>NC_068440.1:40812460-40839960 GCF_023373465.1 Oncorhynchus keta | reverse complement strand
GAGCGTGTGCACATGCGCGAGCGTGTGTTCGTGATCAGATCATGCAAAACGACAGTTTTCAGTCATTTACTAAAGCTGGCCTCTAAAAGACGGACATGGTACATTAGGCTTTTCAATCCCCCGTTATGTAGATACTAAAGCCCCTCTCAGACAGTCTGACATAGTGATGATAGTGATGGTCATGATTGTGATGGTGACGATTGTGATGGCCACGATAGTGATGGAGTATAGTGATGGAGCATAGTGATGGTGATGATAGTGATGGTGATGATAGTGATGATGGTGATGGTGATGATGATAGTGATGGAGCATAGTAATGGTGATGATAGTGATGGTGATGGTGATGATGGTGATGGTGATGATGGTGATGGTGATGGTGATGATGGTGATGATGGTGATGGTGATGGTGATGATAGTGATGATGGTGTTGATAGTGATGGTGATGATAGTGATGGTAATGGTGATGATGGTGATGATAGTGATGGTAATGGTGATGATGGTGATGATAGTGATGGTGGTGATAGTGATGATGATGGTGTTGATAGTGATGGTGATGATAGTGATGGTAATGGTGATGATGGTGATGATAGTGATGGTAATGGTGATGATGGTGATGATAGTGATGGTAATGGTGATGATGGTGTTGATAGTGATGGTGATGATAGTGATGGTAATGGTGATGATGGTGATGGTGATGATAGTGATGGTGATGATAGTGATGGTAATGGTGATGATGGTGATGATAGTGATGGTGGTGATAGTGATGGTGATGGTGTTGATAGTGATGGTGATGATAGTGATGGTGATAGTGATGGTGATGGTGTTGATAGTGATGGTGTTGATAGTGATGGTGATGGTGATAGTGATGCTAATGGTGATGATGGTGATGATAGTGATGGTGATGATAGTGATGGTAATGGTGATGATGGTGATAGTGATGATAGTGATGGTGATGATAGTGATGGTGATGGTGTTGATAGTGATGGTGATGATAGTGACAGTGATGATAGTGATGGTGATGGTGTTGATAGTGATGGTGATGATAGTGACAGTGATGATAGTGATGGTGATGGTGATGATAGTGGTGGTGATGGTGATGGTGATGATCGTGATGATAGTGATGGTGATGATAGTGATGGTGATGATGGTGATGATAGTGATGGTGATTATAGTGATGTCATGATTGTGATGGTCATTATTGTGATGGTCATGATTGTGTTGGTCATGATAGTGATGGTGATAGCGATGGTGATGGTGATAGTCATGGTGATGGTGTTGATGGTGATAGTGATGGTGATGATAGTCATAGTGATGATAGTGATGGTGACGATAGTGATGGTGATGGTGTTGATAGTGATGGTGATGATAGTGACAGTGATGATAGTGATGGTGATGGTGATGGTGATGATAGTGACAGTGATGATAGTGATGGTGATGGTGATGATAGTGGTGGTGATGGTGATGGTGATGATGGTGATGATAGTGATGGTAATGGTGATGATGGTGATAGTGATGATAGTGATGGTGATGATAGTGACAGTGATGATAGTGATGGTGATGGTGTTGATAGTGATGGTGATGATAGTGACAGTGATGATAGTGATGGTGATGGTGATGATAGTGGTGGTGATGGTGATGGTGATGATCGTGATGATAGTGATGGTGATGATAGTGATGATGGTGATGATAGTGATGGTGATTATAGTGATGTCATGATTGTGATGGTCATGATTGTGTTGGTCATGATAGTGATGGTGATAGCGATGGTGATGGTGATAGTGATGGTGATGATGTTGATGGTGATAGTGATGGTGATGATAGTCATAGTGATGATAGTGATGGTGATGATAGTGATGGTGATGGTGTTGATAGTGATGGTGATGATAGTGACAGTGATGATAGTGATGGTGATGGTGATGGTGATGATAGTGACAGTGATGATAGTGATGGTGATGGTGATGGTGATGATAGTGGTGGTGATGGTGATGGTGATGATGGTGATGATAGTGATGGTGATTATAGTGATGTCATGATTGTGATGGTCATGATTGTGATGGTAATGATTGTGTTGGTCATGATAGTGATGGTGATAGCGATGGTGTTGATAGTGATGGTGATGATAGTGATGGTGATGATAGTGATGGTGATGATAGTGATGGTGATTATAGTGATGTCATGATCGTGATGGTGATGGTGATGATAGTGATGGTGATAGTGATGGTGATGATAGTGATGGTGTTGATAGTGATGGTGATGATAGTGATGATCATGATTGTGATGGTGATGGTGTTGATAGTGATGATGATGATAGTGATGGTGATGGTGATGGTGATGGTGTTGATAGTGATGGGGATAGTGATGGTGATGGTGTTGATAGTGATGGTGATGATAGTGATGGTGATGATAGTGATGGTGTTGATAGTGATGGTGTTGATAGTGATGGTGTTGATAGTGATGTTGTTGATAGTGATGTTGATGATAGTGATGGTGTTGATAGTGATGGTGATGATAGTGATGGTGATGATAGTGATGGTGTTGATAGTGATGTTGATGATAGTGATGGTGTTGATAGTGATGTTGATGATAGTGATGGTGTTGATAGTGATGTTGATGATAGTGATGTTGATGATAGTGATGGTGATGATAGTGATGGTGTTGATAGTGATGGTGTTGATAGTGATGTTGATGATAGTGATGGTGTTGATAGTGATGTTGATGATAGTGATGGTGTTGATAGTGATGTTGATGATAGTGATGTTGATGATAGTGATGTTGATGATAGTGATGGTGTTGATAGTGATGGTGATGATAGTGTGTTGATAGTGATGGTGATGATAGTGATGGTGATGATAGTGATGGTGTTGATAGTGATGGTGTTGATAGTGATGGTGTTGATAGTGATGGTGTTGATAGTGATGTTGATGATAGTGATGTTGATGATAGTGATGGTGTTGATAGTGATGGTGTTGATAGTGATGTTGATGATAGTGATGTTGATGATAGTGATGGTGATGATAGTGATGGTGTTGATAGTGATGGTGTTGATAGTGATGGTGTTGATAGTGATGGTGTTGATAGTGATGTTGATGATAGTGATGGTGTTGATAGTGATGGTGTTGATAGTGATGGTGTTGATAGTGATGGTGATGATAGTGATGGTGATGATAGTGATGGTGTTGATAGTGATGGTGTTGATAGTGATGGTGTTGATAGTGATGTTGATGATAGTGATGGTGTTGATAGTGATGGTGATGATAGTGATGGTGATGATAGTGATGGTGTTGATAGTGATGGTGTTGATAGTGATGGTGTTGATAGTGATGGTGTTGATAGTGATGTTGATGATAGTGATGGTGTTGATAGTGATGTTGATGATAGTGATGGTGTTGATAGTGATGTTGATGATAGTGATGGTGTTGATAGTGATGTTGATGATAGTGATGTTGATGATAGTGATGGTGATGATAGTGATGGTGTTGATAGTGATGGTGTTGATAGTGATGGTGATGATAGTGATGGTGTTGATAGTGATGGTGTTGATAGTGATGGTGTTGATAGTGATGTTGATGATAGTGATGTTGATGATAGTGATGGTGTTGATAGTGATGTTCATGATAGTGATGGTGATGATAGTGATGGTGATGATAGTGATGGTGTTGATAGTGATGGTGTTGATAGTGATGGTGTTGATAGTGATGGTGTTGATAGTGATGTTGATGATAGTGATGTTGATGATAGTGATGGTGATGATAGTGATGGTGTTGATAGTGATGGTGTTGATAGTGATGGTGTTGATAGTGATGGTGATGATAGTGATGGTGTTGATAGTGATGGTGTTGATAGTGATGGTGTTGATAGTGATGGTGTTGATAGTGATGGTGTTGATAGTGATGTTGATGATAGTGATGGTGATGATAGTGATGGTGTTGATAGTGATGTTGATGATAGTGATGTTGATGATAGTGATGGTGATGATAGTGATGGTGTTGATAGTGATGGTGTTGATAGTGATGGTGTTGATAGTGATGGTGTTGATAGTGATGTTGATGATAGTGATGGTGATGATAGTGATGGTGTTGATAGTGATGTTGATGATAGTGATGGTGATGATAGTGATGGTGTTGATAGTGATGTTGATGATAGTGATGTTGATGATAGTGATGGTGATGATAGTGATGTTGATGATAGTGATGGTGATGATAGTGATGTTGATGATAGTGATGGTGATGATAGTGATGTTGATGATAGTGATGTTGATGATAGTGATGGTGATGATAGTGATGTTGATGATAGTGATGGTGATGATAGTGATGGTGATGATAGTGATGGTGGTGATAGTGATGGTGTTGATAGTGATGGTGTTGATAGTGATGGTGTTGATAGTGATGTTGATGATAGTGATGTTGATGATAGTGATGGTGTTGATAGTGATGGTGTTGATAGTGATGTTGATGATAGTGATGTTGATGATAGTGATGGTGATGATAGTGATGGTGTTGATAGTGATGGTGTTGATAGTGATGGTGTTGATAGTGATGGTGTTGATAGTGATGTTGATGATAGTGATGGCGATCTTACCTTTTTAAAGAGCAGTCCTGTCCAAACATTTATCAATCAACTGACTTCACTCAATGTCGTTATGTGTTTTAATTGTATTGTAACGGGCAGCTTTAATACTCATCTGCCAGAGAGCTATGAATCTTCAAATGTCACGGGGAAAAGAAGACACATTTCGACATCTACCAACAGAGCCGTGGTGCCGTTGTTTCATGATGCTCAATGATAATTGCAGGCTGCTGGTTGATCCGCTAAAGAGCAAAGCCTCCATATTTCTCAAAAAGCCATCCTCCTCATTTCCTCTCCTTTTCTTCATCCTCCTCATCCTCCTGCTCTTCAAATGTCAGGCAGACAGAGGGATGTAACAGGTGGTTGAGGAGAGGGAGATTTTTGAACTCAATCGAGAAAAGAGTAAGTTGTGTGTGTGTGTGTGTGTGTGTGTGTGTGTGTGTGTGTGTGTGTGTGTGTGTGTGTGTGTGTGTGTGTGTGTGTGTGTGTGTGTGTGTGTGTGTGTGTGTGTGTGTGTGTGTGGGTGTGTGTGGGGGGGGGTCTATGTCTCTAGTCAATGGCAAGACACCGGAAATCTTAGTGTCCTGTAGATAGAGGAGGCGAAGCGATGGAACTTCTCTAGCCAATGGCGTTTCTCCCTCGTCCTTAAGCCAATCAGAATGTTCCCTCCCTTTAAAGAGAGACAAGCTCTAGCCTTTTTTCTGTGAATTGTGAAACTACGATGAAATGATTATGACAAAAACCGTATGTATGAATATAAACGTATGTAATAATGTGACAATGTAACACTAAAACCTACAGCTTCTTTCACATGACAACACAGCAACAGTGGTTTGGGTATAACCAGAGAATGTGTGTGTGTGTGTGTGTGTTTCTAAATGTGTGTGTGTGAGTGTGTGTGTGCGTGTGAATGTATTCGTGTGCACATTTATAGTTATGAGCTTTTGGCTTTTGTGAGAGCATTCACATGCATTTTGTGTGTGTGTGTGTGTTCCTTCCTGCCTGTGTGTGTCTGTGTGTTCCTTCCTGCCTGTGTGTGTGTGTGTGTGTGTGTTTGTGTGTAACAGAGATGCCTCAGCAGTCCATATGGACATTCTACGTTCCCTGTGTACTTTCCTGACCCATAGAGAGACCCATAGAGAGACCCATATGGAGACCCATAGAGAGACCCATAGGGAGGCCCATAGAGAGACCCATAGGGAGACCTATAGAGAGATCCATAAAGAGACCCATAGAGAGACCCATAGACAGATCCATAGAGAGACCCATAGAGAGTCTCATAGGGAGACCCATAGAGAGAACCGTGACCCATAGAGAGACCCATAGAGAGACCCATAGAGAGACCCGTGACCCATAGGGAGATCCATAGTGAGACCCATAGAGAGACCCGTGACCCATAGGGAGATCCATAGAGAGCCCCATAGAGAGACCCATAGAGAGATCCACAGAGAGACCCATAGAGAGACCCATAGAGAGACCCATAGAGAGATCCACAGAGAGACCCATAGAGAGATCCACAGAGAGACCCCATAGAGAGACCCATAGAGAGATCCACAGAGAGACCCATAGAGAGATCCACAGAGAGACCCATAGAGAGACCCATAGAGAGACCCATATAGGAAATTATATTTCAGTTCATGTTGCTTCTTGTCTGCAGCTATCCATTGAATGTTGCTGAGGTTTGATTTGGTTATTATCTGTATTCCCATTGCAGCTATCTGTTGAATGTTACTGTGGTTTCATATAATTGTTGATATTTAATTGTATTGCTACCCCAGGGGTAATCTAAATGCGGGTTTAGGATTTGTTTAAGCTTGCTTCCTTGGACATAGTTAGTTGGCCTCGTTGGTCCCTGGAAAACGAGTCTTATTCAAATGTTATGAAAAGGTTTTTCACTTGAAATCAATACAATACACGATACTCATGTGTTTGTTTGAATCAGGTTTAATACGGTGGACCGTTAAAATATACCACTTCTCAGTGGAATGTTGATTAGATGGAGGACCAGCCTAGTCAGAAATAACACACGATGATACTGGAAACATAAAGGATAGAATGAAACCAACCCCTTAATATTACTAAGAATCTGCATAATTATATTTATGAATTTAAATATATTCTAATCTGTGTCAGGGGAACCCCTTGTTGTCCAATGCAAGATTATTCTGCCTTGACATGATGTGAATGTGTGCCTCGTTTATGAATTTTGTTCAGTTTACGTTTTTCAGTTTGGCTTTTCTTAGAACTAAGAACAATTTTTCTTATTTTTTGTTACATAGAATAAAAACACTTTGATGTTGAAATTATTTCGGTTGGTGGATTTCATTTTTGCATCGCAGTGCAAGGACACTAGTGCAAACGGAAACGCAAACGCACACGCACACGCACACGCACACACACACACACACACACACACACACACACACACACACACACACACACACACACACACACACACACACACACACACACACACACACACACACACACTGTCACGACCCCAAAGAATATGAGTCACTGTCTGGTGATGATGTCACAGTAACACAGTGATGTCATCCTCCATGCCGTTCCCATGGTAACCAGGCCTTGGCGGGAACACGGGTAGACTTATGGACACACACACACTGTTACCCGTACCCGTGCCCTGCGAAAGCCCAAACTCGATCCCCATATAATATCTCTGGAGAGACCTGAAAATAGCTGTGCAGCGACGCTCCCCCCCCCCATCCAACCTGACAGAGCTTGAGAGGATCTACAGAGAAGAATGGGAGAAACTCCCCAAATACAGGTGTGCCAAGTAACGTCATACCCAAGAAGACTCAAGGCTGTAATCACTGCCAAAGGTGCTTCAACAAAGTACTGAGTAAACATTCTTTCCGCAATATCCTCCCCAAAAAGAAGAAAACATATATATATATATATTGAGTAAAGGGTATGAATACTTATGTAAATGTGATAACTATTTTTTTCCCCCAATGCATTTGTAAACATGTATGAAAACCTGTTTTTGCTTCATCATTGTGGGGTAATTCAATCCATTTAGGAATAAGGTTGCAACGTAACATAATGTGGAAAGAGAAAAGGGGTTGGAACACGTTCCGAATGCCCTGTGTATGTGATCTCTAAGAAAACAAAGCCAAGTAACGATTAACATTCACACAACAGCTGAATTAGAATTAGAATCAGAATCTCAGCGGAATTACCACATCGTCTACACACAGTATATATATTCTGGATACCGTAGAGTACAGTTTACATATCCTGGATACTGTAGAGTACAGTTTACATGTCCTGGATACCGTAGAGTACAGTTTGCATATCCTGGATACAGTAGAGTACAGTTTACATATCCTGGATACAGTAGAGTACAGTTTACATATCCTGGATACCGTAGAGTACAGTTTACATATCCTGGATACAGTAGAGTACAGTTTACATATCCTGGATACAGTAGAGTACAGTTTACATATCCTGGATACAGTAGAGTACAGTTTACATATCCTGGATACAGTAGAGTCCAGGTTACATATCCTGGATACAGTAGAGTCCAGGTTACATATCCTGGATACCGTAGAGTACAGTTTACATATCCTGGATACCGTAGAGTACAGTTTACATATCCTGGATACAGTAGAGTACAGTTGACATATCCTGGATACAGTAGAGTACAGTTGACATATCCTGGATACAGTAGAGTACAGTTTACATATCCTGGATACAGTAGAGTACAGTTTACATATCCTGGATACAGTAGAGTACAGTTTACATATCCTGGATACCGTAGAGTACAGTTTACATATCCTGGATACAGTAGAGTACAGTTTACATATCCTGGATACCGTAGAGTACAGTTTACATATCCTGGATACTGTAGAGTACAGTTTACATGTCCTGGATACCGTAGAGTACAGTTTGCATATCCTGGATACAGTAGAGTACAGTTTACATATCCTGGATACAGTAGAGTACAGTTTACATATCCTGGATACCGTAGAGTACAGTTTACATATCCTGGATACAGTAGAGTACAGTTTACATATCCTGGATACAGTAGAGTACAGTTTACATATCCTGGATACAGTAGAGTACAGTTTACATATCCTGGATACAGTAGAGTCCAGGTTACATATCCTGGATACAGTAGAGTCCAGGTTACATATCCTGGATACCGTAGAGTACAGTTTACATATCCTGGATACCGTAGAGTACAGTTTACATATCCTGGATACAGTAGAGTACAGTTTACATATCCTGGATACAGTAGAGTACAGTTGACATATCCTGGATACAGTAGAGTACAGTTTACATATCCTGGATACAGTAGAGTACAGTTTACATATCCTGGATACAGTAGAGTACAGTTTACATATCCTGGATACCGTAGAGTACAGTTTACATATCCTGGATACAGTAGAGTACAGTTTACATATCCTGGATACCGTAGAGTACAGTTTACATATCCTGGATACCGTAGAGTACAGTTTACATATCCTGGATACAGTAGAGTCCAGTTTACATATCCTGGATACAGTAGAGTACAGTTTACATATCCTGGATACAGTAGAGTACAGTTTACATATCCTGGATACAGTAGAGTACAGTTTACATATCCTGGATACAGTAGAGTACAGTTTACATATCCTGGATACAGTAGAGTACAGTTTACATATCCTGGATACAGTAGAGTCCAGGTTACATATCCTGGATACAGTAGAGTACAGTTTACATATCCTGGATACAGTAGAGTCCAGGTTACATATCCTGGATACCGTAGAGTACAGTTTACATATCCTGGATACAGTAGAGTACAGTTTACATATCCTGGATACAGTAGAGTACAGTTTACATATCCTGGATACAGTAGAGCACAGTTTACATATCCTGGATACCGTAGAGTACAGTTTACATATCCTGGATACCGTAGAGTACAGTTTACAGTTGATGTCGGAAGTTTACATACAGTTAGGTTGGAGTCATTAAAAACTTGTTTTTCAACCACTCCACACATTTCTTGTTAATTAACAAACTATAGTTTTGACAAGTCGGTTAGGACATCTACTTTGTGGATGACACAAGTAATTTTTCCAACAATTGTTTACAGACAGATTATTTCACTGTATCACAATTCCAGTGGGTCAGAAGTTTACATACACTGAGCTAACCTTTAAGCAGCTTGGAAAACTCCAGAAACTGATGTCATGGCTTTAGAAGCTTCTGATAGGCTAATTGACATTGTTTGAGTCAATTGGAGGTGTACCTGTGGATGTATTTCAAGGCCTACCTTCAAACTCAGTGCATCTTTGCTTGACATCATTGGAAAAATCTAAAGAAATCCGCCAAGACTTTGTAGACCTCCAACAGTCTGGTTCATCCTTGGGAGCAATTTTCAAACGTCTGAAGGTACCACGTTCATCTGTACAAACAATAGTACGCAAGTATAAACACCATGGGACCACGCAGCCGTCATACCACTCAGGAAGGAGTCGCGTTCTATCTCCTAGAGATGAAAGTGCTTTGGTGGGAAAAGTGCAAATCAATCCCAGAACAACAGCAAAGGACCTTGTGAAGATGCTCAAGGAAACAGGTACAAAAATATCTATATCCACCGTAAAATTAGTCCTATCTCGACATAACCTGAAAGGCCGCTCAGCAAGGAAGAAGCCACTGCTCCAAAACTGCCATAAAAAGCCAGACTACGGTTTGCAACTGCACCTGAGGACAAAGATCGTACTTTTTGAAGTAATGTACTCTGGTCTGATGAAACAAAAATAGAACTGTTTGGCCATAATAACCATGGTTATGTTTGGAGGAAAAAGGGGGAGGCTTGCAAGCCGAAGAACACCATCACAACCATGAAGCACGGTGGTGGCAGCATCATGTTGTGGGGGTGCTTCGCTGCAGGAGGGACTGGTGCACAAAATAGATGGTTACATTAGGAAGGAAAATGATGTGGATATATTGAAGCAACATCTCAAGACATCAATCAGGAAGTTAAAGCTTGGTCGCAAATGTGTCTTCCAAATGGACAATGACACCAAGCATACTTCCAGAGTTGTGGCAAAATGGCTTAAGGACAACAAAGTCAACGTATTGGAATGGCCATCACAAAGCCCTGACCTCAATCCTATAGAACATTTGTGGGCAGAACTGAAAAGGCCTGTGCGAGCAAGGAGGCCTACAAACCTGACTCAGTTACACCAGCTCTGTCAGGAGGAATGCGGCAAAATTCACCCAATTTTGGCCCACTGTGGGAATTTTGTGGAAGGCTACCCAAAACGTTTGACCCAAATTAAGCAATTTAAAGGCAATGCTACCAAATTCTAATTGAGTGTATGTAAACTTCTGACCCACTGGGAATGTGATGAAATAAATTAAAGCTGAAATAAATAATTCTCTCTACTATTACTCTGACATTTCACATTCTTAAAATAAAGTGGTGATCCTCACTGACCTAAAACAGGGAATTTTAACTAGGAATAAAAGTCAGGAATTGTGAAACACTGAGCTTAAATGTTTTTGTCTAACATGCTGACCAGACCAGACACATGGCATTCGTGAGAGTCGCAAAATAAATTTAGAAATCTATTTATTCAATTTTTGCCCCCACACTGCTCGCGCGCGCCAACGAGGGTCTGCGATGCCAAGCGCTAAAATATAAGTCCGTTCTATTTGTGACGCAGATTGCACTGCAAGTCCTGCCTCTCCCATCTCCTCATTGGTTTATAGAAGCAGGTACCCACGTGCCATCTACTCATTGGTTTATAGAAGCAGGTACCCACGTGCCATCTACTCATTGGTTTATAGAAGCAGGTACCCACGTGCCATCTCCTCATTTGTTATACGCACGTGGGGGATTGAAAGACGAAATGTTTTGCCGGTTGTCGTGGTAATACTTTGAAAGTGTAGATGACAATCACCATATAAGTTCAAAGATGTAAAAGCTTGGAATGAGTAGAGATGACTAGAAATGATTCGGTTGACCGTTTTATGTGTGGATTAATTTTCGGAGTAGAGGACCTTGTGCATTTCAGGTAAAATAACAACTCAATGTTCATATGCCAAGACAGATTATCTA
This sequence comes from Oncorhynchus keta, assembly GCF_023373465.1. Classification (NCBI taxonomy): domain Eukaryota; kingdom Metazoa; phylum Chordata; class Actinopteri; order Salmoniformes; family Salmonidae; genus Oncorhynchus; species Oncorhynchus keta. The sequence continues at coordinate 40,828,319 of NC_068440.1, read as the reverse complement.
GCAACAGCAAGCTAACTAGCTAAATTGCCATAAATGCTTAATGCTTTTCGACCTGTTTCCAAATGAATGTCATTGGTTCAGAGTTTGTTTTGATATTTTAACATGCATGTCGTGATCGCGTTTGGGGACAAAATACATTTATTCACGATGGCGCACGATGGTGCACGAGCGCAGCCGGTTTGGGTTCTGTGTAAGGTGTATGTAATGTTCTGACTTCAACTGTATATATATTCTGGATACAGTAGAGCAGAGTATGTATATATATATACACTGCTCAAAAAAATAAAGGGAACACTTAACACAATGTAACTCCAAGTCAATCACACTTCTGTGAAATCAAACTGTCCACTTAGGAAGCAACACTGATTGACAATAAATTTCACATGCTGTTGTGCAAATGGAATAGACATCAGGTGGAAATTATAGGCAATTAGCAAGACACCCCCAATAAAGGAGTGATTCTGCAGGTGGTGACCACAGACCACTTCTCAGTTCCATTGCTTCCTGGCTGATGTTTTGGTCACTTTTGAATGCTGGCGGTGCTTTCACTCTAGTGGTAGCATGAGACGGAGTCTATAACCCACACAAGTGGCTCAGGTAGTGCAGCTCATCCAGGATGGAACATCAATGTGAGCTGTGGCAAGAAGGTTTGCTGTGTCTGTCAGTGTAGTGTCCAGAGCATGGAGGCGCTACTAGGAGACAGGCCAGTACATCAGGAGACATGGAGGAGGCCGTAGGAGGGCAACAACTCAGCAGCAGGACCACTACCTCCTCCTTTGTGCAAGGAGGAGCAGGAGGAGCACTGCCAGAGCCCTGCAAAATGACCTCCAGCAGGCCACAAATGTGCATGTGTCTGCTCAAACGGTCAGAAACAGACTCCATGAGGGTGGTATGAGGGTGGTATGAGGGCCCGACGTCCACAGGTGGGGGTTGTGCTTACAGCCCAACACTGTGCAGGACGTTTGGCATTTGCCAGAGAACACCAAGATTGGCAAATTCACCACTGGCGCCCTGTGCTCTTTAGATGAAAGCAGGTTCACACTGAGCACATGTGACAGACGTGACAGAGTATGGAGACGCCGTGGAGAACATTCTACTGCCTGCAACATCCTCCAGCATGACAGGTTTGGCAGTGGGTCAGTCATGGTGTGGGGTGGCATTTCTTTGGGGGGCCGCACAGCCCTCCATGTGTTCGCCAGAGGTAGCCTGACTGTCATTAGGTACCGAGATGAGATCCTCAGACCCCTTGTGAGACCATATGCTGGTGCAGTTGGCCCTGGGTTCCTCCTAATGCAAGACAATGCTAGACTTCATGTGGCTGGAGCGTGTCAGCAGTTCCTGCAAGAGGAAGGCATTGATGCTATGGACTGGCCCGCCCGTTCCCCAGACCTGAATCCAACTGAGCACATCTGGGACATCATGTCTCGCTCCATCCACCAACGCCACGTTGCACCACAGACTGTCCAGGAGTTGGCGGATGCTTTAGTCCAGGTCTGGGAGGAGATCCCTCAGGAGACCATCCGCCACCTCTCCAGGAGCATGCCCAGGCATTGTAGGGAGGTCATACAGGCACGTGGAGGCCACGCACACTACTGAGCCTCATTTTGACTTGTTTTAAGGACATTACATCAAAGTTGAATCAGCCTGTAGTGTGGTTTTCCACTTTAATTTTGAGTGTGACTCCAAATCCAGACCTCCATGGGTTGAAAAATGAGATTTCCATCGATAATTTTTGTGTGATTTTGTTGTCAGCACATTCAACTATGTAAAGAAAAAAGTAATTAATAAGAATATTTCATTCATTCAGATCTAGGATGTATTATTTTAGTGTTCCCTTTATATTTTTGAGCAGTGTATTATGGATACAGTAGAGTACACTATATACATATAAATATATATTCTGGATACAGTAGAGTACAGTATGTACTTTCTGGATACAGTAGAGTACAGTATATACATATAAATATATATTATAGATACAGTAGAGTACAGTATATACATATAAATATATATTTTCAGTATGTACTTTCTGGATACAGTAGAGTATATACATAAATATTATGGAAACAGTAGAGTATATACATAAATATTATGGATACAGTAGAGTATATACATATAAATATATGGATACAGTAGAGTATATACATAAATATTATGGATACAGTAGAGTATATACATAAATATGATGGATACAGTAGAGTATATACATAAATATTATGGATACAGTAGAGTAAACATAGAGCATCAAAATGAACGGAGTTCAACCTCAAATGAAATCATTCTCTTAATGACATAATTTAACATTAAAGGGATGCTTCAACGTTTAAGGGACGTTTATGGGACGTTTAAGGGACGTTTAAGGGACGTTTAAGGGATGCCCACTTGTTAATCCATCCTCGGGAAATAGAGAACTTTGCTGCAGTAGCAGAGGTCACTGTGTTGTCAGTCAGTTCCTCTTGTGACCACTAGAGAGAGATATAAACTCAACGTGTCCCTGGTATCCCCCACTGTCAAAAACAACACTTCCTGTTTCCTCCTGAGTCACAGACACGTCAGCCAATCAACTGCCAGGTAGAGGAGGCTGCTAGGCAACCGATTTGCATGTTGTGAATGTCGACTCTGACACGTAATCCCACCTGAAAAACAGTAGGATGGAGTAGAAAGATAGAGAGAGAGAGGAAGAGAGAGAAAGTGAAAGAGATAGGGGAGAGAGAGAGAGAGAGAGAGAGAGAGAGAGAGAGAGAGAGAGAGAGAAAGGTAGGAAGAGAGAGAAACAAAGACAGAGAGAGGGAGAGAGGAGAGAGAGAGAAAGAAAGAGAGAGAGAGAGAGAGAGAGAGAGAGAGAGAGAGAGAGCGAGGAAGGGAGAGAAAGAGAGAGAGAGAGAGAGAGAGAGAGCGAGGAAGAGAGAGAAAAGAGAGAGAGAGAGAGAGAGAGAGAGAGAGAGAGAGAGAGAGAGAGAGAGAGAGAGAGAGAGAGAGAAACAAAGAGAGGGAGAGAGAGAGAGAAAGAGAAGGAGAGAGCGAGGAAGAGAGAGAGAGAGAGAGAGAGAGAGAGAGAGAGAGAGAGAGAGAGAGAGAGAGGGAGAGAACAGGTTGTGTGAGAAGAGTGGAGGATTATTTATAATATATGTATAATAACTTTAGAGGACAAAGCTTATTAGCACCACACTGAACATTACGGCCCCAGCAGCTAATTCACTATGTTGGCCACAATAAATGCTCTGACATGGAATATCATTCCTGCACTTGATGACATACCCAGGTATTAATTTCCTCTAATTGATGGTTCAATATTCACTATATTCTCATCAACACTTTACACGATCACATTATTGATATACAGTGTCCACCTTCACTGTATCCACCTTCACTGTAACCACCTTCAATGAATCTACCTTCACTGTAGCCACCTTCAATGTATCCACCTTCACTGAATCCACCTTCACTGTATCCACCTTCAATAAATCCACCTTCACTGTAGCCACCTTCAATGTATCCACCTTCACTGAATCCACCTTCACTGTATCCACCTTCACTGTATCCACCTTCACTGTATCCACCTTCACTGTATCCACCTTCGCTGTATCCACCTTCACTGTATCCATCTTCAATGTATCCACCTTCACTGTATCCATCTTCAATGTATCCACCTTCACTGTATCCATCTTCAATGTATCCACCTTCACTGTATCCACCTTCACTGTATCCATCTTCAATGTATCCACCTTCACTGTAGCCACCTTCACTGTAGCCACCTTCACTGTAGCTACCTTCACTGTAGCCACCTTCACTGTAGCCATCTTCAATGTATCCACCTTCACTGTATCCATCTTCAATGTATCCACCTTCACTGTATCCATCTTCACTGTATCCACCTTCACTGTATCCATCTTCAATGTATCCACCTTCACTGTATCCATCTTCAATGTATCCACCTTCACTGTATCCATCTTCAATGTATCCACCTTCACTGTATCCATCTTCAATGTATCCACCTTCACTGTATCCATCTTCAATGTATCCACCTTCACTGTATCCACCTTCACTGTATCCACCTTCACCAGCTGGCTGGTGTGTTTACGGACATATCCAATCAATCCTTATCCCAGTCTGCTGTTCCCAAATGCTTCAAGAGGGCCACCATTGTTCCTGTCCCCAAGAAAGCGAAGGTAACTCAGCTAAACGACTACCGCCCCGTAGCATTCTCTTTCCGTCATCATGAAGTGCTTTGAGAGACTAGTCAAGGACCATATCACCTCCACCCTACCTGACACCCTAGACCCACTCCAATTTGCTTTCCGCCCCAATAGGTCCACAGACGACGCAATCGCAATCACACTGCACACTTCCCTAACACATCTAGACAAGAGGAATACCTATGTAAGAGTACTGTTTATCGACTACAGATCAGCATTTAACACCACAGTACCCTCCAAAGTCGTCATTAAGCTCGAGACCCTGGGTCAGAACAGTGCCCTGTGCAACTGGGTCCTGGACATCCTGACGGGCCGCCCCCAGGTGGTGAAGGTAGGTAACAACATCTCCACCCCGCTGATCCTCAACACTGGGGCCCCACAAGTGTGTGTTCTGAGCCCTGTTCACCCATGTCTGCATGGCCATGTACGCCTCCAACTCAATCATCAAGTTTGCAGACGACACTACAGTGGTAGGCATGATTACCAAGAACGACGAGACGGCCTACAGGGAGGAGGTGAGGGCCCTCGGAGTGTGGTGTCAGGAAAATAACCTCACACTCAACGTCAACAAAACAAAGGAGATGATCGTGGACTTCAGGAAACAGCAGAGGGAGCAGCCCCCTATCCACATCGACGGGACAGTAGTGGAGAAGGTGGAAAGTTTTAAGTTCCTCGGCGTACACATCACGGACAAACTGAATTGGTCCACCCACACAGACAGCGTGGTGAAGAAGGTGCAGCAGCACCTCTTCAACCTCAGGAGGATGAATAAATTCGGCTTGTGACCAAAAACGCTTGTGTGTTTCAGGCAGTTGTTGTGAAATCGTTAGGTTAGATTACTTGTTAGATATTATCACTGCATGGCCAGAACTAGAAGCACAAGCATTTCACTGCACTCACATTAACATCTGCTAACCATGTTTATGTGACAAATAACATTTAATTTGATTTGAGTTCATTAGTATCCACCTTCCATATTAGCCACCTTCAATGTATCCACGGTCATAAGCATGTCATCTTATGTCATGACAGTTGTATATATATAAATATATATATATATAAATGTACCTAAACGTGTGGCGCTCAAAACCCAGCCTTTAAGGAATGACTAACCATCTGAATTCTTTAGCAGTACAAGACCATCGTCTGTCCATCGCTTTAATGAGAGGTCTGGTTAGCAGATATCGCTGAATTTATTTCTAAAGCCTTAGAATGACACATTTCCTGAACAAATTCAGCGATATCATTCTGTCATTCTGCCCTGAATCACTTCTAAGAGTATGAATTAGGCTGTTTGAGAAGGTTTGAATACTAAGAATCCTGCCTTGAAGTACAATAGCAACATAGTTACATTTACATTTAAGTCATTTAGCAGACGCTCTTATCCAGAGCGACTTACAAATTGGTGCATTCACCTTATGACATCCAGTGGAACAGTCACTTTACAATAGTGCATCTAAATCTTAAAAGGGGGGTGAGAAGGATTACTTATCCTATCCTAGGTATTCCTTAAAGAGGTGGGGTTTCAGGTGTCTCCGGAAGGTGGTGATTGACTCCGCTGTCCTGGCGTCGTGAGGGAGTTTGTTCCACCATTGGGGGCCAGAGCAGCGAACAGTTTTGACTGGGCTGAGCGGGAACTGTACTTCCTCAGTGGTAGGGAGGCGAGCAGGCCAGAGGTGGATGAGGTGGATGAACGCAGTGCCCTTGTTTGGGTGTAGGGCCTGATCAGAGCCTGGAGGTACTGAGCTGCCGTTCCCCTCACAGCTCCGTAGGCAAGCACCATGGTCTTGTAGCGGTTACTGTAGTAGGTTGAAGATGTGTGCTGGAAAACCTTGGTAGAGCATGGGTTGAATAGGGATTGTGGTGCTGTAAAACCTTGGTAGAGCATGGGTTGAATAGGGATTGTGGTGCTGTAAAACCTTGGTAGAGCATGGGTTGAATAGGGATTGTGGTGCTGTAAAACCTTGGTAGAGCGTGGGTTGAATAGGGATTGTGGTGCTGTAAAACCTTGGTAGAGCGTGGGTTGAATAGGGATTGTGGTGCTGTAAAACCTTGGTAGAGCATGGGTTGAATAGGGATTGTGGTGCTGTAAAACCTTGGTAGAGCATGGGTTGAATAGGGATTGTGGTGCTGTAAAACCTTGGTAGAGCGTGGGTTGAATAGGGATTGTGGTGCTGTAAAACCTTGGTAGAGCATGGGTTGAATAGGGATTGTGGTGCTGTAAAACCTTGGTAGAGCATGGGTTGAATAGGGATTGTGGTGCTGTAAAACCTTGGTAGAGCGTGGGTTGAATAGGGATTGTGGTGCTGTAAAACCTTGGTAGAGCATGGGTTGAATAGGGATTGTGGTGCTCATGTGAATTTCCTTTATTTTTCGGCTTCAGACCAATGCCTATTCTCACTTAGTTACAGGGGAGAGGTGAAGGGATGAACGAGGATGATTAGGTGGGTATGATGGTATGAGGGTCAGATTGGGATTTTAGCCAGGACACTGGGGTTGTCACCCCAACTCTTACGATATCATGGGATCTTTAGTGACCACAGAGAGTCAGGACAAACGTTTAATGTCCCATCCGAAAGACGGCACCCTAAGCATGTAACGGCGTTCGTCTGTTGAAGGAAAAGAGTCGGACCGAAATGCAGCGTGTTGGTTACTCATGACTTTAATAAACGAAAACGAAACGATACATGAAATAACTCAAATACAAAAACGGAACGTGAAACTTATTACAGCCTATCTGGTGAAACTACACAAAGACAGGAACATTCACCCACGAAATACAAAGCGAAACTAAGGCTCCCTAAATACGGTTCCCAATCAGAGACAACGAGAATCACCTGACTCTGATTGAGAATCGCCTCAGGCAGCCAAGCCTATACAACACCCCTAATCAGCCGCGATCCCAAATACTACAAACCCCAATACGAAAAACAACATATATACCCATGTCACACCCTGGCCTACCCAAACATATAACAAAAACACAAAATACAATGACCAAGGCGTGACAACGCAGGGCAATGTCCCCAATCACTGACTTGGGGCATTGATCCTTCTGAGTATTAATTACACTTTGGATGGTGTATCGATACACCCAGTCACTACAAAGACACAGGCGTCCTTCCTCACTCAACTGCCAGAGAGGAAGGAAACAGCTCAGGGATTTCACAATGAGGCCACTGGTGACTTTAAAACAGTTAAAGGGTGTAAAGGCTGTGATAGGCTTACCAAACGTATTTAAACAATTCAGTCCCATAATGCAGTATCAACTGTAGGCCTAGACGATATGTGTCTTGTCGACAACGTGCCTCACACATAGCCTACAATACAATAGTATTCTATATTATAGGAGAAGTTTGAAGAGTAAAGACACGCAGGCTAGGCTAGTAGAAGCCAATTACAACAACGTTAACCCCCCCAAAAAAACTACTTAATCTAACGTCTGAAGAAGAGGAATTTTTGGACCAAAGCCCAGCGTGGTAAGGCTCAGCGTGGTAAGGCTCAGCGTGGTAAGGCTCAGCGTGGTAAGGCCCAGCGTGGTAAGGCCCAGCGTGGTAAGGCCCAGCGTGGTAAGGCTCAGCGTGGTAAGGCCCAGCGTGATAAGGCCCAGCGTGGTAAGGCCCAGCGTGGTAAGGCCCAGCGTGGTAAGGCCCAGCGTGGTAAGGCCTAGCGTGGTAAGGCCCAGCGTGGTAAGGCCCAGCGTGGTAAGGCTCAGCGTGGTAAGGCCCAGCGTGGTAAGGCCCAGCGTGGTAAGGCCCAGCGTGGTAAGGCCCAGCGTGGTAAGGCTCAGCGTGGTAAGGCCCAGCGTGGTAAGGCCCAGCGTGGTAAGGCTCAGCATGGTAAGGCTCAGCGTGATGAGGCCCAGCATGGTAAGTGTTCATGCTTGTTTTATTAAAACTGAACACTATAACAAAAAATAAACAAGAGAATAACCGAAACAGTCCTATAAGGTGAAAACACTAAACAGGCTTGTCGAAGCCAATTACAACAACGTTGACTGCCAAACACAACCTTCATAGACTATTGAGCACACTGGATGCCTGACTGTTGCTATTAGTCATTACGGTAGTCTATGCTATTCAATAAAATGTATCTATTCACAATAAACTAGTAGGGGATAATTCCGTGCCCCCAGCTGATCATAACCTACAGATCATGAGAAAATGAATGCAGGATTAACCCATGGAACATGTTGATTGGCCAGTGAGTGGCCAAGCCCTTATCACACCTAAGACTTGTCAATTCATCAAAACCCAGCTATTCGGCAGCCACCGCCAGCCTTTGTCACGTCCGTCTTTGTGCTTTTCTCAACAACCTCCAGGTGTCGCCATTTAACCCATTATGCCCTGTGTATTTATAGCTATGTTCTCTGTCTGTTGCCAGTTCGTCTTGTCTTACCAGCATGTCTACCTGCTTTCTCAAGTTTCTGTTTCCTAGTTTCCCCGGTTCTGATAATTCTGCCTGCCCTGACCCCGAGCCTGCCTGCCCTGACCCCAAGCCTGCCTGCCCTGACCACGAGCCTGCCTGCCCTGACCACGAGCCTGCCTACCGTTCTGTACCTGCCTGACTCTGACCTGATTATGAAACTCTGCCTGACCTGACCACGAGCAGATGAGGGACTAACACCATGACAGATGAGACCAGATGAGGGACTAACACCATGACAGATGAGACCAGATGAGGGACTAACACCATGACAGATGAGACCAGATGAGGGACTAACACCATGACAGATGAGACCAGATGAGGGACTAACACCATGACAGATGAGACCAGATGAGACCAGCTGAGGGACTAACACCATGACAGATGAGACCAGATGAGGGACCTACATCATGACAGATGAGACCAGATGAGACCAGATGAGGGACTAACATCATGACGAATGAGACCAGATGAGACCAGATGAGGGACTAACACCATGACAGATGAGACCAGATGAGGGACTAACACCATGACAGATGAGACCAGATGAGACCAGATGAGGGACTAACACCATGACAGATGAGACCAGATGAGGAACCTACATCATGACAGATGAGACCAGATGAGGGACTAACACCATGACAGATGAGACCAGATGAGGAACTGACACCATGACAGATGAGACCAGATGAGAGACTAACACCATGACAGATGAGACCAGATGAGGGACTAACACCATGACAGATGAGACCAGATGAGACCAGATGAGGAACTGACACCATGACAGATGAGACCAGATGAGGGACTAACACCATGACAGATGAGACCAGATGAGAGACTAACACCATGACAGATGAGACCAGATGAGAGACTAACACCATGACAGATGAGACCAGATGAGGAACTGACACCATGACAGATGAGACCAGATGAGGGACTAACACCATGACAGATGAGACCAGATGAGGAACTAACACCATGACAGATGAGACCAGATGAGGGACTAACACCATGACAGATGAGACCAGATGAGGGACTAACACCATGACAGATGAGACCAGATGAGGACTAACACCATGACAGATGAGACCAGATGAGGGACTAACACCATGACAGATGAGACCAGATGAGGAACTAACACCATGACAGATGAGACCAGATGAGGGACTAACACCATGACAGATGAGACCAGATGAGGGACTAACACCATGACAGATGAGACCAGATGAGAGACTAACACCATGACAGATGAGACCAGATGAGAGACTAACACCATGACAGGTGAGACCAGATGAGGAACTGACACCATGACAGATGAGACCGGATGAGGGACTAACACCATGACAGATGAGACCAGATGAGGGACTAACACCATGACAGATGAGACCACATGAGGGACTAACACCATGACAGATGAGACTGGATGAGGAACTGACACCATGACAGATGAGACCAGATGAGGGACTAACACCATGACAGGTGAGACCAGATGAGGAACTAACACCATGACAGATGAGACCAGATGAGGGACTAACACCATAATAATAATAATAAATATAATATATGCCATTTAGCAGACGCTTTTATCCAAAGCGACTTACAGTCATGTGTGCATACATTCTACGTATGGGTGGTCCCGGGAATCGAACCCACTACCCTGGCGTCACAAGCGCCATGCTTTACCAACTGAGCTACAGAAGGACATCCGGTCATGTCAGATGAGTCACACCATGACAGATGAGACCAGATGAGAGACTAACACCATGACAGATGAGACCAGATGAGGGACTAACAACATGACAGATGAGACCAGATGAGGAACTAACATCATGACAGATGAGACCAGATGAGGGACTAACACCATGACAGATGAGACCAGATGAGGGACTAACACCATGACAGATGAGACCAGATGAGGGACTAACACCATGACAGATGAGACCAGATGAGGGACTAACACCATGACAGATGAGACTAGCTGAGGGACCTACATCATGACAGATGAGACCAGATGAGACCAGATGAGGGACTAACACCATGACAGATGAGACCAGATGAGGGACTAACACCATGACAGATGAGACCAGATGAGACCAGCTGAGGGACTAACACCATGACAGATGAGACCAGATGAGACCAGATGAGGGACTAACACCATGACAGATGAGACCAGATGAGACCAGATGAGGGACTAACACCATGACAGATGAGACCAGATGAGGGACTAACACCATGACAGATGAGACCAGATGAGGGACTAACACCATGACAGATGAGACCAGATGAGACCAGATGAGGGACTAACACCATGACAGATGAGACCAGATGAGGGACTAACACCATGACAGATGAGACCAGATGAGGGACTAACACCATGACAGATGAGACCAGATGAGGGACTAACACCATGACAGATGAGACCAGATGAGGAACTAACACCATGACAGATGAGACCAGATGAGGGACTAACACCATGACAGATGAGACCAGATGAGGGACTAACACCATGACAGATGAGACCAGATGAGACCAGCTGAGGGACTAACACCATGACAGATGAGACCAGATGAGGGACTAACACCATGACAGATGAGACCAGATGAGGGACTAACACCATGACAGATGAGACCAGATGAGGGACTAACACCATGACAGATGAGACCAGATGAGGAACTAACACCATGACAGATGAGACCAGATGAGGACTAACACCATGACAGATGAGACCAGATGAGACCGAATGAGGAACTAACACCATGACAGATGAGACCAGATGAGGGACTAACACCATGACAGGTGAGACCAGATGAGGAACTAACACCATGACAGGTGAGACCAGATGAGGAACTAACACCATGACAGGTGAGACCAGATGAGGAACTAACACCATTACAGGTGAGACCAGATGAGGGACTAACACCATGACAGATGAGACCAGATGAGGAACTAACACCATGACAGATGAGACCAGATGAGGAACTAACACCATGACAGATGAGACCAGATGAGGGACTAACACCATGACAGATGAGACCAGATGAGGGACTAACACCATGACAGGTGAGACCAGATGAGGAACTAACACCATGACAGGTGAGACCAGATGAGGAACTAACACCATGACAGGTGAGACCAGATGAGGAACTAACACCATGACAGGTGAGACCAGATGAGGAACTAACACCATGACAGGTGAGACCAGATGAGGGACTAATACCATGACAGATGAGACCAGATGAGGACTAACACCATGACAGATGAGACCAGATGAGGGACTAACACCATGACAGATGAGACCAGATGAGGGACTAACACCATGACAGATGAGACCAGATGAGGGACTAACACCATGACAGATGAGACCAGATGAGACCAGCTGAGGAAATAACACCATGACAGATGAGACCAGATGAGACCAGATGAGGGACTAACACCATGACAGATGAGACCAGCTGAGGGACTAACACCATGACAGATGAGACCAGTTGTGACCAGCTGATGCAGCCATCTCACTCTAAAAATCACCTTTGATTCAATGTGGAGCAAGTGTCAACATTAACACATTCTTGATTTCCTAACGACTTTCTGAAATCTGTTTGGTCAAACAATGATGGATGACACGTGCTCCCCCGGTTGTCACGGACACGTGCCCTGTTGTCATGGACACGTGTCCTGTTGTCATGGACACGTGCCCTGTTGTCATGGACACGTGCCCTGTTGTCATGGACACGTGCCCTGTTGTCATGGACACGTGCCCTGTTGTCATGGACACGTGCCCTGTTGTCATGGACACGTGCCCTGTTGTCATGGACACGTGCCCTGTTGTCATGGACACGTGCCCTGTTGTCATGGACACGTGCCCTGTTGTCATGGACACGTGCCCTGTTGTCATGGACACGTGCCCTGTTGTCATGGACACGTGCCCTGTTGTCATGGACACGTGCCCTGTTGTCATGGACACGTGCCCTGTTGTCATGGACACGTGCCCTGTTGTCATGGACACGTGCCCTGTTGTCACGGACACGTGCTCCCCTGTTGTCACGGACACGTGCCCTGTTGTCATGGACACGTGCCCTGTTGTCATGGACACGTGCCCTGTTGTCATGGACACGTGCCCTGTTGTCATGGACACGTGTCCTGTTGTCATGGACACGTGCCCTGTTGTCATGGACACGTGCCCTGTTGTCATGGACACGTGCCCTGTTGTCATGGACACGTGTCCTGTTGTCACGGACACGTGCCCTGTTGTCATGGACACGTGCTCCGCTGCTGTCATAAATAACATTGAATTATGTTTAGTCATAATAATACAAAGATTTACTGGTGGAAAAAAGTTGTCAATTGTCATACTTGAGTAAAAGTAAACATACCTTAATAGAAAATGACTCAAGTAAAAGTGAAAGTCGCCCAGTAAAATAATACTTGAGTACAAGTCTAGAAGTATTTTGGTTTAAAATATATAAAACTAAATTGAATTTTTAAAATGTACTTAGGTATCAACAGTAAAAGTAAAAGTAGGAATAATTTCAAATTCCTTATATTAAGCAAACCATTTCTATTTTGCTTTATTGACGGAAAGCCAGTGGCACACTCCTATACTCAGACATAATTTACAAACAAAACATTTGTGTTTAGTGAGTCCTCCAGATCAGAGACAGTAGGGATGACCAGGGATGTTCTCTGTTTAGTGAGTCCTCCAGATCAGAGGCAGTAGGGACGACCAGGGATGTTCTCTGTTTAGTGAGTCCTCCAGATCAGAGGCAGTAAGGATGACCAGGGATGTTCTCTGTTTAGTGAGTCCTCCAGATCAGAGGCAGTAGGGATGACCAGGGATGTTCTCTGTTTAGTGACTCATCCAGATCAGAGGCAGTAGGGACGACCAGGGATGTTCTCTGTTTAGTGACTCATCCAGATCAGAGGCAGTAGGGACGACCAGGGATGTTCTCTGTTTAGTGAGTCCTCCAGATCAGAGGCAGTAGGGACGACCAGGGATGTTCTCTGTTTAGTGAGTCCTCCAGATCAGATGCAGTAGGGACGACCAGGGATGTTCTCTGTTTAGTGAGTCCTCCAGATCAGAGGCAGTAGGGACGACCAGGGATGTTCTCTGTTTAGTGAGTCCTCCAGATCAGATGCAGTAGGGACGACCAGGGATGTTCTCTGTTTAGTGAGTCCTCCAGATCAGAGGCAGTAGGGACGACCAGGGATGTTCTCTGTTTAGTGAGTCCTCCAGATCAGAGGCAGTAGGGATGACCAGGGATGTTCTCTGTTTAGTGAGTCCTCCAGATCAGAGGCAGTAGGGATGACCGTGAATTTTATCTTGATAAGTGTGTGAATTGGACCACTTTCCTGTCAAAATGTAATGAGAACATTTGGGTTGTCAGGGAAAACGTATGAAGTAAAGAATTACGTAATTTTCTTTTGGAATGTAGTGAAGTAAAAGTTAAAGTTGCCAAACGGTTAAACAGTAACATAACATACAGATACCCCCCCCCAAAAAAACAACTTAATGTAATGGTATTCATCTTCGGACCGAAGCTCAGCGTGGTAAGGCTCAGCGTGGTAAGGCCCAGCGTGGTAAGGCCCAGCGTGGTAAGGCTCAGCGTGGTAAGGCCCAGCGTGGTAAGGCCCAGCGTGGTAAGGCTCAGCGTGGTAAGGCCCAGCGTGGTAAGGCCCAGCGTGGTAAGGCTCAGCGTGGTAAGGCTCAGCGTGGTAAGGCCCAGCGTGGTAAGGCCCAGCGTGGTAAGGCCCAGCGTGGTAAGGCTCAGCGTGGTAAGGCTCAGCGTGGTAAGGCCCAGCGGGGTAAGGCCCAGCGTGGTAAGGCCCAGCGTGGTAAGTATTTATGCTTGTTTTATTAAAACTGAACACTATTCCAAAAATAAACAAGAGAATACCCGAAACAGTCCTATAAGGTGAAAACATTAAACAGAAATTAACTACCCACAAAAACCATGCGGGGGAAAAAAGCTACCTAAGTATGGTTCCCAATCAGAGACAACAATAGAAAAAGCTACCTATGTATGGTTCCCAATCAGAGACAACGATAGAAAAAGCTACCTATGTATGGTTCCCAATCAGAGACAACGATAGAAAAAGCTACCTATGTATGGTTCCCAATCAGAGACAACGATAGAAAAAGCTACCTATGTATGGTTCCCAATCAGAGACAACGATAGAAAAAGCTACCTAAGTATGGTTCCCAATCAGAGACAACGATAGAAAAAGCTACCTATGTATGGTTCCCAATCAGAGACAACGATAGAAAAAGCTACCTATGTATGGTTCCCAATCAGAGACAACGATAGAAAAAGCTACCTATGTATGGTTCCCAATCAGAGACAACGATAGAAAAAGCTACCTAAGTATGGTTCCCAATCAGAGACAACGATAGAAAAAGCTACCTATGTATGGTTCCCAATCAGAGACAACGATAGAAAAAGCTACCTAAGTATGGTTCCCAATCAGAGACAACGATAGAAAAAGCTACCTAAGTATGGTTCCCAATCAGAGACAACGATAGAAAAAGCTACCTAAGTATGGTTCCCAATCAGAGACAACAATAGAAAAAGCTACCTAAGTATGGTTCCCAATCAGAGACAACGATAGAAAAAGCTACCTAAGTATGGTTCCCAATCAGAGACAACGATAGAAAAAGCTACCTAAGTATGGTTCCCAATCAGAGACAACGATAGAAAAAGCTACCTAAGTATGGTTCCCAATCAGAGACAACGATAGAAAAAGCTACCTATGTATGTTTCCCAATCAGAGGCAATGAAAGAAAAAGCTACCTAAGTATGGTTCCCAATCAGAGACAACGATAGAAAAAGCTACCTAAGTATGGTTCCCAATCAGAGACAACGATAGAAAAAGCTACCTAAGTATGGTTCCCAATCAGAGACAACAATAGAAAAAGCTACCTATGTATGGTTCCCAATCAGAGACAACGATAGAAAAAGCTACCTATGTATGGTTCCCAATCAGAGACAACGATAGAAAAAGCTACCTATGTATGGTTCCCAATCAGAGGCAATGAAAGAAAAAGCTACCTAAGTATGGTTCCCAATCAGAGACAACGATAGAAAAAGCTACCTATGTATGGTTCCCAATCAGAGACAACGATAGAAAAAGCTACCTATGTATGGTTCCCAATCAGAGACAACGATAGAAAAAGCTACCTAAGTATGGTTCCCAATCAGAGACAACAATAGAAAAAGCTACCTATGTATGGTTCCCAATCAGAG
>NC_068440.1:40769960-40804960 GCF_023373465.1 Oncorhynchus keta | reverse complement strand
GCTGAAGGAGAGCAGAAGGACGTTCAGATGGCTATCCAATGAGCTGAAGGAGAGCAGAAGGACGTTCAGATGGCTATCCAATGAGCTGAAGGAGAGCAGAAGGACGTTCCGATGGCTATCCAATGAGCTGAAGGAGAGCAGAAGGACGTTCCGATGGCTATCCAATGAGCTGAAGGAGAGCAGAAGGACGTTCCGATGGCTATCCAATGAGCTGAAGGAGAGCAGAAGGACGTTCCGATGGCTATCCAATGAGCTGAAGGAGAGCAGAAGGACGTTCCGATGGCTATCCAGTGAGCTGAAGGAGAGCAGAAGGACGTTCCGATGGCTATCCAATGAGCTGAAGGAGAGCAGAAGGACGTTCCGATGGCTATCCAATGAGCTGAAGGAGAGCAGAAGGACGTTCCGATGGCTATCCAGTGAGCTGAAGGAGAGCAGAAGGACGTTCAGATGGCTATCCAATGAGCTGAAGGAGATCAGAAGGACGTTCAGATGGCTATCCAATGAGCTGAAGGAGAGCAGAAGGACGTTCCGATGGCTATCCAATGAGCTGAAGGAGAGCAGAAGGACGTTCCGATGGCTATCCAATGAGCTGAAGGAGAGCAGAAGGACGTTCCGATGGCTATCCAATGAGCTGAAGGAGAGCAGAAGGACGTTCCGATGGCTATCCAATGAGCTGAAGGAGAGCAGAAGGACGTCCGATGGCTATCCAATGAGCTGAAGGAGAGCAGAAGGACGTTCAGATGGCTATCCAATGAGCTGAAGGAGAGCAGAAGGACGTTCAGATGGCTATCCAGTGAGCTGAAGGAGAGCAGAAGGACGTTCAGATTGGTTTCCAATGAGCTGAAGGAGAGCAGAAGGACGTTCAGATGGCTATCCAATGAGCTGAAGGAGAGCAGAAGGACGTTCAGATGGCTATCCAATGAGCTGAAGGAGAGCAGAAGGACGTTCCGATGGCTATCCAATGAGCTGAAGGAGAGCAGAAGGACGTTCCGATGGCTATCCAATGAGCTGAAGGAGAGCAGAAGGACGTTCCGATGGCTATCCAATGAGCTGAAGGAGAGCAGAAGGACGTTCCGATGGCTATCCAATGAGCTGAAGGAGAGCAGAAGGACGTTCAGATGGCTATCCAATGAGCTGAAGGAGAGCAGAAGGACGTTCCGATGGCTATCCAATGAGCTGAAGGAGAGCAGAAGGACGTTCCGATGGCTATCCAATGAGCTGAAGGAGAGCAGAAGGACGTTCCGATGGCTATCCAGTGAGCTGAAGGAGAGCAGAAGGACGTCCGATGGCTATCCAATGAGCTGAAGGAGAGCAGAAGGACGTTCCGATGGCTATCCAATGAGCTGAAGGAGAGCAGAAGGACGTTCCGATGGCTATCCAATGAGCTGAAGGAGAGCAGAAGGACGTTCCGATGGCTATCCAATGAGCTGAAGGAGAGCAGAAGGACGTCCGATGGCTATCCAATGAGCTGAAGGAGAGCAGAAGGACGTTCGATGGCTATCCAATGAGCTGAAGGAGAGCAGAAGGACGTTCCGATGGCTATCCAATGAGCTGAAGGAGAGCAGAAGGACGTTCCGATGGCTATCCAATGAGCTGAAGGAGAGCAGAAGGACGTTCCGATGGCTATCCAATGAGCTGAAGGAGAGCAGAAGGACGTTCCGATGGCTATCCAGTGAGCTGAAGGAGAGCAGAAGGACGTTCCGATGGCTATCCAATGAGCTGAAGGAGAGCAGAAGGACGTTCCGATGGCTATCCAATGAGCTGAAGGAGAGCAGAAGGACGTTCCGATGGCTATCCAATGAGCTGAAGGAGAGCAGAAGGACGTTCCGATGGCTATCCAATGAGCTGAAGGAGAGCAGAAGGACGTTCCGATGGCTATCCAATGAGCTGAAGGAGAGCAGAAGGACGTTCCGATGGCTATCCAATGAGCTGAAGGAGAGCAGAAGGACGTTCCGATGGCTATCCAATGAGCTGAAGGAGAGCAGAAGGACGTTCCGATGGCTATCCAATGAGCTGAAGGAGAGCAGAAGGACGTTCCGATGGCTATCCAATGAGCTGAAGGAGAGCAGAAGGTCGCCAATTTAGCTGCAGCCAAGGCTTAACATACATTGACGCTGAACATCTCTCTCGCCGGGTTGTTGGAGAGTTGGGCGTAGTGGATCTGTCCCACTTCTCGGAGCAGAGGTCTTGTTCAATACCACTTCACCACAGAGACTGGGCCCAGGTAGTTAGGCTAAAGGACCCAAGGGAACCGCAAACCTGGGTGGTCCTTTCCTGCCTCGGAGGATCCGCCTGATAAACAGCTCTGCTGGAGGTGTCTGGTCCCAGGAGTCCGCTCTGATCCTGGAGACCCTGATGCCAGGCGAGTGGGGACCGCATCACCTTCCGGACTTCTTGCTACTTCAGACCACTGAGCCTATGAAGGCACTAGTCCCCCCCCACACCGCAATACCCCCTTCTTCTAGGCAACAGCGCTACTCGCTGCTCCGTGCACCTTCAATGATTTGTTGGGGGAAGCTCGATGTGCCACAGTAGAACTCTCGGAGTTCAGCCTTCCTAGGGGGGGGAAGCTCGATGTGCCGGAGTAGAACTCTCGGAGTTCAGCCTTCCTAGGGGGGGAAGCTCGATGTGCCGGAGTAGAACTCTCGGAGTTCAGCCTTCCTAGGGGGGGGAAGCTCGATGTGCCGGAGTAGAACTCTCGGAGTTCAGCCTTCCTAGGGGGGGGAAGCTCGATGTGCCGGAGTAGAACTCTCGGAGTTCAGCCTTCCTAGGGGGGGGAAGCTCGATGTGCCGGAGTAGAACTCTCGGAGTTCAGCCTTCCTAGGGGGAAGCTCGATGTGCCGGAGTAGAACTCTCGGAGTTCAGCCTTCCTAGGGGGGGGAAGCTCGATGTGCCGGAGTAGAACTCTCGGAGTTCAGCCTTCCTAGGGGGAAGCTCGATGTGCCACAGTAGAACTCTCGGAGTTCAGCCTTCCTAGGGGGAAGCTCGATGTGCCGGAGTAGAACTCTCGGAGTTCAGCCTTCCTAGGGGGGGGAAGCTCGATGTGCCGGAGTAGAACTCTCGGAGTTCAGCCTTCCTAGGGGGAAGCTCGATGTGCCACAGTAGAACTCTCGGAGTTCAGCCTTCCTAGGGGGGGAAGCTCGATGTGCCACAGTAGAACTCTCGGAGTTCAGCCTTCCTAGGGGGGGGGAAGCTCGATGTGCCACAGTAGAACTCTCGGAGTTCAGCCTTCCTAGGGGGGGGAAGCTCGATGTGCCGGAGTAGAACTCTCGGAGTTCAGCCTTCCTAGGGGGGAAGCTCGATGTGCCACAGTAGAACTCTCGGAGTTCAGCCTTCCTAGGGGGGGGAAGCTCGATGTGCCACAGTAGAACTCTCGGAGTTCAGCCTTCCTAGGGGGGGGAAGCTCGATGTGCCACAGTAGAACTCTCGGAGTTCAGCCTTCCTAGGGGGGATGCGACCTGGAAATTCGCGACTTCATGACTGGTTACGGCCCATTATATCCTACATTTATTTTATTTTTTTGGGGGTTCCATCGTACAGAATGTGGTGGTCGATGGTGCAGATACATTCTGTCATCCTGGTGCCAGAGTGGGTGACATCACTCGAGAGCTTACGGTCATTCTAGACCACAACCTGGAGCTCCAAATGATGGTTGTGCATACTGGTACACATGACATCAAGCTGTGTCAATGGGCCGAGTAGAGAGAGAGACAGACTATTGGCTACGGGCAAGCGGATAGTTTTTTTTCTGTCCCTATCTCAACACACGGTCTTGAAATCCAAAACGCTTTCTCTTGGCTATATTTGCACAGGACTTTAGGATTAAATCAGGACTGCTCTGAAAGAGCGTTGGATTCTCATTGACAATTTTGCCTCAGCTAAGAGGCAAAACAACCATATGGCCTCAGTCAAGTAGACAGGAAATCACTATATTGAACAACAATGACTAGGTACGGATTCTGATTCATAGACTATGTTTGGAAGACTTGGCCTGAGATGAGTGACTGTGAGTGAAGCAAAGCTCTGCGTGTATCTGTCTGGGGAAATGAGAACAGAGGAAGTTCAACTTGTTTTAATCCAATCGCTGCAGCAGGCTCAACCGATACCCCCCGCCTGTTTATAGGACACAGTGCTTCACACTGTTTCGGGTGAAAGATAAATCCAAGCTGGATAATTACAACAACAAAAAAAAAATCGTATTCGAAAATACTCGGCTTCATAGAATTCTCCATTTCCGTTACGAAACCTGTTTTGTCTGAATTCTGGAATTTGGTTAAATCAAAACCTCCACCCCCTCATTGTCCATTTGTTGTGTTTTTTTTAACCATTTCTCCTCAGCTGGCCAAATTATTTGAAAGAATGGTTTCTGAAATGACCTAAAGTTCAATTAGATGGACGGACTCCTTTATTCACCTCTGGGCTCACGAGAGGCGCAGCGGTAACCAGGAACTGCATCTCAGCGCTAGAGGCGTCTATTCAGACAGACTGGTTCGATTCCAGGCTGTATCACAACCCGGCCGTGATTGAAAGCCCCATAGGGCGGTGCACAATAGGCCTAGCGTCGTCCTGGTTACGGCCGTCATTGTAAATAAGAATTTGTCCTTAACTGACTTGCCCAGTTAAATAAAGGTTATATATATATATATATATATTTTAAGTTAAAAAGTATATTTTAACAAATAACAGGGAATGATGCACTTCCAGGCATTGACCATTGTTTTCATGTGAACCATTTTATGTCAATGATGTAATAAGTGCCTTGTAAATAATGTATGTTACTGCAGCTTTCTGGCCCCCTCATTGTAGAACCTTTACCCCACATTTTGTAGTTAACAATACCTCCCCCACCCCACCCCCCTTCTGACCAAGATAACTACCACCCAATTTCTAAACTATCTTGTCTTGCAAGTATTAGAATCCCTTGCAAACTCTCAGCTAAGAATATTTTATTTAAACTTCAAATTCTATTCTTATTGTGAACCGGTCCGGTTTTAGACCAGGACATAACACTGTTTCAGCTGCTACAATCTTCTTAAATTGCTCGGATCATAGGAATCACTGTGCTTCCAGTTTTACTGACCTATCCAAGGCCTTTGATACTGTTGACCGTCCCCTGCTTATTCGAAGGTTGTCTGAAACGGGCCTTAATCAGGAGTCTTAGAAGTGGTTAGGTACATAATTGTACAATAATGTGTGCTTTCTGATGGATCACTAAAGATGTCCCGCAGGGGTCAATGTTGATACCTGTCCTCACTATTTACTAATTTATATAAATAATATTGGTCTATCTGCAAGAACCTGTCATATTCATCTGTACGTAGATGACACTCTTATGTACGCTATTTCCCCTACTACTGACCAGGCTATGTTAGAGCTGCAATATGATTTTGTTTTGCGTTGCAGAAAGCCCTTGTTGATTTAAAATTGGGAGTTATTTAGTTGTTTTCTAATTCTCATAGAAATATTTCAGATGGGTTTACACATTTATGCATTGGATGGTTCATTCACCTGAGATTTGAAGAAGACTTATTTTTATAAAAATAGATCACGCCTCTCCCTAAATAGCAAGAGGCAGGTTGCACAGGCAACCTTCCTGCCAGCTCTTGAATCTGGTGACACCATTTATCAGACTGCAGCAGACACCACTCTACAGCCCTAGGATGCGATGTACTGTGCTTTGTCACATGTGACAGGTTTAATATCACTGCTTCCTTTATCAGAAGGTTGGTTGGACCTCTGTTCCCGTAGATCACTTCATTTCTCCCTTTGTTGTTGTTTACTAGGATGTTGGTTTATTAGTGTTGTGGTTTATTAGTGTTGTGGTTTATTAGTGTTGTGGTTTAGTAGTGTTGTGGTTTAGTAGTGTTGTGGTGGTTTAGTAGTGTTGTGGTTTAGTAGTGTTGTGGTTTATTAGTGTTGTGGTTTAGTAGTGTTGTGGTTTAGTAGTGTTGTGGTTTAGTAGTGTTGTGGTTTATTAGGATGTTGGTTTAGTAGTGTTGTGGTGGTTTAGTAGTGTTGTGGTTTAGTAGTGTTGTGGTGGTTTAGTAGTGTTGTGGTTTAGTAGTGTTGTGGTGGTTTAGTAGTGTTGTGGTGGTTTAGTAGTGTTGTGGTTTATTAGTGTTGTGGTTTATTAGTGTTGTGGTTTAGTAGTGTTGTGGTTTAGTAGTGTTGTGGTGGTTTAGTAGTGTTGTGGTTTAGTAGTGTTGTGGTTTAGTAGTGTTGTGGTTTAGTAGTGTTGTGGTTTATTAGTGTTGTGGTTTAGTAGTGTTGTGGTTTAGTAGTGTTGTGGTTTATTAGTGTTGTGGTTTAGTAGTGTTGTGGTGGTTTATTAGTGTTGTGGTTTAGTAGTGTTGTGGTGGTTTAGTAGTGTTGTGGTGGTTTAGTAGTGTTGTGGTTTATTAGTGTTGTGGTTTATTAGTGTTGTGGTTTAGTAGTGTTGTGGTTTAGTAGTGTTGTGGTGGTTTAGTAGTGTTGTGGTTTAGTAGTGTTGTGGTTTAGTAGTGTTGTGGTTTAGTAGTGTTGTGGTTTATTAGTGTTGTGGTTTAGTAGTGTTGTGGTTTAGTAGTGTTGTGGTTTAGTAGTGTTGTGGTTTAGTAGTGTTGTGGTTTATTAGGATGTTGGTTTAGTAGTGTTGTGGTGGTTTAGTAGTGTTGTGGTTTAGTAGTGTTGTGGTGGTTTAGTAGTGTTGTGGTGGTTTAGTAGTGTTGTGGTTTATTAGTGTTGTGGTTTATTAGTGTTGTGGTTTAGTAGTGTTGTGGTTTAGTAGTGTTGTGGTGGTTTAGTAGTGTTGTGGTTTATTAGTGTTGTGGTTTAGTAGTGTTGTGGTTTATTAGTGTTGTGGTTTAGTAGTGTTGTGGTGGTTTATTAGTGTTGTGGTTTAGTAGTGTTGTGGTTTAGTAGTGTTGTGGTTTAGTAGTGTTGTGGTTTAGTAGTGTTGTGGTTTATTAGGATGTTGGTTTAGTAGTGTTGTGGTGGTTTAGTAGTGTTGTGGTTTAGTAGTGTTGTGGTGGTTTAGTAGTGTTGTGGTTTAGTAGTGTTGTGGTGGTTTAGTAGTGTTGTGGTGGTTTAGTAGTGTTGTGGTTTATTAGTGTTGTGGTTTATTAGTGTTGTGGTTTAGTAGTGTTGTGGTTTAGTAGTGTTGTGGTGGTTTAGTAGTGTTGTGGTTTAGTAGTGTTGTGGTGGTTTATTAGTGTTGTGGTTTATTAGTGTTGTGGTTTATTAGTGTTGTGGTTTAGTAGTGTTGTGGTTTAGTAGTGTTGTGGTTTATTAGTGTTGTGGTTTAGTAGTGTTGTGGTGGTTTATTAGTGTTGTGGTTTAGTAGTGTTGTGGTGGTTTAGTAGTGTTGTGGTGGTTTAGTAGTGTTGTGGTTTATTAGTGTTGTGGTTTATTAGTGTTGTGGTTTAGTAGTGTTGTGGTGGTTTAGTAGTGTTGTGGTTTAGTAGTGTTGTGGTTTAGTAGTGTTGTGGTTTAGTAGTGTTGTGGTTTAGTAGTGTTGTGGTTTATTAGTGTTGTGGTTTAGTAGTGTTGTGGTTTAGTAGTGTTGTGGTTTAGTAGTGTTGTGGTTTAGTAGTGTTGTGGTTTATTAGGATGTTGGTTTAGTAGTGTTGTGGTGGTTTAGTAGTGTTGTGGTTTAGTAGTGTTGTGGTGGTTTAGTAGTGTTGTGGTGGTTTAGTAGTGTTGTGGTTTAGTAGTGTTGTGGTTTAGTAGTGTTGTGGTTTATTAGTGTTGTGGTTTAGTAGTGTTGTGGTGGTTTATTAGTGTTGTGGTTTAGTAGTGTTGTGGTGGTTTAGTAGTGTTGTGGTGGTTTAGTAGTGTTGTGGTTTATTAGTGTTGTAGTTTATTAGTGTTGTGGTTTAGTAGTGTTGTGGTTTAGTAGTGTTGTGGTGGTTTAGTAGTGTTGTGGTTTAGTAGTGTTGTGGTTTAGTAGTGTTGTGGTTTAGTAGTGTTGTGGTTTATTAGTGTTGTGGTTTAGTAGTGTTGTGGTTTAGTAGTGTTGTGGTTTAGTAGTGTTGTGGTTTATTAGGATGTTGGTTTAGTAGTGTTGTGGTGGTTTAGTAGTGTTGTGGTTTAGTAGTGTTGTGGTGGTTTAGTAGTGTTGTGGTTTAGTAGTGTTGTGGTGGTTTAGTAGTGTTGTGGTGGTTTATTAGTGTTGTGGTTTATTAGTGTTGTGGTTTATTAGTGTTGTGGTTTAGTAGTGTTGTGGTTTAGTAGTGTTGTGGTTTAGTAGTGTTGTGGTTTATTAGTGTTGTGGTTTAGTAGTGTTGTGGTTTATTAGTGTTGTGGTTTAGTAGTGTTGTGGTTTATTAGTGTTGTGGTTTAGTAGTGTTGTGGTTTAGTAGTGTTGTGGTGGTTTAGTGTTGTGGTGGTTTATTAGTGTGGTGGTTTAGTAGTGTTGTGGTTTAGTAGTGTTGTGGTTTATTAGTGTTGTGGTTTAGTAGTGTTGTGGTTTAGTAGTGTTGTGGTTTATTAGTGTTGTGGTTTAGTAGTGTTGTGGTGGTTTAGTGTTGTGGTTTCGTAGTGTTGTGGTGGTTTATTAGTGTTGTGGTTTAGCAGTGTTGTGGTTTAGTAGTGTTGTGGTTTAGTAGTGTTGTGGTTTATTAGTGTTGTGGTTTAGTAGTGTTGTGGTTTAGTAGTGTTGTGGTTTAGTAGTGTTGTGGTTTAGTAGTGTTGTGGTTTATTAGTGTTGTGGTTTATTAGTGTTGTAGTCTATTGGTGTTGTGGTTTATTAGTGATGTGGTTTAGTAGTGTTGTGGTTTATTAGTGTTGTGGTTTATTAGTGTTGTGGTTTAGTAGTGTTGTGGTTTAGTAGTGTTGTGGTGGTTTAGTGTTGTGGTGGTTTAGTAGTGTGGTGGTTTAGTAGTGTTGTGGTTTAGTAGTGTTGTGGTTTATTAGTGTTGTGGTTTAGTAGTGTTGTGGTTTAGTAGTGTTGTGGTTTAGTAGTGTTGTGGTTTAGTAGTGTTGTGGTTTATTAGTGTTGTGGTTTAGTAGTGTTGTGGTTTAGTAGTGTTGTGGTGGTTTAGTGTTGTGGTTTCGTAGTGTTGTGGTGGTTTATTAGTGTTGTGGTTTAGCAGTGTTGTGGTTTAGTAGTGTTGTGGTTTAGTAGTGTTGTGGTTTATTAGTGTTGTGGTTTAGTAGTGTTGTGGTTTAGTAGTGTTGTGGTTTAGTAGTGTTGTGGTTTAGTAGTGTTGTGGTTTAGTAGTGTTGTAGTCTATTGGTGTTGTGGTTTATTAGTGATGTGGTTTAGTAGTGTTGTGGTTTATTAGTGTTGTGGTTTATTAGTGTTGTGGTTTAGTAGTGTTGTGGTTTAGTAGTGTTGTGGTTTGTTAGTGTTGCATTCTATTGGTGTTGTGGTTTATTAGTGTTGTGGTTTATTAGTGTTGTGGTTTATTAGTGTTGTGGTTTAGTAGTGTTGTGGTTTAGTAGTGTTGTGGTTTAGTAGTGTTGTGGTTTAGTAGTGTTGTGGTTTATTAGTGTTGTGGTTTAGTAGTGTTGTGGTTTAGTAGTGTTGTGGTTTATTAGTGTTGTGGTTTAGTAGTGTTGTGGTTTAGTAGTGTTGTGGTTTAGTAGTGTTGTGGTTTATTAGTGTTGTGGTTTATTAGTGTTGTGGTTTAGTAGTGTTGTGGTTTAGTAGTGTTGTGGTTTAGTAGTGTTGTGGTTTAGTAGTGTTGTGGTTTATTAGTGTTGTGGTTTAGTAGTGTTGTGGTTTAGTAGTGTTGTGGTTTAGTAGTGTTGTGGTTTAGTAGTGTTGTGGTTTAGTAGTGTTGTGGTTTAGTAGTGTTGTGGTTTAGTAGTGTTGTGGTTTAGTAGTGTTGTGGTTTAGTAGTGTTGTGGTTTATTAGTGTTGTGGTTTAGTAGTGTTGTGGTTTGTTAGTGTTGTGGTTTAGTAGTGTTGTGGTTTAGTAGTGTTGTGGTTTACTAGTGTTGTGGTTTAGTAGTGTTGTGGTTTAGTAGTGTTGTGGTTTATTAGTGTTGTGGTTTGTTAGTGTTGTGGTTTAGTAGTGTTGTGGTTTAGTAGTGTTGTGGTTTAGTAGTGTTGTGGTTTAGTAGTGTTGTGGTTTAGTAGTGTTGTGGTTTATTAGTGTTGTGGTTTATTAGTGTTGTAGTCTATTGGTGTTGTGGTTTATTAGTGATGTGGTTTAGTAGTGTTGTGGTTTATTAGTGTTGTGGTTTATTAGTGTTGTGGTTTAGTAGTGTTGTGGTTTAGTAGTGTTGTGGTTTGTTAGTGTTGCATTCTATTGGTGTTGTGGTTTATTAGTGTTGTGGTTTATTAGTGTTGTGGTTTATTAGTGTTGTGGTTTAGTAGTGTTGTGGTTTAGTAGTGTTGTGGTTTAGTAGTGTTGTGGTTTATTAGTGTTGTGGTTTATTAGTGATGTGGTTTAGTAGTGTTGTGGTTTAGTAGTGTTGTGGTTTATTAGTGTTGTGGTTTAGTAGTGTTGTGGTTTAGTAGTGTTGTGGTGGTTTAGTGTTGTGGTTTCGTAGTGTTGTGGTGGTTTATTAGTGTTGTGGTTTAGCAGTGTTGTGGTTTAGTAGTGTTGTGGTTTAGTAGTGTTGTGGTTTATTAGTGTTGTGGTTTAGTAGTGTTGTGGTTTAGTAGTGTTGTGGTTTAGTAGTGTTGTGGTTTAGTAGTGTTGTGGTTTAGTAGTGTTGTAGTCTATTGGTGTTGTGGTTTATTAGTGTTGTGGTTTAGTAGTGTTGTGGTTTATTAGTGTTGTGGTTTATTAGTGTTGTGGTTTAGTAGTGTTGTGGTTTAGTAGTGTTGTGGTTTGTTAGTGTTGCATTCTATTGGTGTTGTGGTTTATTAGTGTTGTGGTTTATTAGTGTTGTGGTTTATTAGTGTTGTGGTTTAGTAGTGTTGTGGTTTAGTAGTGTTGTGGTTTAGTAGTGTTGTGGTTTAGTAGTGTTGTGGTTTATTAGTGTGGTGGTTTAGTAGTGTTGTGGTTTAGTAGTGTTGTGGTTAATTAGTGTTGTGGTTTAGTAGTGTTGTGGTTTAGTAGTGTTGTGGTTTAGTAGTGTTGTGGTTTATTAGTGTTGTGGTTTATTAGTGATGCGGTTTAGTAGTGTTGTGGTTTAGTAGTGTTGTGGTTTAGTAGTGTTGTGGTTTAGTAGTGTTGTGGTTTATTAGTGTTGTGGTTTAGTAGTGTTGTGGTTTAGTAGTGTTGTGGTTTAGTAGTGTTGTGGTTTAGTAGTGTTGTGGTTTAGTAGTGTTGTGGTTTAGTAGTGTTGTAGTCTATTGGTGTTGTGGTTTACTAGTGTTGTGGTTTAGTAGTGTTGTGGTTTAGTAGTGTTGTGGTTTATTAGTGATGTGGTTTAGTAGTGTTGTGGTTTGTTAGTGTTGTGGTTTAGTAGTGTTGTGGTTTAGTAGTGTTGTGGTTTACTAGTGTTGTGGTTTAGTAGTGCTGTGGTTTATTAGTGTTGTGGTTTGTTAGTGTTGTGGTTTAGTAGTGTTGTGGTTTAGTAGTGTTGTGGTTTAGTAGTGTTGTGGTTTAGTAGTGTTGTGGTTTAGTAGTGTTGTGGTTTATTAGTGTAGTGGTTTATTAGTGTTGTAGTCTATTGGTGTTGTGGTTTATTAGTGATGTGGTTTAGTAGTGTTGTGGTTTATTAGTGTTGTGGTTTATTAGTGTTGTGGTTTAGTAGTGTTGTGGTTTAGTAGTGTTGTGGTTTGTTAGTGTTGCATTCTATTGGTGTTGTGGTTTATTAGTGTTGTGGTTTATTAGTGTTGTGGTTTATTAGTGTTGTGGTTTATTAGTGTTGTGGTTTAGTAGTGTTGTGGTTTAGTAGTGTTGTGGTTTATTAGTGTTGTGGTTTATTAGTGTTGTGGTTTAGTAGTGTTGTGGTTTAGTAGTGTTGTGGTTTAGTAGTGTTGTGGTTTATTAGTGTTGTGGTTTAGTAGTGTTGTGGTTTAGTAGTGTTGTGGTTTAGTAGTGTTGTGGTTTAGTAGTGTTGTGGTTTAGTAGTGTTGTGGTTTAGTAGTGTTGTGGTTTAGTAGTGTTGTGGTTTAGTAGTGTTGTGGTTTAGTAGTGTTGTGGTTTATTAGTGATGTGGTTTAGTAGTGTTGTGGTTTGTTAGTGTTGTGGTTTAGTAGTGTTGTGGTTTAGTAGTGTTGTGGTTTACTAGTGTTGTGGTTTAGTAGTGTTGTGGTTTAGTAGTGTTGTGGTTTATTAGTGTTGTGGTTTGTTAGTGTTGTGGTTTAGTAGTGTTGTGGTTTAGTAGTGTTGTGGTTTATTAGTGTTGTGGTTTGTTAGTGTTGTAGTCTATTGGTGTTGTGGTTTATTAGTGTTGTGGTTTGTTAGTGTTGTGGTTTAGTAGTGTTGTGGTTTAGTAGTGTTGTGGTTTAGTAGTGTTGTGGTTTATTAGTGTTGTGGTTTATTAGTGTTGTGGTTTATTAGTGTTGTGGTTTAGTGTTGTGGTTTATTAGTGTTGTGGTTTATTAGTGTTGTGGTTTATTAGTGATGTGGTTTATTAGTGTTGTGGTTTATTAGTGTTGTGGTTTATTAGTGTTGTGGTTTATTAGTGTTGTAGTCTATTAGTGTTGTGGTTTATTAGTGTTGTAGTCTATTGGTGTTGTGGTTTATTAGTGTTGTAGTCTATTGGTGTTGTGGTTTATTAGTGTTGTAGTCTATTAGTGATGTGGTTTATTAGTGATGTGGTTTATTAGTGTTGTGGTTTAGTAGTGTTGTGGTTTATTAGTGTTGTGGTTTATTTGTGTTGTGGTTTAGTAGTGTTGTGGTTTATTAGTGTTGTAGTCTATTAGTGATGTGGTTTATTAGTGATGTGGTTTATTAGTGTTGTGGTTTATTAGTGTTGTGGTTTAGTAGTGTTGTGGTGGTTTAGTAGTGTTGTGGTTTAGTAGTGTTGTGGTCTATTGGTGTTGTGGTTTATTAGTGATGTGGTTTAGTAGTGTT
The DNA here is from genome assembly GCF_023373465.1 of Oncorhynchus keta. Taxonomy (NCBI): domain Eukaryota; kingdom Metazoa; phylum Chordata; class Actinopteri; order Salmoniformes; family Salmonidae; genus Oncorhynchus; species Oncorhynchus keta. The sequence continues at coordinate 40,792,058 of NC_068440.1, read as the reverse complement.
GTGGTTTGTTAGTGTTGTGGTTTAGTAGTGTTGTGGTGGTTTAGTAGTGATGTGGTTTAGTAGTGTTGTGGTTTGTTAGTGTTGCATTCTATTGGTGTTGTGGTTTATTAGTGATGTGGTTTAGTAGTGTTGTGGTGGTTTAGTAGTGATGTGGTTTAGTAGTGTTGTGGTTTGTTAGTGTTGCATTCTATTGGTGTTGTGGTTTATTAGTGATGTGGTTTAGTAGTGTTGTGGTTTGTTAGTGTTGTAGTCTATTGGTGTTGTGGTTTATTAGTGATGTGGTGTATTAGTGTTGTGGTTTAGTAGTGTTGTGGTTTATTAGTGTTGTAGTCTATTGGTGTTGTGGTTTATTAGTGTTGTGGTTTAGTAGTGTTGTGGTTTAGTAGTGTTGTGGTTTAGTAGTGTTGTGGTTTAGTAGTGTTGTGGTTTAGTAGTGTTGTGGTTTAGTAGTGTTGTGGTTTAGTAGTGTTGTGGTTTAGTAGTGTTGTAGTCTATTGGTGTTGTGGTTTACTAGTGTTGTGGTTTAGTAGTGTTGTGGTTTAGTAGTGTTGTGGTTTATTAGTGATGTGGTTTAGTAGTGTTGTGGTTTGTTAGTGTTGTGGTTTAGTAGTGTTGTGGTTTAGTAGTGTTGTGGTTTACTAGTGTTGTGGTTTAGTAGTGTTGTGGTTTAGTAGTGTTGTGGTTTATTAGTGTTGTGGTTTGTTAGTGTTGTGGTTTAGTAGTGTTGTGGTTTAGTAGTGTTGTGGTTTAGTAGTGTTGTGGTTTAGTAGTGTTGTGGTTTAGTAGTGTTGTGGTTTATTAGTGTTGTGGTTTATTAGTGTTGTAGTCTATTGGTGTTGTGGTTTATTAGTGATGTGGTTTAGTAGTGTTGTGGTTTATTAGTGTTGTGGTTTATTAGTGTTGTGGTTTAGTAGTGTTGTGGTTTAGTAGTGTTGTGGTTTGTTAGTGTTGCATTCTATTGGTGTTGTGGTTTATTAGTGTTGTGGTTTATTAGTGTTGTGGTTTATTAGTGTTGTGGTTTATTAGTGTTGTGGTTTAGTAGTGTTGTGGTTTAGTAGTGTTGTGGTTTATTAGTGTTGTGGTTTATTAGTGTTGTGGTTTAGTAGTGTTGTGGTTTAGTAGTGTTGTGGTTTAGTAGTGTTGTGGTTTAGTAGTGTTGTGGTTTAGTAGTGTTGTGGTTTAGTAGTGTTGTGGTTTAGTAGTGTTGTGGTTTAGTAGTGTTGTGGTTTAGTAGTGTTGTAGTCTATTGGTGTTGTGGTTTACTAGTGTTGTGGTTTAGTAGTGTTGTGGTTTAGTAGTGTTGTGGTTTAGTAGTGTTGTGGTTTGTTAGTGTTGTGGTTTAGTAGTGTTGTGGTTTAGTAGTGTTGTGGTTTACTAGTGTTGTGGTTTAGTAGTGTTGTGGTTTAGTAGTGTTGTGGTTTATTAGTGTTGTGGTTTGTTAGTGTTGTGGTTTAGTAGTGTTGTGGTTTAGTAGTGTTGTGGTTTATTAGTGTTGTGGTTTGTTAGTGTTGTAGTCTATTGGTGTTGTGGTTTATTAGTGTTGTGGTTTGTTAGTGTTGTGGTTTAGTAGTGTTGTGGTTTAGTAGTGTTGTGGTTTAGTAGTGTTGTGGTTTAGTAGTGTTGTGGTTTATTAGTGTTGTGGTTTATTAGTGTTGTGGTTTAGTGTTGTGGTTTATTAGTGTTGTAGTCTATTAGTGATGTGGTTTATTAGTGATGTGGTTTATTAGTGTTGTGGTTTAGTAGTGTTGTGGTTTATTAGTGTTGTGGTTTATTAGTGTTGTGGTTTAGTAGTGTTGTGGTTTATTAGTGTTGTAGTCTATTGGTGTTGTGGTTTATTAGTGTTGTAGTCTATTAGGTGTTGTGGTTTATTAGTGTTGTAGTCTATTAGTGATGTGGTTTATTAGTGATGTGGTTTATTAGTGTTGTGGTTTAGTAGTGTTGTGGTTTATTAGTGTTGTGGTTTATTTGTGTTGTGGTTTAGTAGTGTTGTGGTTTATTAGTGTTGTAGTCTATTAGTGATGTGGTTTATTAGTGATGTGGTTTATTAGTGTTGTGGTTTATTAGTGTTGTGGTTTAGTAGTGTTGTGGTGGTTTAGTAGTGTTGTGGTTTAGTAGTGTTGTGGTCTATTGGTGTTGTGGTTTGTTAGTGTTGTGGTTTAGTAGTGTTGTGGTGGTTTAGTAGTGATGTGGTTTAGTAGTGTTGTGGTTTGTTAGTGTTGCATTCTATTGGTGTTGTGGTTTATTAGTGATGTGGTTTAGTAGTGTTGTGGTTTGTTAGTGTTGTAGTCTATTGGTGTTGTGGTTTATTAGTGATGTGGTTTAGTAGTGTTGTGGTGGTTTAGTAGTGATGTGGTTTAGTAGTGTTGTGGTTTGTTAGTGTTGCATTCTATTGGTGTTGTGGTTTATTAGTGATGTGGTTTAGTAGTGTTGTGGTTTGTTAGTGTTGTAGTCTATTGGTGTTGTGGTTTATTAGTGATGTGGTTTATTAGTGTTGTGGTTTAGTAGTGTTGTGGTTTATTAGTGTTGTAGTCTATTGGTGTTGTGGTTTATTAGTGTTGTGGTTTAGTAGTGTTGTGGTTTATTAGTGTTGTAGTCTATTGGTGTTGTGGTTTATTAGTGATGTAGTTTATTAGTGTTGTGGTTTAGTAGTGTTGTGGTTTATTAGTGTTGTGGTTTATTAGTGTTGTGGTTTAGTAGTGTTGTGGTTTATTAGTGTTGTAGTCTATTAGTGATGTGGTTTATTAGTGTTGTGGTTTAGTAGTGTTGTGGTTTAGTAGTGTTGTGGTTTACTAGTGTTGTGGTTTAGTAGTGTTGTGGTTTAGTAGTGCTGTGGTTTAGTAGTGTTGTGGTTTATTAGTGTTGTGGTTTAGTAGTGTTGTGGTTTAGTAGTGTTGTGGTTTAGTAGTGTTGTGGTTTAGTAGTGTTGTGGTTTAGTAGTGTTGTGGTTTATTAGTGTTGTGGTTTATTAGTGTTGTAGTCTATTGGTGTTGTGGTTTATTAGTGATGTGGTTTAGTAGTGTTGTGGTTTATTAGTGTTGTGGTTTATTAGTGTTGTGGTTTAGTAGTGTTGTGGTTTAGTAGTGTTGTGGTTTGTTAGTGTTGCATTCTATTGGTGTTGTGGTTTATTAGTGTTGTGGTTTATTAGTGTTGTGGTTTATTAGTGTTGTGGTTTATTAGTGTTGTGGTTTAGTAGTGTTGTGGTTTAGTAGTGTTGTGGTTTAGTAGTGTTGTGGTTTATTAGTGTTGTGGTTTAGTAGTGTTGTGGTTTAGTAGTGTTGTGGTTTAGTAGTGTTGTGGTTTAGTAGTGTTGTGGTTTAGTAGTGTTGTGGTTTAGTAGTGTTGTGGTTTAGTAGTGTTGTGGTTTAGTAGTGTTGTGGTTTATTAGTGTTGTGGTTTAGTAGTGTTGTGGTTTAGTAGTGTTGTGGTTTAGTAGTGTTGTGGTTTAGTAGTGGTGTGGTTTAGTAGTGTTGTGGTTTGTTAGTGTTGTGGTTTAGTAGTGTTGTGGTTTAGTAGTGTTGTGGTTTATTAGTGTTGTGGTTTAGTAGTGTTGTGGTTTAGTAGTGTTGTGGTTTGTTAGTGTTGTGGTTTAGTAGTGTTGTGGTTTAGTAGTGTTGTGGTTTAGTAGTGTTGTGGTTTATTAGTGTTGTGGTTTGTTAGTGTTGTAGTCTATTGGTGTTGTGGTTTATTAGTGTTGTGGTTTGTTAGTGTTGTGGTTTAGTAGTGTTGTGGTTTAGTAGTGTTGTGGTTTAGTAGTGTTGTGGTTTAGTAGTGTTGTGGTTTATTAGTGTTGTGGTTTATTAGTGTTGTGGTTTAGTGTTGTGGTTTATTAGTGTTGTGGTTTATTGGTGATGTGGTTTATTAGTGTTGTGGTTTATTAGTGATGTGGTTTGTTAGTGTTGTAGTCTATTAGTGATGTGGTTTATTAGTGTTGTAGTCTATTGGTGTTGTGGTTTATTAGTGTTGTAGTCTATTGGTGTTGTGATTTATTAGTGTTGTAGTCTATTGGTGTTGTGGTTTATTAGTGTTGTAGTCTATTAGTGATGTGGTTTATTAGTGATGTGGTTTATTAGTGTTGTGGTTTAGTAGTGTTGTGGTTTATTAGTGTTGTGGTTTATTTGTGTTGTGGTTTAGTAGTGTTGTGGTTTATTAGTGTTGTAGTCTATTAGTGATGTGGTTTATTAGTGATGTGGTTTATTAGTGTTGTGGTTTATTAGTGTTGTGGTTTAGTAGTGTTGTGGTGGTTTAGTAGTGTTGTGGTTTAGTAGTGTTGTGGTCTATTGGTGTTGTGGTTTGTTAGTGTTGTGGTTTAGTAGTGTTGTGGTGGTTTAGTAGTGATGTGGTTTAGTAGTGTTGTGGTTTGTTAGTGTTGCATTCTATTGGTGTTGTGGTTTATTAGTGATGTGGTTTAGTAGTGTTGTGGTTTGTTAGTGTTGTAGTCTATTGGTGTTGTGGTTTATTAGTGATGTGGTTTAGTAGTGTTGTGGTGGTTTAGTAGTGATGTGGTTTAGTAGTGTTGTGGTTTGTTAGTGTTGCATTCTATTGGTGTTGTGGTTTATTAGTGATGTGGTTTAGTAGTGTTGTGGTTTGTTAGTGTTGTAGTCTATTGGTGTTGTGGTTTATTAGTGATGTGGTTTATTAGTGTTGTGGTTTAGTAGTGTTGTGGTTTATTAGTGTTGTAGTCTATTGGTGTTGTGGTTTATTAGTGATGTGGTTTATTAGTGTTGTGGTTTAGTAGTGTTGTGGTTTATTAGTGTTGTAGTCTATTGGTGTTGTGGTTTATTAGTGATGTAGTTTATTAGTGTTGTGGTTTAGTAGTGTTGTGGTTTATTAGTGTTGTGGTTTATTAGTGTTGTGGTTTAGTAGTGTTGTGGTTTATTAGTGTTGTAGTCTATTAGTGATGTGGTTTATTAGTGTTGTGGTTTATTAGTGTTGTGGTTTAGTAGTGTTGTGGTGGTTTAGTAGTGTTGTGGTTTAGTAGTGTTGTGGTCTATTGGTGTTGTGGTTTATTAGTGATGTGGTTTAGTAGTGTTGTGGTTTGTTAGTGTTGTGGTTTAGTAGTGTTGTGGTGGTTTAGTAGTGATGTGGTTTAGTAGTGTTGTGGTTTGTTAGTGTTGCATTCTATTGGTGTTGTGGTTTATTAGTGATGTGGTTTAGTAGTGTTGTGGTTTGTTAGTGTTGTAGTCTATTGGTGTTGTGGTTTATTAGTGATGTGGTGTAGTAGTGTTGTGGTTTAGTAGTGTTGTGGTTTATTAGTGTTGTAGTCTATTGGTGTTGTGGTTTATTAGTGATGTGGTGTATTAGTGTTGTGGTTTAGTAGTGTTGTGGTTTATTAGTGTTGTAGTCTATTGGTGTTGTGGTTCATTAGTGTTGTGGTTTAGTAGTATTGTGGTTTAGTAGTGTTGTGGTTTAGTAGTGTTGTGGTTTAGTAGTGTTGTGGTTTATTAGTGTTGTGGTTTAGTAGTGTTGTGGTTTATTAGTGTTGTGGTTTAGTAGTGTTGTGGTTTATTAGTGTTGTAGTCTATTGGTGTTGTGGTTTATTAGTGATGTGGTTTAGTAGTGTTGTGGTTTAGTAGTGTTGTGGTTTAGTAGTGTTGTGGTTTAGTAGTGTTGTGGTTTGTTAGTGTTGTAGTCTATTGGTGTTGTGGTTTATTAGTGTTGTGGTTTAGTAGTGTTGTGGTTTAGTAGTGTTGTGGTTTAGTAGTGTTGTGGTTTAGTAGTGTTGTGGTTTAGTAGTGTTGTGGTTTGTTAGAGTTGTAGTCTATTGGTGTTGTGGTTTATTAGTGTTGTGTTTTAGTAGTGTTGTGGTTTAGTAGTGTTGTGGTTTAGTAGTGTTGTGGTTTGTTAGTGATGTGGTTTATTAGTGATGTGGTTTATTAGTGATGTGGTTTATTAGTGATGTGGTTTATTAGTGATGTGGTTTATTAGTGTTGTAGTCTATTGGTGTTGTGGTTTATTAGTGATGTGGTTTGTTAGTGTTGCATTATATTGGTGATGTGGTTTATTAGTGATGTGGTTTATTAGTGTTGTGGTTTAGTAGTGTTGTGGTTTGTTAGTGATGTGGTTTAGTAGTGATGTGGTTTATTAGTGATGTGGTTTATTAGTGTTGTGGTTTATTAGTGTTGTAGTCTATTGGTGTTGTGGTTTATTAGTGATGTGGTTTGTTAGTGTTGTGGTTTATTAGTGTTGTAGTCTATTGGTGTTGTGGTTTATTAGTGATGTGGTTTATTAGTGTTGTAGTCTATTGGTGTTGTAGTCTATTGGTGTTGTAGTCTATTGGTGTTGTGGTTTATTAGTGATGTGGTTTAGTAGTGATGTGGTGGTTTAGTGTTGTGGTTTATTAGTGATGTGGTGGTTTAGTGTTGTGGTTTATTAGTGTTGTAGTCTATTGGTGATGTGGCTCCCCTGAATAAATAAAACAAATTAAACACGTCTCTCACTCCCCCCTCTATATTTTTAAAACATTCCTTGTTGTCTTTCTATTTGACAATCTTAATCTGCTTCCTGTTTCACTCCTCCTTTCTATTTGACAATCTGAAACTGCTTCCTGTTTCTTTCATGCTCTCTATTTGACAATCTGAAACTGCTTCCTGTTTCTCTCATGCTTTCTATTTGACAATCTAAAACGGTTTCCTGTTTCTCTCGTGCTTTCTATTTCTTAAATTTTCTTTCTCAATATTTTATTCTCTCCTTTCCCTATTTCTCTTTCTCTCTGTCCATCTCTATCTTTTAACACTAAGGTCAGTCATCACGCGCTCTGCTCTCGGGATTAGGCTCTAGGCCTACATTTACTCTGTGTTTATGACTTTAGCTTAGCAGGGGCACGTGTACCGTCACCTCCAAAAAGTTTGGGTACCCTTGATAAAGCTGAGTACAAATGACTGTAAAAAATATATTATATGAATACTGAGCTATATTGTAGGCTAACAAAATAATCAAACTCTACTTTTTTTTCGCCGTGTACAATACGGCTCAGTATTTGTATTTTAACTTTTATACAGTCTATTCTTGCTCATCTTTATCAAGGGTGCCAATAGTTTTGGAGGTGAATGCCTGTGAGACTGTCAGGTGTTCTCAAAACAGAAACTCCTACCTTGTAATCTGCTTTACAGTAAATACTGTAACCACCTATAACACACTGGAGGGGGGATTAAAGAACGATTCTCTGGAGGGTTAATGTTGTTGACAGGTGAGGAGGACAAACGAGGAGAGAGAGAAGGGGAAAAAAAGAGAGGGAGTGAGAGAGTAAGAGGGAGAGTGGGCAGAGCGAGAGAGTGGGAAATATTCACGGGAGAGTGAGAGAGAAAGAGAGAGAGAGAGAGAGAGAGAGAGAGAGAGAGAGAGAGAGAGAGATGTGAGAGAGGGAGAGAGAGAGTAGAAAGATATTGGAGAGTGAGAGGGGAGAGAGAGAGAGAGATGAGAGAGAGAGAGAGAGAGAGAGAGAGAGAGAGAGAGAGAGAGAGAGAGAGAGAGAGAGAGAGAGAGAGATGAGAGAGAGAGGGGAGAGAGAGATAGGGGAGAGTGAGAGAGGGGAGAGAGAGAGAGAGTGGAAAGATATTGGAGAGTGAGAGGGGGAGAGAGTGCTCCTATGTATGCGTGCATGTCTGCGTCTGTGTGCACGTGTATACATGCACTGTGTGTGTGTTTGTGACTCGTGAGAGAGTTGATAACAGTTGTGTAATCTGTACTTGTTGAGTATTATTCCGAGAGCACCTATTTTAAAAGGATTAGCCCCCTTTTTTCCCATTTTCGACCTAAAACGACAAACTCAAATCTAACTGCCTGAAGCTCAGCCATTTAGTACGGCCATTTAGTATGGTCATTTAGTATAGCCATTTAGTTTGGTCATTTAGTATGGTCATTTAGTATGGTCATTTAGTATGGTCATTTAGTATGGTCATTTAGTATGGTCATTTAGTATGGTCATTTAGTATGGTAATTTAGTTTGGTCATTTAGTATATCCATTTAGTATAGCCATTTAGTTTGGTCATTTAGTATAGCCACTTAGTTTGGTCATTTAGTATGGTCATTTAGTATGGTCATTTAGTATGGTCATTTAGTATGGTCATTTAGTATGGTCATTTAGTATGGTCATTTAGTATGGTAATTTAGTTTGGTCATTTAGTATATCCATTTAGTATAGCTATTTAGTTTGGTCATTTAGTATGGTCATTTAGTATATCCATGTAATATAGCCATTTAGTTTGGTCATTTAGTATGGTCATTTAGTATGGCCATTTAGTTTGGTCATTTATTATGGTCATTTAGTATGGGCATTTAGTATATCCATTTAGTATAGCTATTTACAATGGTAATTTAGTATAGCCATTTAGTATAGCCATTTACTATAGCCATTTAGTATAGTCATTTAGTATAGTCATTTAGTATAGCCATTTAGTATAGCCATTTAGTATAGCCATTTAGTATAGTTATTTAGTATAGCCATTTAGTATAGTCATTTAGTATAGTCATTTAGTATAGCCATTTAGTGTAGTCATTTAGTATAGCCATTTAGTATAGTCATTTAGTATAGCCATTTAGTATAGTTATTTAGTATAGCCATTTAGTATAGTCATTTAGTATAGTCATTTAGTATAGCCATTTAGTGTAGTCATTTAGTATAGCCATTTAGAAGAGTCATTTAGTATAGTCATTTAGAAGAGTCATTTAGTATAGTCATTTAGTATAGCCATTTAGAAGAGTCATTTAGTATAGTCATTTAGTATAGCCATTTAGTATAGCCATTTAGTATAGTCATTTAGTATAGTCATTTAGTATAGTCATTTAGTATAGTCATTTAGTATAGTCATTTAGTATAGTCATTTAGTATAGTCATTTAGTATAGTCATTTATCCATTTAAGATGGCGCCGAAGAGAATGGCTTTCGTTCGTTCTTTTGTGTTGTTTTTTACTTATTTTTTTTAAACTTATGACCTAAAAACACTTCTGGACATCAGAACTGGGATTACTCACCACAAACTGGTAGAAGCTTTTTCCTTTAACAAGTCCTTTAATGAGTCCAACAAGAAAGATATACTGCTCTCCAGGGAACAGGCCCAAATCCCTGTCATTTGCGTGAAGAAAAGACTGAGGGAAAAAGGAAGCAGATCAGGCAGCCTTCTGAAATCCGTAGGCGAGTGATTAAACTCCCACTGCTATCAATTCTACTTGCTAACATGCAATCACTGGAAAATAAAACGGATGATCTACGATTACAATGATCCTACCAACAAGACATTAAAAACTGTAATATCTTATGTTTCACCAAGTTGTGGCTGAACGATGACACGGATAATATCGAGCTGGATGGATTTTCAAATCACCGGCAGAACAGAGAAGCTACATCTGGTAAGACGAGGGGTGGGGGTGTGTTTATTTGTCAATTTTTGCTGGAGCGCAATGTCTAATATTAAGGAGGTAGAGTACCTTATGATAAGCTGTAGACCACCTTATCTACCAAGAGTCTATATTATTCGTAGCCATCTATTTACCACCAAAGACCAGTGCTGGCACTAAGACCGCACTCAACAAACTCTACAAGGCCATGAGCAAACAAGAAAATGCTCACCCAAAAGCGGCACTCCTAGTGGCTGGGAACTTTAACGCAGGCAAACTTAAAACTGTTTTCCAAATTTTTACCAGCATGTCACATGTGCAAGCAGAGGAAAAATAACTCTAGACCACCTTTACTCCACACACAGAGATGCGTACAAAGCTGTCCCTCGCCCTCCATTTTGCAATGCTGACCATAATTCTATCCTCCTGATTCCTGCCTACAAGACAAAACAAAGCAGGAAGTACCAGTGACTTGCTCACTAAGGAAATGGTCAGATGAAGCAGATGCTAAACTAAAGGTCTGTTATGCTAGCACAGACTGGAATATGTTCCCGGGATTAATCCAATTGCATTGAGGAGTACACCAGATCCCAACAACTCAGCTTCATCAATAAGTGCATCGACAACGTCGTCCCCACAGTCACCGTACGTACATATCCCAACCAGAAGCCATGGATTACAGGCAACATCTGCATCGACCTGAAGGCTCGAGCTGCCGCTTTCAAGGAGCGGTAGCTCCTATGCCCTCAGACGAACCATCAAACAAGCAAAGCGTCAAACACAGGATTTAGATTGAATCCTACTACACTGGCTTTAATGCTCATCGGATGTGGCAGGGCTTGAAAACTATGACGGACTACAAAGGGAAACCTAGACGTGAGCTGCCAAGTGACTCAAGCCTTCCCAGACGAGCTAAATGCCTTTTATGCTCGCTTCGAGGCAAGCAACACTGAAGCATGCGTGAGAGCACCAGCTATTCTGGAGGACTGTGTGATAACGCTCTCGGTAGATGTGGGCAAGATCTTTAAACAGGTCAACATTCAACAAAGCCGCCGGCCCAGATGGATTACCAGGACGTGTACTCAAAGCATTCGCTGACCAACTAGCAAGTGTCTTCACTGACGTTTTCAACCTCCCCCTGACTGAGTCTGTAATACCTACATGTTTCAAGCAGACCAACATAGTCCCCGTGCCCAAGGAAGTGAAGATAACCTGCCTAAATGATTACCTCCCCGTAGCAATCACGTCGGTAGCCATGAAGTGCTTTGAAAGCTCACATCAACAGAATCCTCCCGGAAACCCTAGATCCACTCCAATTCGCATACCACCCCAATCGCACTCCACACTGCCCATTCCCACCTGGACAAAAGGAACACCTATGTGAGAATGCTGTTCATTGACTACAGCTCAGTGTTCAACACCTTAGTGCCCACCAAGCTCATCAATAAGCTAAGGACCCTGGGACTAAACACATCCCACTCTGCAACTGGATCCTGGACTTCCTGACAGGCCGCCCCCAGGTGGTGAGGGTAGGTAACTACCCATCTGCCACACTGATCCTCAACACTGTTCACCCACGACTGTGTGGCCAAACACAACTCGAACAACATCATTAAGTTTGCTGACGACACAACAGTGGTAGGCCTGATCACCGACAATGATGAGACAGCCTATAGGGAGGAGGTCAGAGACCTGGCAGTGTGGTGCCAGGACAACAACCTCTCCCTCAATGTGAACAAGACAAAAGAGCTGATCGTGGACTACAGGAAAAGGCAGACCGAACGGGCCCCCATTAAAATCAACGGGGCTGTAGTGGAGCGGGTCGAGAGTTTAAAGATCCTTGGTGTCCACATCACCAACCATCTATCATGGTCCAAACACAGAAAGACAGTCGTGAAGAGGGCACGACAAAACCTTTTCCCCTCAGGAGACTGAAGATTTGGCATGTGTCCCCAGATCCTCAAAAAGTTATACAGCTGCACCATCGAGAGCATCCTGACCGGTTACATCACAGCCTGGTACGGCAACTGCTCGGCATCTGACCGTAAGGCGCAACAGAGGGTATAGAGTACGGCCCAGTACATCACTGGGGCCAAGTCTCCTGCAATCCAGGACCTCTATACCAGACGGTGTCAGAGGAAGGCCCATAAAATAGTCAAAGACTCCAGTCACCCAAGTTATAGACAGTTTGCTCTGCTGCCGCACAGGCAAGAGGTACCGGAGCACCAAGTCTAGGACCAAAAGGCTCCTTAACTATTACATTGCCCCCCTCCATTTGTTTTGAACACTGTTGCTACTCGCTGTTTATTATCTATGCATAGTCTCTTCACCCTTACCTACATGTACAAATGACCTCTAACCTGTACCCCTGCACACTGACTACCCCCTGTATATAGCCTCGTTATTATTATGCTATTGTGTTACTTTTTTTTAATTTTTTTACTTTAGTCTATTGGGTAAATATTTGATTAAAACTGCCCTGTTGTTTAAGGGTTTGTAAGTAAGCATTTCATGGTAAGGTCTACACTTGTTGTATTCGGTGCATGTTTGATTTGATTCGATTTGATTTTAGTATAGCCATTCAGTATAGTCAGCAATGTCTATGATGATATTAGTTGAATAACTAATCAGTTCAGGTTAGTTACATAGTTATTAATCCATTCCGTTTACTATAGTTCCCTTAGGGATGCCGGGGAAACAGATTAAATCTGGACGAAAAATCATGTTCAATGCAGAATCCCCATTGATGAAATTGCTACAGTCTAAGACTAGACTTTGTCTGTGTCCAGGAAACCAGCACAGAGCTGTATGCTTTAAAATCCTTTATAGTAAACACTATTCTACTGTAGTGGTGTAGATATAGTAAACAATATTCTACTGTATTGGTGCAGTATAGTAAACACTATTCTACTGTTAATCCTCTCCTCCCTCCCCCTATTTAGTATGTCTCTCCTCTCCCCTCTCCCTGTTTCTCTTCTCTCCTCTCCCCTTGTTTCTCCTCTCTCCTCTCCCCGTGTTTCTCCTCTCTCCTCTCCCCTTGTTTCTCCTCTCTCCTCTCACCTTGTTTCTCTTCTCTCCTCCTGTTTCTCCTCTCTCCTCTCCCATGTTTCTCCTCTCTCCTCTCCCCTTGTTTCTCCTCTCTCCTCTCACCTTGTTTCTCCTCTCTCCTCTTCCCCTGTTTCTCCTCTCTCCCCTCCCCTTGTTTCTCCTCTCTCCCCTCCCCTTGTTTCTCCTCTCTCCTCTCCCCCTGTTTCTCCTCTCTCCCCTCCCCTTGTTTCTCTTCTCTCCTCTCCCCTTGTTTCTCCTCTCTCCTCTCGCCTTGTTTCTCTCCTCTCCCCTGTTTCTCCTCTCTCCTCTCCCCTTGTTTCTCCTCTCTCTCTGTTATCCTCTACCTTCTCCTCTCTCTCTGTTATACTCTACCTTCTCCTCTCTCTCTGTTATCCTCTACCTTCTCCTCTCTCTCTGTTATCCTCTACCTTCTCCTCACTCTCTGTTATCCTCTACCTTCTCATCTCTCTCTGTTATCCTCTACCTTCTCCTCACTCTCTGTTATCCTCTACCTTCTCCTCTCTCTCTGTTATCCTCTACCTTCTCCTCTCTCTCTGTTATCCTCTACCTTCTCCTCTCTCTCTGTTATCCTCTACCTTCTCCTCTCTCTCTGTTATCCTCTACCTTCTCCTCACTCTCTGTTATCCTCTACCTTCTCATCTCTCTCTGTTATCCTCTACCTTCTCCTCTCTCTCTGTTATCCTCTACCTTCTCCTCTCTCTCTGTTCTGCTCCTCCTTCTCCTAGCTTTCTTGTTATCCTAACCTTCTCTCATATCTCTCTTCTTTGTCATTATAATTCCCCCCTCTGCCACTGTCCTTATCTTTCTCCTTTCTTCTCTCCTACCTCTTTCCCCCTTTCGTCTGTCATGTACTGTTGTTTCCTGGCCTCTCCTCTCCTCTCCTCTCCTCTCCTCTCCTCTCCTCTCCTCTCCTCTCCTCTCCTCTCCTCTCCTCTCCTCTCCTCTCCTCTCCTCTCCTCTCCTCTCATCGCCTCTCCCTCCCCCCTCCCCCTCTCCTCTCCTCTCCTCTCCTCTCCTCTCCTCTCCTCTCCTCTCCTCTCCTCTCCTCTCCTCTCCTCTCCTGTCTTTCCCTGGTGTCCACTATGGAGGGTGTCTGGTTTTGAGTTATGTAAATACCATATCATGACTCATAATCCTGTGATCCCAGTTATTAAACAGACCTGTCCGATGGGCAGACATAACTCTCACGGGAGCATTTTGATTCTATACGTAGTATGTTCTCCTTGTGTAAGGAGAATACACTGAGCGGAATATGACTGAGTGAGCTACAAAAGTATTGGGACAAATTCTTATTTACAATGACGACCTACCCCGGAAAGCACTGGGCCAAGTGTTTTGACTCTGTACTCCGGCACTTTGGATTTGAAATGAAACGACTATGATGTTAAAGTGCAGACTGTTGGCTTTCGTTTGAGGGGATTTTCACCCACATCAGGTGAATAGTTTACAAATTACAGCACGCTGCACATGGTCCCACCCATTTTAGGGAATCTAAAGTATTGGGGGAAAATGCTCTTATATTTAACTAGGCAAGTCAGGAACAAATTCTTATTTACAATGACGACCTATCCCGGAAAACACTGGGCCAATTGTGCCCCGCGGGACTCCCCGTCACAGCCAGATGTGATTCAGCCTGGATTTGAACTAGGGACTGCAGTGGCACCTCTTGCACTGAGATGCAGTGTCTTAGACCGCTGCGCCACTCAGGAGCCCAATAGAAACATTGTGTTGAAAATCCCCCCTTGTTTGCATAGTCAGCTTACAAACATCTCTGACACACACACTTACCCCACCAGACATGTCACCAGGGGTCTTTTCACAGTCCCCAAATCCAGAACAAATTCCAGAAAGTGAACAGTATTATATAGAGCCATTATTGCATGGAACTTCCTTCCATCTCATAATGCTCAAGTGAACAGCAAACCTGGTTTCAAAAAGCAGATAAAGCAACACCTCGTGGCACAACGCCTCTCCCCTATTGGACCGGTAGTTTGTGTGTATTGATATGTAGACTGCATGTGCCTTTTGGAAAACAATATATAATGTATGTAGTTCTGTCCTACCATCAAGATGAAAACAATATATAATGTATGTCAGGGCTGCCCAACCATCAAGATGAAAACAATATATAATGTATGTCAGGACTGCCCAACCATCAAGATGAAAACAATATATAATGTATGTCAGGGCTGCCCAACCATCAAGATGGTAACAATATATAATATATGTCAGGGCTGCCCTACCATCAAGATGAAAACAATATATAATATATGTCAGGGCTGCCCAACCATCAAGATGAAAACAATATATAATGTATGTCAGGGCTGCCCAACCATCAAGATGGTAACAATATATAATATATGTCAGGGCTGCCCAACCATCAAGATGAAAACAATATATAATGTATGTCAGGGCTGCCCAACCATCAAGATGAAAACAATATATAATGTATGTCAGGGCTGCCCTACCATCAAGATGAAAACAATATATAATGTATGTCAGGGCTGCCCAACCATCAAGATGAAAACAATATATAATGTATGTCAGGGCTGCCCAACCATCAAGATGGTAACAATATATAATATATGTCAGGGCTGCCCTACCATCAAGATGATAACAATATATAATGTATGTCAGGGCTGCCCAACCATCAAGATGAAAACAATATATAATGTATGTCAGGGCTGCCCAACCATCAAGATGAAAACAATATATAATGTATGTCAGGGCTGCCCAACCATCAAGATGAAAACAATATATAATGTATGTCAGGGCTGCCCAACCATCAAGATGAAAACAATATATAATGTATGTCAGGGCTGCCCAACCATCAAGATGGTAACAATATATAATGTATGTCAGGACTGCCCAACCATCAAGATGGTAACAATATATAATGTATGTCAGGACTGCCCAACCATCAAGATGATAACAATATATAATGTATGTCAGGGCTGCCCAACCATCAAGATGAAAACAATATATAATGTATGTCAGGGCTGCCCAACCATCAAGATGGTAACAATATATAATGTATGTAGTTCTCTCCTACCATCAAGATGAAAACAATATATAATGTATGTCAGGGCTGCCCAACCATCAAGATGAAAACAATATATAATGTATGTCAGGGCTGCCCAACCATCAAGATGGTAACAATATATAATGTATGTAGTTCTCTCCTACCATCAAGATGAAAACAATATATAATGTATGTCAGGGCTGCCCAACCATCAAGATGGTAACAATATATAATGTATGTCAGGGCTGCCCAACCATCAAGATGATAACAATATATAATGTATGTCAGGGCTGCCCAACCATCAAGATGAAAACAATATATAATGTATGTCAGGGCTGCCCTACCATCAAGATGGTAACAATATATAATGTATGTCAGGGCTGCCCAACCATCAAGATGGTAACAATATATAATGTATGTCAGGGCTGCCCAACCATCAAGATGGTAACAATATATAATGTATGTCAGGGCTGCCCAACCATCAAGATGGTAACAATATATAATGTATGTCAGGGCTGCCCAACCATCAAGATGATAACAATATATAATGTATGTCAGGGCTGCCCTACCATCAAGATGATAACAATATATAATGTATGTCAGGGCTGCCCTACCATCAAGATGAAAACAATATATAATGTATGTCAGGGCTGCCCTACCATCAAGATGATAACAATATATAATGTATGTCAGGGCTGCCCAACCATCAAGATGATAACAATATATAATGTATGTCAGGGCTGCCCTACCATCAAGATGAAAACAATATATAATGTATGTCAGGGCTGCCCTACCATCAAGATGAAAACAATATATAATGTATGTCAGGGCTGCCCTACCATCAAGATGAAAACAATATATAATGTATGTCAGGGCTGCCCTACCATCAAGATGAAAACAATATATAATGTATGTCAGGGCTGCCCTACCATCAAGATGGTAACAATATATAATGTATGTCAGGGCTGCCCTACCATCAAGATGAAAACAATATATAATGTATGTCAGGGCTGCCCAACCATCAAGATGGTAACAATATATAATATATGTCAGGGCTGCCCTACCATCAAGATGGTAACAATATATAATGTATGTCAGGGCTGCCCTACCATCAAGATGAAAACAATATATAATATATGTCAGGGCTGCCCAACCATCAAGATGGTAACAATATATAATGTATGTCAGGGCTGCCCAACCATCAAGATGGTAACAATATATAATGTATGTCAGGGCTGCCCAACCATCAAGATGGTAACAATATATAATGTATGTCAGGGCTGCCCAACCATCAAGATGAAAACAATATATAATGTATGTCAGGGCTGCCCAACCATCAAGATGGTAACACTATATAATGTATGTCAGGGCTGCCCAACCATCAAGATGAAAACAATATATAATGTATGTAGTTCTGTCCAACCATCAAGATGATAACAATGTATAATGTATGTCAGGGCTGCCCAACCATCAAGATTAATTGTCACGTTCAACAGAAGATCTCTTTGTTTCTTGGGACCAAGAACAAGCATCTCTGTTTTGTCCGAGTTTAAAAGTAGAACGTTCGCGTCCACCCACCCTTCTGTTACGGCTTTCGTCTTAATGAGGATCGGACCAAAGTGCAGCCTGGTAAGTGTTCATGATTTTTATTGATCAAAACACTTGAACAAAATAACAAAGTGAAATAATGAACAGTTCTGTAAAGCAAATAAACTATACAGAAAACAACTACCCACAAAACACAGGCAGGGAAAGGCTGCCTAAATATGGTTCCCAATCAGAGACAACGATAGACAGCTGCCTCTGATTGGGAACCACACTGGCCAAAAACAAAAGAAATAGAAAACATAGAAATAAAGAAACTAGAATGCCCACCCTAGTCACACCCTGGCCTAACCAAAGTGAGAATAAAAGCCTCTCTATGGCCAGGGCATGACAGCTGCACCATGTTTCATCGAAATGTGAAGAGGATTGGACTGAAAACCTACAGGACAGTAGATCTCCAGGCAGAGGGTTGGACTGAAAACCTACAGGACAGTAGATCTCCAGGCAGAGGGTTGGACTGAAAACCTACAGGACAGTAGATCTCCAGGAAGACGGTGTGCTGAAAACCTACAGGGCAGTAGATGTCCGGGAAGAGGCTGAGGCTGAAATCTTACAGGACAGTAGATCTCCAGGAAGAGGCTGAGGCTGAAAACCTACAGGACAGTAGATCTCCAGGAAGAGGCTGAGGCTGAAAACCTACAGGACAGTAGATCTCCAGGAAGAGGGTTGGACTGAAAACCCACAGGACAGTAGATCTCCAGGCAGAGGGTTGGACTGAAAACCCACAGGACAGTAGATCTCCAGGCAGAGGGTTGGACTGAAAACCTACAGGACAGTAGATCTCCAGGAAGACGGTGTGCTGAAAACCTACAGGGCAGTAGATCTCCAGGAAGAGGCTGAGGCTGAAAACCTACAGGACAGTAGATCTCCAGGAAGAGGGTTGGACTGAAAACCCACAGGACAGTAGATCTCCAGGAAGAGGGTTGGACTGAAAACCCACAGGACAGTAGATCTCCAGGAAGAGGGTTGGACTGAAAACCCACAGGACAGTAGATCTCCAGGAAGAGGGTTGGACTGAAAACCTACAGGACAGTAGATCTCCAGGAAGACGGTGTGCTGAAAACCCACAGGACAGTAGATCTCCAGGAAGAGGGTTGGACTGAAAACCCACAGGACAGTAGATCTCCAGGAAGAGGGTTGGACTGAAAACCCACAGGACAGTAGATCTCCAGGAAGAGGGTTGGACTGAAAACCCACAGGACAGTAGATCTCCAGGAAGAGAGTTGGACTGATAAGCTACAGGACAGTAGATCTCCAGGAAGAGGGTTGGACTGAAAACCCACAGGACAGTAGATCTCCAGGAAGAGGGTTGGACTGAAAACCCACAGGACAGTAGATCTCCAGGAAGAGAGTTGGACTGATAAGCTACAGGACAGTAGATCTCCAGGAAGAGGGTTGGACTGAAAACCCACAGGACAGTAGATCTCCAGGAAGAGAGTTGGACTGATAAGCTACAGGACAGTAGATCTCCAGGAAGAGAGTTGGACTGATAAGCTACAGGACAGTAGATCTCCAGGAAGAGGGTTGGACTGAAAACCCACAGGACAGTAGATCTCCAGGAAGAGGGTTGGACTGAAAACCCACAGGACAGTAGATCTCCAGGAAGAGAGTTGGACTGATAAGCTACAGGACAGTAGATCTCCAGGAAGAGAGTTGGACTGATAAGCTACAGAACAGTAGATCTCCAGGAAGAGAGTTGGACTGATAAGCTACAGGACAGTAGATCTCCAGGAAGAGGGTTGGACTGATAAGCTACAGGACAGTAGATCTCCAGGAAGAGAGTTGGACTGATAAGCTACAGGACAGTTGTCACGTTCTGACCTTAGTTCCTTTTTTATGTCTTTGTGTTAGGTTGGTCAGGGCGTGAGTTGGGGTGGGTAGTCTATGTTCCTTTTTCTATGTTGCTATATTTCTATGTGTTTGGCCTGGTATGGTTCTCAATCAGAGGCAGGTGTCGTCCGTTGTCTCTGATTCAGAATCATACTTAGGTAGTCTGTTTTCTCCATTTTGGTTGTGGGTGTTTAATTTCTGTTTAGTGTCTGGTTCACCTGGCAGAACTGTTGTGTTTTCTCTTCATTGTTACTTTGTGTAGGAGTTCAGTTTTTTCAATTAAAATATGACGAACACTTACCACGCTGCATTTCGGTCCTCCTCTCCTTCCTCCAACGAGAATCGTTACAACAGTAGATCTCCAGGAAGATGGTTGGGCAGCCCCGTAGTTCTGTCCTTGAGCTGTCCATGTCTATAAATGTTCTGTACTATGTTCCCTGTTCTGTTTGGACTCCAGGAAGATGGTTGGGCAGCCCTGTAGTTCTGTCCTTGAGCTGTCCATGTCTATAAATGTTCTGTACTATGTTCCCTGTTCTGTTTGGACTCCAGGAAGATGGTTGGGCAGCCCCGTAGTTCTGTCCTTGAGCTGTCCATGTCTATAAATGTTCTGTACTATGTTCCCTGTTCTGTTTGGACTCCAGGAAGATGGTTGGGCAGCCCCGTAGTTCTGTCCTTGAGCTGTCCATATCTATAAATGTTCTGTACTATGTTCCCTGTTCTGTTTGGACTCCAGGAAGATGGTTGGGCAGCCCTGTAGTTCTGTCCTTGAGCTGTCCATGTCTATAAATGTTCTGTACTATGTTCCCTGTTCTGTTTGGACTCCAGGAAGATGGTTGGGCAGCCCTGTAGTTCTGTCCTTGAGCTGTCCATGTCTATAAATGTTCTGTACTATGTTCCCTGTTCTGTTTGGACTCCAGGAAGAGTAGGCGCTGCCTTTGCTTTTCCTTATAAAATCCCGAATATCAAATACCCAGGATCACACAGGACACAGGATAAGACAGGAGAATTACACCAGATAGGACAGACTGACCCTAGACCACCCCCACCCCCCCAGGCACATAAACGATTGCAGCAATGATACTGGAGACTGAGACTTGGGGGTCAGGGGTCAGGGGACACCGTGGGCCTGTCTGAAGTTACCCCAGGACAAGGACATTCCCAGGCAGGATATAATCCCACCCACTTTTTCAAATCAAAGCACATCAAATCAAATCAAATTTATTTATATAGCCCTTCGTACATCAGCTGTGCTGTACAGAAACCCAGCCTAAAACCCCAAACAGCAAACAATGCAGGTTTCAAAGCACATATCCCCCACAGCACCAGAGGGATATCAACAGACCACTAACTTACTACCCGGAGACAAAGCAGAGTATATCCCACAAATATCTCCACCGCCGCACGTTCCCATGAAGGTGCGAAATCAGACAGGGAGATCACATCAGTGGTTCAGCCCTCTCAAGTTGAGTGTAAAAATACCTTGGCATGACGTGATGCACCCTTCTTAGGGACGATGTGGGAGAGACGGTATTCTTAGAGCTGAAATACCTTGGGGATGGAGTTATAGCATATTGGTCTCTCCAAAAGCTCAATCATATTTAATAGTTACATAATATTGCACAGAAAGGTCTCTCCAAAAGATGCAACTTAATTAATAGTCATATCATTTTGCATAAAAAGGTCTCTCCAAAACATGTAACATATTCAGTAGTGAGTTCTTGTGCAGCTTGTTGTTTGCTCTCTGCACATATATCACTGTATCATCTGCATACATTTGAACTTCAGACCCAGTACAGACAGAAGGCAGATCATTAATGTACAGGCTGAACAGGAGGGGCCCCAGTATTGACCCTTGGGGCACGCCCACATCATAGCTTAGCGTGGGCGACAGCTCATTGCTCACTCTGACACGCTGAGTTCTGCCTTCAAGGTATGATTTCATCCATCTCAAGGGAGGGGAAGTTGAACTTGGACAATTTTGTGATGATAATCTCATGATTAACAGTATCAAAAGCCTTCCTTTGGTCCAGAAACCCAGCCCCAACAACACCCCCTTTTGTCCATCTTGGACTTCACAGTTTCCAGAAGAAAGCAGTTGGTCGTTTCTGTGGAGTGTTTCGCTCTGAAGCCGAACTGCATGGAGTGTAATGTGAAGGGGCTGTTGTTGAGGTGGGCAATCAGTTGTTCTGCTAAACACACAGTCAAGCCATCCTAATACTGTAAAGGTATTATAGACAGAGGATCAGCAGCAATGAAACTCTCATCTCTCTCTCAGGGGGCATTCTGTAGTATAAGAGCCTTCTGAAATACGAAGGCAGGACAGTAGCTGACTGCTATAAAAACCTGGTCGTTCCGCGAGGTGGGAATTGTACAAGTGCGAACATCAGATTGTTGCTGTCTATCGCAAAGTTAGAAATCGCCTTGGTTATCGATGGTAAATTCTTTAATTTTATTTTAAAAGGGATTGTCTGGATAAATAAAGAGATTATAAACGGTGTATGAATGGGAAAATGGAAACTGTTGTTGCTGTTGTTGTTGTTGTTGTGTGAACGAGTCATTACTTGGAAAACATCACAGGATGAATGAATAAATGAATCATTGAAACTGCGAACGTTTTATTTTATTTGTGAAGGTGTCATGTCAGAGAAGAGCCCGGAAGGTGGAGGGAGGCATTTTCTTTGTAAGTATGAACACGGCAATGTGGGCCAGGGTCAAAGGTTATGTCCGTGACGATCGTCGGTCACCTCTAACCTTTGACCTTTTATTAACCTCCTTTGAAACGTACGCATGACCCTCTGGACTAACCAACGTTTTGTGAGCAACGACTTCTATCGCTAAACCATTATGGGTTAGTGGTCTAACTTGGAAGGAAAAAGCGATGGCTAGTTATTAAGGATGCCGCAGCAAGTCTGATAAGACACTATTATCACCTGTGTATATGCATTCTTAAGAGGTGTTGTGTGAAGGTCAAATGCATGCGTTTCATGTATAATACACAGGTTGATTTGATCAAAGTTTTCCCAATGCAACATTTTTTGTATATTTATGCTATAATACACTATAGGGAATGCATTATATTTATATTATAATACACTACAGGGTATACAGTATATTTATTCTATAGGGTATACAGTATATTTATACTATAGGGTATACAGTATATTTATACTATAGGGTATACAGTATATTTATACTATAATACACTATAGGGTATACAGTATATTTATACTATAATACA
>NC_068440.1:40714960-40764960 GCF_023373465.1 Oncorhynchus keta | reverse complement strand
AGGGTTGTTAGCTACATGGAGACCAGGTGAAGGGCTGTTAGCTACATGGAGACTAGGTGAAGGGCTGTTAGCTACATGGAGACTAGGTGAAGGGCTGTTAGCTACATGGAGACTAGGTGAAGGGCTGTTAGCTACACGGAGACTAGGTGAAGGGCTGTTAGCTACATGGAGACTAGGTGAAGGGCTGTTAGCTACATGGAGACTAGGTGAAGGGCTGTTAGCTACATGGAGACTAGGTGAAGGGCTGTTAGCTACATGGAGACTAGGTGAAGGGCTGTTAGCTACATGGAGACTAGGTGAAGGGCTGTTAGCTACATGGAGACTAGGTGAAGGGCTGTTAGCTACATGGAGACTAGGTGAAGGGCTGTTAGCTACATGGAGACTAGGTGAAGGGCTGTTAGCTACATGGAGACTAGGTGAAGGGCTGTTAGCTACATGGAGACTAGGTGAAGGGCTGTTAGCTACATGGAGACTAGGTGAAGGGCTGTTAGCTACATGGAGACTAGGTGAAGGGCTGTTAGCTACATGGAGACTAGGTGAAGGGCTGTTAGCTACATGGAGACTAGGTGAAGACCTGGCTGTTAGCTACATGGAGACTAGGTGAAGGGCTGTTAGCTACATGGAGACTAGGTGAAGGGCTGTTAGCTACATGGAGACTAGGTGAAGGGCTGTTAGCTACATGGAGACTAGGTGAAGGGCTGTTAGCTACATGGAGACTAGGTGAAGGGCTGTTAGCTACGTGGAGACTAGGTGAAGGCTGTTAGCTACATGGAGACTAGGTGAAGGGCTGTTAGCTACATGGAGACTAGGTGAAGGGCTGGCTACATGGAGACTAGGTGAAGGGCTGTTAGCTATGGAGACTAGGTGAAGGGCTGTTAGCTACTTGGAGACTAGGTGAAGGGCTGTTAGCTACATGGAGACTAGGTGAAGGGGGCTGGTGAAGGGCTACTACGTGGAGACTAGGTGAATGTTAGCTACTGGAGACCAGGGTGCTGAGACTAGGTGAAGGGCTGTTAGCTACATGGAGACTAGGTGAAGGGCTGTTAGCTACATGGAGACTAGGTGAAGGGCTAGGTGTTAGCTACATGGAGACTAGGTGAAGGGCTGTTAGCTACATGGAGACTAGGTGAAGGGCTGTTAGCTACATGGAGACTAGGTGAAGGGCTGTTAGCTACATGGAGACTAGGTGAAGGGCTGTTAGCTACATGGAGACTAGGTGAAGGGCTGTTAGCTACATGGAGACTAGGTGAAGGGCTGTTAGCTACATGGAGACTAGGTGAAGGGCTGTTAGCTACATGGAGACTAGGTGAAGGGCTGTTAGCTACATGGAGACTAGGTGAAGGGCTGTTAGCTACATGGAGACTAGGTGAAGGGCTGTTAGCTACTTGGAGACTAGGTGAAGGGCTGTTAGCTACATGGAGACTAGGTGAAGGGCTGTTAGCTACATGGAGACTAGGTGAAGGGCTGTTAGCTACGTGGAGACTAGGTGAAGGGCTTAGCTACATGGAGACTAGGTGAAGGGTTGTTAGCTACATGGAGACTAGGTGAAGGGCTGTTAGCTACATGGAGACTAGGTGAAGGGCTGTTAGCTACATGGAGACTAGGTGAAGGGCTGTTAGCTACATGGAGACTAGGTGAAGGGCTGTCAGCTACATGGAGACTAGGTGAAGGGCTGTTAGCTACATGGAGACTAGGTGAAGGGCTGTTAGCTACATGGAGACTAGGTGAAGGGCTGTTAGCTACATGGAGACTAGGTGAAGGGCTGTTAGCTACATGGAGACTAGGTGAAGGGCTGTTAGCTACATGGAGACTAGGTGAAGGGCTGTTAGCTACATGGAGACTAGGTGAAGGGCTGTTAGCTACATGGAGACTAGGTGAAGGGCTGTTAGCTACATGGAGACTAGGTGAAGGGCTGTTAGCTACATGGAGACTAGGTGAAGGGCTGTTAGCTACATGGAGACTAGGTGAAGGGCTGTTAGCTACATGGAGACTAGGTGAAGGGCTGTTAGCTACATGGAGACTAGGTGAAGGGCTGTTAGCTACATGGAGACTAGGTGAAGGGCTGTTAGCTACATGGAGACTAGGTGAAGGGCTGTTAGCTACATGGAGACTAGGTGAAGGGCTGTTAGCTACATGGAGACTAGGTGAAGGGCTGTTAGCTACATGGAGACTAGGTGAAGGGCTGTTAGCTACATGGAGACTAGGTGAAGGGCTGTTAGCTACATGGAGACTAGGTGAAGGGCTGTTAGCTACATGGAGACTAGGTGAAGGGCTGTTAGCTACATGGAGACTAGGTGAAGGGCTGTTAGCTACGTGGAGACTAGTGAAGGGTTGTTAGAATGGAGACTAGCTGAAGGGCTGTTAGCTACATGGAGACTAGGTGAAGGGCTGGTAGCTACTTGGAGACTAGGTGAAGGGCTGTTAGCTACTTGGAGACTAGGTGAAGGGCTGTTAGCTACTTGGAGACTAGGTGAAGGGCTGTTAGCTACATGGAGACTAGGTGAAGGGCTGTTAGCTACATGGAGACTAGGTGAAGGGCTGTTAGCTACATGGAGACTAGGTGAAGGGCTGTTAGCTACATGGAGACTAGGTGAAGGGCTGTTAGCTACGTGGAGACTAGGTGAAGGGCTGTAGGTGAAGGGCTACTTGGAGACTAGGTGAAGGGCTGTTACCTACTTGTAGACTAGGTGAAGGGCTGTTACCTACTTGGAGACTGGGTGAAGGGCTGTTAGCTACTTGGAGACTAGGTGAAGGGCTGTTAGCTACTTGGAGACTAGGTGAAGGGCTGTTAGCTACATGGAGACTAGATGAAGGGCTGTTAGCTACTTGGAGACTAGGTGAAGGGCTGTTAGCTACTTGGATCCTAGGTGAAGGGCTGTTAGCTACTTGGAGACTAGGTGAAGGGCTGTTAGCTACTTGGATCCTAGGTGAAGGGCTGTTAGCTACTTGGAGACTAGGTGAAGGGCTGTTAGCTACTTGGAGACTAGGTGAAGGGCTGTTAGCTACTTGGAGACTAGGTGAAGGGCTGTTAGCTACTTGGAGACTAGGTGAAGGGCTGTTAGCTACTTGGAGACTAGGTGAAGGGCTGTTAGCTACTTGGAGACTAGGTGAAGGGCTGTTAGCTACTTGGAGACTGGGTGAAGGGCTGTTAGCTACTTGGAGACTAGGTGAAGGGCTGTTAGCTACTTGGAGACTAGGTGAAGGGCTGTTAGCTACTTGGAGACTAGGTGAAGGGCTGTTAGCTACTTGGAGACTAGGTGAAGGGCTGTTAGCTACTTGGAGACTGGGTGAAGGGCTGTTAGCTACTTGGAGACTAGGTGAAGGGCTGTTAGCTACGTGGAGACTAGGTGAAGGGCTGTTAGCTACATGGAGACTAGGTGAAGGGCTGTTAGCTACATGGAGACTAGGTGAAGGGCTGTTAGCCAAACGGAGACTAGGTGAAGGGCTGTTAGCTACATGGAGACTAGGTGAAGGGCTGTTAGCTATGTGGAGACTAGGTGAAGGGCTGTTAGCTACTTGTAGACTAGGTGAAGGGCTGCTAGCTACGTGGAGACTAGGGTGAAGGGTTGTTAGCTACATGGAGACTAGGTGAAGGGCTGTTATCTACGTGGAGACTAGGGTGAAGGGCTGTTAGCTACATGGAGACTAGGTGAAGGGCTGTTAGCTACTTGGAGACTAGGTGAAGGGCTGTTAGCTACTTGGAGACTAGGTGAAGGGCTGTTAGCTACTTGGAGACTAGGTGAAGGGCTGTTAGCTACTTGGAGACTAGGGGAAGGGCTGTTAGCTACTTGGAGACTAGGTGAAGGGCTGTTAGCTACTTGGAGACTAGGTGAAGGGCTGTTAGCTACATGGAGACTAGGTGAAGGGCTGTTCTACTGGAGACTAGGTGAAGGGCTCTTAGCTCCATGGAGACTAGGTGAAGGGCTGTTAGCTACGTGGAGACTAGGTGTATGAAGGCTGTTAGCTACTTGAGACTAGGTGAAGGGCTGTTGCTACTTGGAGACTAGGTGAAGGGCTGTTAGCTACTTGGAGACTAGGTGAAGGGCTGTTAGCTACTTGGAGACTAGGTGAAGGGCTGTTAGCTACTTGGAGACTAGGTGAAGGGCTGTTAGCCATCTTGAACATGCAGGGCTCAACTACTGGAGACTATGAAGGGCTAGCTTCTTGGAGACTAGGTGAGGGTCCTGAATGGAGACTAGGTGAAGGGCTGTTAGCTACTTGGAGACTAGGTGAAGGGCTGTTAGCTCGATGGAGACTAGGTGAAGGGCTGTTAGCTACATGGAGACCTGAAGGGCTGTTAGCTTCTCTACCTAGGTGAAGGGCTGTTCAAGACTAGGAAGGGCTCTCTTTGCTACATTTGGAGACTAGGTGAAGGGCTGTTACCTACTTGGAGACTAGGTGAAGGGCTGTTCCAGCATGATGTTTTGTGAGGGTTCTCCTATTTCATCTCTCCATGAATCACCTGCTGCCTTCGGTGTGTGTGTGTCCCTGCGTGTATGAGTGTCTGGTTACTGTGTGTGTGTGTGTGTGTGTACGTGTCAGAGGTTGGGAATAGGTATCATGTACTGCTTAATGGAGGCCATCTTGAACATGCATCAACTACTAATATATCCACCTCTTCCCAGAATACACTGATGTCCTGAATTAACTGGGTTCATTTCACAGACCTGTGTTGTATGTGGTTAGTTCGATGTCTTCACAGTCTAACCTATCCCCCTCTTTCTCTACCTCCTATTCTGTCAAAACTAATTTCTCTCTTTGTCTCCATTTCCCCATCCTTCTCATCACTTCTTCTTGTCCCATCTGCTTTCTCTCTTCATCATTCCATTACCCAACCCTTCTCAACCCTTCTTCTTGTCCCATCTGCTTTCTCTCTTCATCATTCCATTACCCAACCCTTCTCAACACTTCTTCTTTCCCCACCTGCTTTCTCTCTTCATCATTCCATTACCCAACCCTTCTCATCCCTTCTTCTTTCCCCATCTGCTTTCTCTCTTCATCATTCCATTACCCAACCCTTCTAATCCATTCTTCTTTCCCCATCTGCTTTCTCTCTTCATCATTCCATTACCCAACCCTTCTCAACCCTTCTTCCTGTCCCATCTGCTTTCTCTCTTCATCATTCCATTACCCAACCCTTCTCAACCCTTCTTCCTGCCCCATCTGCTTTCTCTCTTCATCATTCCATTACCCAACACTTCTCAACCCTTCTTCCTGTCCCATCTGCTTTCTCTCTTCATCATTCCATTACCCAACACTTCTCAACCCTTCTTCCTCCTTGCCCCTCTGCTTTCTCTCTTCATCATTCTATTACCCAACCCTTCTCAACCCTTCTTCCTTCCCATCTGCTTTCCCTATTCCTTTTCATCTCTACACATCCAATCTCTCTCTCATTCTCAACCCTTCACAACTATCTTTCTATCTTCCCATTCCCCCCCTCGCGTCTCTGCAGCCCAAGCCTGAGAATGCCGTGACCATTGCGGTGTCGTCCCGGGTCCTGTTCCGTACTGAGACAGAGCAGAAGGTGTATGAGCAGAAGGGGGTAGAGGAGTACCTAAGGTATCAGGAGGAGCACGAGAACGAACCCTTCGCCCCAGGACCAGCCTTCTCCTTCGTCAAGGTTAGAGTCATACAAACACACTACCCTTCGCCCCAGGACCTGCCTTCTCCTTCATCAAGGTTAGAGTCATACAAACACACTACCCTTCGCCCCAGGACCAGCCTTCTCCTTCATCAAGGTTAGAGTCATACAAACACACTACCCTTCACCCCAGGACCAGCCTTCTCCTTCATCAAGGTTAGGGTCGACGACACACACAAACACTTCCGTACCATATATGGACTCAATGATGAACAAGGAAACAGGATACATGTCGTCGTTATCCCCCTTTGGGCCAATTGAGATATCGCGTGTGACTAATACATTTAATTCATTATATTGACCAAATACTCATGTCTCTGCAATGAATATGAAAAGACATATCTTCAAAAATGGAATGCAGTCCAGCCTGGGTACCAGTCCAGCCTGGGTATCAGTCCAGCCTGGGTACCAGTCCAGCCTGGGTATCAGTCCATCCTGGGTATCAGTCCAGCCTGGGTACCATTCCAGCCTGGGTATCAGTCCAGCCTGGGTACCAGTCCAGCCTGGGTATCAGTCCATCCTGGGTATCAGTCCAGCCTGGGTACCAGTCCAGCCTGGGTATCAGTCCATCCTGGGTATCAGTCCAGCCTGGGTACCAGTCCAGCCTGGGTATCAGTCCAGCCTGGGTATCAGTCCAGCATAGGTACCAGTCCAGCATGGGTACCAGTCCAGCATGGGTACCAGTCCAGCATGGGTACCAGTCCAGCCTGGGTATCAGTCCAGCCTGGGTACCAGTCCAGCCTGGGTATCAGTCTAGCAAGGTATCAGTCTAGCATGGGTACCAGTCCAGCATGGGTACCAGTCCAGCCTGGGTATCAGTCCAGCCTGGGTACCAGTCCAGCCTGGGTATCAGTCTAGCAAGGTATCAGTCTAGCATGGGTACCAGTCCAGCATGGGTACCAGTCCAAGACTTGACATTCAGGTCAATTTGATAGTTTGATAGTGGCACACTGGGCCAGTACCAAGTGAAAATTACTGGCCCTCTCCAAGATCACAGGAAAGCAAGTTCTGCATGTACAATTTAAATCATGGGGGATTTCATGTTTTGTTATCAATCTGGGAAAGTACCTTATATTATAGCCAACCATAAAATCTGATATTAACACAGATTGTATGATGACATATAGAGTATATTATATGGACTATATTAAACAATTGACAATATAATATTCCTCACCAGAAATTAGGCCAATAGCACATTGATGGAAAGCAATATCTTTAGGGCCTGTACATGGTCCATTAATCAGGCAGGGGTGCTATATTAGCCATAAGCATTATCACCTGTCTGATGCAGCACGGTGGCCACATGGCTGAAGCATTATCACCTGTAGCCTGATGCAGCACAGTGGCTACATGGCTGAAGCATTATCACCTGTCTGATGCAGCATGGTGGCTACATGGCTGAAGCATTATCACCTGTAGCCTGATGCAGCACAGTGGCTACATGGCTGAAGCATTATCACCTGTCTGATGCAGCACAGTGGCTACATGGCTGAAGCATTATCACCTGTAGCCTGATGCAGCACAGTGGCTACATGGCTGAAGCATTATCACCTGTCTGATGCAGCATGGCGGCCACATGGCTGAAGCATTATCACCTGAGCCTGATGCAGCACGGTGGCCACATGGCTGAAGCATTATCACCTGTAGCCTGTTGCAGCATGGTGGCCACATGGCTGAAGCATTATCACCTGTCTGATGCAGCATGGTGGCTACATGGCTGAAGCATTATCACCTGTCTGATGCAGCATGGTGGCTACATGGCTGAAGCATTATCACCTTCCTGATGCAGCATGGTGGCCACATGGCTGAAGCATTATCACCTGTCTGATACAGCATGGTGGCCACATGGCAGAAGCATTATCACCTGTCTGATGCAGCACGGTGGCCACATGGCTGAAGCAGTATCACCTGTAGCCTGAGGCAGCACAGTGGCTACATGGCTGAAGCATTATCACCTGTAGCCTGAGGCAGCACAGTGGCTACATGGCTGAAGCATTATCACCTGTAGCCTGAGGCAGCACAGTGGCTACATGGCTGAAGCATTATCGCCTGTAGCCTGATGCAGCACGGTGGCTACATGGCTGAAGCATTATCACCTGTCTGATGCAGCACGGTGGCCACATGGCTGAAGCATTATCACCTGTCTGATGCAGCATGGTGGCCACATGGCTGAAGCATTATCACCTGTAGCCTGATGCAGCACGGTGGCTACATGGCTGAAGCATTATCACCTGTAGCCTGAGGCAGCACAGTGGCTACATGGCTGAAGCATTATCACCTGTAGCCTGATGCAGCACGGTGGCCACATGGCTGAAGCATTATCACCTGTAGCCTGATGCAGCATGGTGGCTACATGGCTGAAGCATTATCACCTGCAGCCTGATGCAGCATGGTGGCCACATGGCTGAAGCATTATCACCTGTCTGATGCAGCATGGTGGCCACATGGCTGAAGCATTATCACCTGTCTGATGCTACATGGCTGAAGCATTATCACCTGTAGCCTGATGCAGCATGGTGGCCACATGGCTGAAGCATTATCACCTGTCTGATGCAGCATGGTGGCCACATGGCTGAAGCATTATCACCTGTCTGATACAGCACGGTGGCTACATGGCTGAAGCATTATCACCTGTCTGATGCAGCATGGTGGCCACATGGCTGAAGCATTATCACCTGTCTGATGCAGCATGGCGGCCAGATGGCTGAAGCATTGTCACCTGTCTGATGCAGCATGGCGGCCACATGGCTGAAGCATTATCACCTGTCTGATGCAGCACGGTGGCCACATGGCTGAAGCATTATCACCTGTCTGATGCAGCATGGTGGCCACATGGCTGAAGCATTATCACCTGTCTGATGCAGCATGGTGGCTACATGGCTGAAGCATTATCACCTGTCTGATGCAGCATGGCGGCCAGATGGCTGAAGCATTATCACCTGTCTGATGCAGCATGGTGGCCACATGGCTGAAGCATTATCACCTGTCTGATGCAGCATGGTGGCCAGATGGCTGAAGCATTATCACCTGTCTGATGCAGCACGGTGGCTACATGGCTGAAGCATTATCACCTGTCTGATGCAGCATGGTGGCCAGATGGCTGAAGCATTGTCACCTGTCTGATGCAGCATGGCGGCCAGATGGCTGAAGCATTGTCACCTGTCTGATGCAGCATGGTGGCCAGATGGCTGAAGCATTATCACCTGTCTGATGCAGCATGGTGGCCAGATGGCTGAAGCATTATCACCTGTCTGATGCAGCACGGTGGCCACATGGCTGAAGCATTGTCACCTGTCTGATGCAGCATGGTGGCCAGATGGCTGAAGCATTATCACCTGTCTGATGCAGCATAGCGGCCAGATGGCTGAAGCATTGTCACCTGTCTGATGCAGCATGGCGGCCAGATGGCTGAAGCATGGTCTGCAGCATGGTGGCATTGCATTATCACCTGTCTGATGCAGCATGGCGGCCAGATGGCTGAAGAATGGAGTCACCTGTCTGATGCAGCATCGGTGGCCAGGATGGCTGAAGCATTATCACCTAGATGGCATGATGCAGGGGGGTGGCCAGATGGCTATATTGAAGCATTGTCACCTAAAGTCTGATGCAGCATGGTGGCCAAATGGACTGAACCCCAAGCACCTGTCTGATGGCAAAATGGCTTAGAGGACAACAAACTCCATTGGAGTGGCTGAAGCCCTGACCTCAATCCTATAGACCATTTGTGGGAATAACTGAAAAGGCGTGTGCAGCATGGAGGCCTACATGGCTGAAGCATTATCACCTGTCTGATGCAGCTCTGTCAGGATGGAATTGGAAGCATTGTCACCTGTCTGATGCAGCATGGTGGAAGGCTACCAAATGTTTGCAATTTAAACAATTTAAAGGCAATCACCAAATACAAATTGAGTGTAAACTTCTGACCCACTGGGAATGTGATGAAAGAAATAAAAACTGAAATCATTCTCTCTACTATTATTCTGACATTTCACATTCTTAAAATAAAGTGGTGATCCTCACTGACCTAAGACAGGGACATTTTACTAAGATTAAATGTCAGGAATTGTGAAAAAGTCAGTTTAAATGTATTTGGCTAAGGTGTATGTAAAATTCTGAATTCAAATGGACATGCCGATATTGAACTCTGAATTTTTAGGCTGCCTGTCTGTGTCTGGGTCTGTGGCGTAGCCTACTGAGACGGGTGTATGGTGTAGCCTACTGAGACAGGTGTATGGTGTAGCCTACTGAGACAGGTCTGACCCACTGGGAATGTGGCGTAGTCTACTGAGACGGGTCTGTGGCATAGCCTACTGAAATCATTCTCTCTACTATTATTCTGACGTTTCTGAGACGGGTCTTAAAGCTAAAGACGGGTCTGTGGCTGACCTAAGACAGGGACATTTTACTAAGATTAACTGTCAGGGGTCTGTGAAATGCTGGTTTAAATGTATTGAAGCCAAACGTGAAAGATTGTGAAGGATGAAATACAAATATATATATAATTTCTTTCTATTTCGGGTCTCAAATGGTCATGAGCGGGTCTGTATTGAACTACTGAGACGGGTCTGTGGCGTAGTCTACTGAGACAGGTCTGTGGCTAAGCCTACTGAGACAGGTCTGTGGCGTAGCTACTGAGACAGGTCAGATGGCGTAGCCTACTCACCTGTCTGAGACAGGTCTGTGTGGCGTATGGTAGCCTACTGAGACGGGTCTGTGGCGTAGCCTACTGAGACGGGTCTGTGGCGTAGCCTACTGAGACGGGTGTATCAGCCTGTCTGTGGCAGCTACTGAGATGGGTCTGTGGCGTAGCCTACTGAGACAGGTGCATGGCGTAGCCTAGATGGTGTATGGCGTAGCCTACTGAGACAGGTGTATGGCGTAGTCTACTGAGACAGGGTCTGGCGTAGCCTACTGAGATGGGTGTATGGCACAGGTGTATGTGGGTGTATGGCGTAGCCTACTGAGACAGAGATGTATGGCGTAGCCTACTGAGGGGTGTATGGCGTAGCCTACTGAGACAGGTGTATGGCGTAGCCTACTGAGATGGGTGTATGGCGTAGCCTACTGAGACAGGTGTATGGCGTAGCCTACTGAGATGGGTGTATGGCGTAGCCTACTGAGACAGGTGTATGGCGAGCCTACTGAGAACAGCGTAGCCTACTGAGATGGGTGTATGGCGTAGCCTACTGAGACAGGTCTGTGGCGTAGCCTACTGAGACGGGTGTATGGCGTAGCCTACTGAGACAGGTGTATGGCGTAGCCTACTGAGACAGGTCTGTGGCGTAGCCTACTGAGACAGGTGTATGGCGTAGCCTACTGAGACAGGTGTATGGCGTAGCCTACTGAGACAGGTGTATGGCGTAGCCTACTGAGACGGGTCTGTGGCGTAGCCTACTGAGACGGGTGTATGGCGTAGCCTACTGAGACGGGTGTATGGCGTAGCCTACTGAGACGGGTGTATGGCATAGCCTACTGAGACAGGTGTATGGGGTAGCCAACTGAGACGGGTGTATGGTGTAGCCTACTGAGACGGGTCTGTGGCGTAGCCTACTGAGACGGGTCTGTGGCGTAGTCTACTGAGACGGGTCTGTGGCGTAGCCTACTGAGACAGGTCTGTGGCGTAGTCTACTGAGACAGGTGTATGGCGTAGTCTACTGAGACAGGTGTGTGGCGTAGCCTACTGAGACAGGTGTATGGTGTAGCCTACTGAGACGGGTGTATGGCGTAGCCTACTGAGACGGGTGTATGGTGTAGCCTACTGAGACGGGTGTATGGCGTAGCCTACTGAGACAGGTGTATGGCGTAGCCTACTGAGACAGGTGTATGGCGTAGCCTACTGAGACGGGTGTATGGCGTAGCCTACTGAGACGGGTGTATGGCGTAGCCTACTGAGACAGGTGTATGGCGTAGCCTACTGAGACAGGGCTCACTCGAAACAGAGAGGAAATGCTGGTTGATAACAAGTGTGAAGCATCAAACGTCGGAAAGATTGTGAAGGATGAAATACAAATATATATATAATTTCTTTCTATTTTGGAGTTTGAAAATTGGACCATATGAAAGCTTGATTAATTAGCCCGGTGAGCTCTGCGGTTGTTGCCGGGGCCAGCGGGCAGCCCTGAATGTATTAGCCCTGCAGTATCATTCGCTAATTCAATCCCTGTATTACATACACATCATGTGCCAAAGAAACACCTCCACCTGCTGGAGAAGACATATTTTGGGCCCAGTTATGCCTCTCGCTTCGCCTCATCCTCTCTGGCGTGACTCACACAGGACAGTTAATTACCATAGCTCCCGCCTTCGGCCATTCAGTGTAATTTTCTAAAATGTTGGATCTCTATGGCAAGACGCATCCTTCACCCAAGTTTAGTCAAAACCCGGGCCCATGCTGTCTGAGTTAAAGAATATGACTGAGAATGGACTGACAGGCGGACAGACGGACAGACAGAGATGATCCTCAGTCCCCTCCCTGATTTCATCGTGGGGGACAACAAAGATTAATGGATGCTTAAAGTTTGACTATACACTGGACTTACAGAGATACTGAAATGCATAAACTCTGGTAGAGTACTGAGGTGGTAGAGTATTGAGGTGGTAGAGTACTGAGGTTGTAGAGTATTGAGGCGGTAGAGTACTGAGGTGGTAGAGTATTGAGGTGGTAGAGTACTGAGGTGGTAGAGTATTGAGGTGGTAGAGTACTGAGGTGGTAGAGTATTGAGGCGGTAGAGTACTGAGGTGGTAGAGTATTGAGGTGGTAGAGTACTGAGGTGGTAGAGTACTGAGGTGGTAGCCTACTGAGGTGGTAGAGTATTGAGGTGGTAGAGTACTGAGGTGGTAGAGTACTGAGGTGGTAGAGTACTGAGGTGGTAGAGTATTGAGGTGGTAGAGTACTGAGGTGGTAGAGTACTGAGGTGGTAGATTACTGAGGTTGTAGAGTATTGAGGTTGTAGAGTACTGAGGTGGTAGAGTACTGAGGTGGTAGAGTACTGAGGTGGTAGATTACTGAGGTGGTAGAGTACTGAGGTGGTAGAGTACTGAGGTGGTAGAGTACTGAGGTGGTAGAGTACTGAGGTGGTAGAGTACTGAGGTGGTAGAGTACTGAGGTGGTAGAGTACTGAGGTGGTAGAGTACTGAGGTGGTAGAGTACTGAGGTTGTAGAGTACTGAGGTGGTAGAGTACTGAGGTGGTAGAGTACTGAGGTTGTAGAGTACTGAGGTGGTAGAGTACTGAGGTGGTAGAGTACTGAGGTGGTAGAGTACTGAGGTGGTAGATTACTGAGGTGGTAGAGTACTGAGGTTGTAGAGTACTGAGGTGGTAGATTACTGAGGTGGTAGATTACTGAGGTTGTAGAGTACTGAGGTGGTAGAGTACTGAGGTGGTAGAGTACTGAGGTGGTAGATTACTGAGGGTGTAGAGTACTGAGGTGGTAGAGTACTGAGGTGGTAGAGTACTGAGGTGGTAGATTACTGAGGTGGTAGAGTACTGAGGTGGTAGATTAATGAGGTTGTAGAGTACTGAGGTGGTAGATTACTGAGGTGGTAGAGTACTGAGGTGTAGAGTACTGAGGTGGTAGAGTACTGAGGTGGTAGATTACTGAGGTGGTAGAGTATTGAGGTGTAGATTACTGAGGTGGTAGAGTACTGAGGTGGTAGATTACTGAGGTGGTAGATTACTGAGGTGGTAGATTACTGAGGTGGTAGAGTACTGAGGTGGTAGAGTACTGAGGTGGTAGATTACTGAGGTGGTAGAGTACTGAGGTGGTAGAGTACTGAGGTGGTAGATTACTGAGGTGGTAGATTACTGAGGTGGTAGAGTACTGAGGTGGTAGATTACTGAGGTGGTAGATTACTGAGGTGGTAGAGTACTGAGGTGGTAGAGTACTGAGGTGGTAGAGTACTGAGGTTGTAGATTACTGAGGTGGTAGATTACTGAGGTGGTAGAGTACTGAGGTTGTAGAGTACTGAGGTTGTAGAGTACTGAGGTGGTAGAGTACTGAGGTGGTAGAGTACTGAGGTTTGTAGAGTACTGAGGTGGTAGAGTACTGAGGTGGTAGATTACTGAGGTGGTAGAGTACTGAGGTGGTAGAGTACTGAGGTGGTAGAGTACTGAGGTGGTAGAGTACTGAGGTGGTAGATTACTGAGGTGGTAGATTACTGAGGTGGTAGATTACTGAGGTGGTAGATTACTGAGGTGGTAGAGTACTGAGGTGGTAGAGTACTGAGGTGGTAGATTACTGAGGTTGTAGAGTACTGAGTTGGTAGATTACTGAGGTGGTAGATTACTGAGGTGGTAGAGTACTGAGGTGGTAGATTACTGAGGTTGTAGAGTACTGAGGTGGTAGAGTACTGAGGTGGTAGATTACTGAGGTGGTAGAGTACTGAGGTGGTAGAGTACTGAGGTGGTAGATTAATGAGGTTGTAGTGTACTGAGGTTGTAGAGTACTGAGGTGGTAGAGTACAGGAGGTTGTAGTGTACTGAGGTTGTAGAGTACTGAGGTGGTAGAGTACTGAGGTGGTAGATTACTGAGGTGGTAGATTACTGAGGTGGTAGAGTACTGAGGTGGTAGAGTACTGAGGTGGTAGATTACTGAGGTGGTAGAGTACTGAGGTGGTAGATTACTGAGGTGGTAGATTACTGAGGTGGTAGAGTACTGAGGTGGTAGAGTACTGAGGTGGTAGATTACTGAGGTGGTAGAGTACTGAGGTGGTGGTAGAGTACTGAGGTGGTAGATTACTGAGGTGGTAGATTACTGAGGTGGTAGAGTACTGAGGTGGTAGAGTACTGAGGTGGTAGAGTACTGAGGTGGTAGAGTACTGAGGTGGTAGATTACTGAGGTGGTAGAGTACTGAGGTGGTAGAGTACTGAGGTGGTAGAGTACTGAGGTGGTAGAGTACTGAGGTGGTAGAGTACTGAGGTGGTAGAGTACTGAGGTGGTAGAGTACTGAGGTGGTAGAGTACTGAGGTGGTAGAGTACTGAGGTGGTAGAGTACTGAGGTGGTAGAGTACTGAGGTGGTAGAGTACTGAGGTGGTAGATTACTGAGGTGGTAGATTACTGAGGTTGTAGAGTACTGAGGTGGTAGATTACTGAGGTGGTAGATTACTGAGGTGGTAGAGTACTGAGGTTGTAGAGTACTGAGGTGGTAGAGTACTGAGGTGGTAGATTACTGAGGTGGTAGATTACTGAGGTGGTAGAGTAATGAGGTTGTAGAGTACTGAGGTTGTAGAGTACTGAGGTGGTAGAGTACAGGAGGTTGTAGTGTACTGAGGTTGTAGAGTACTGAGGTGGTAGAGTACTGAGGTGGTAGATTACTGAGGTGTTAGATTACTGAGGTGGTAGATTACTGAGGTGGTAGAGTACTGAGGTGGTAGAGTACTGAGGTGGTAGAGTACTGAGGTGGTAGATTACTGAGGTGGTAGATTACTGAGGTGGTAGATTACTGAGGTGGTAGAGTACTGAGGTTGTAGATTACTGAGGTGGTAGATTACTGAGGTGGTAGAGTACTGAGGTGGTAGAGTACTGAGGTTGTAGAGTACTGAGGTTGTAGAGTACTGAGGTGGTAGAGTACTGAGGTGGTAGAGTACTGAGGTGGTAGAGTACTGAGGTGGTAGAGTACTGAGGTTGTAGAGTACTGAGGTGGTAGATTACTGAGGTGGTAGATTACTGAGGTGGTAGAGTACTGAGGTGGTAGAGTACTGAGGTGGTAGAGTACTGAGGTGGTAGATTACTGAGGTGGTAGATTACTGAGGTGGTAGAGTACTGAGGTGGTAGATTACTGAGGTTGTAGAGTACTGAGGTGGTAGATTACTGAGGTGGTAGATTACTGAGGTGGTAGAGTACTGAGGTTGTAGAGTACTGAGGTGGTAGAGTACTGAGGTGGTAGATTACTGGGGTGGTAGATTACTGAGGTGGTAGATTATTGAGGTGGTAGATTACTGAGGTGGGAGATTGCTGAGGTGGTAGACTACTGAGGTGGTAGAGTACTGAGGTTGTAGAGTACTGAGGTGGTAGAGTACTGAGGTGGTAGAGTACTGAGGTGGTAGATTACTGAGGTGGTAGAGTACTGAGGTGGTAGAGTACTGAGGTGGTAGATTACTGAGGTGGTAGATTACTGAGGTTGTAGAGTACTGAGGTGGTAGATTACTGAGGTGGTAGATTACTGAGGTGGTAGAGTACTGAGGTTGTAGAGTACTGAGGTGGTAGAGTACTGAGGTGGTAGAGTACTGAGGTTGTAGATTACTGAGGTGGTAGATTACTGAGGTGGTAGAGTACTGAGGTTGTAGAGTACTGAGGTTGTAGAGTACTGAGGTGGTAGAGTACTGAGGTTGTAGAGTACTGAGGTTGTAGAGTACTGAGGTGGTAGAGTACTGAGGTGGTAGATTACTGAGGTGGTAGAGTACTGAGGTGGTAGATTACTGAGGTGGTAGAGTACTGAGGTGGTAGAGTACTGAGGTTGTAGAGTACTGAGGTGGTAGAGTACTGAGGTGGTAGAGTACTGAGGTGGTAGATTACTGAGGTGGTAGATTACTGAGGTGGTAGATTACTGAGGTGGTAGAGTACTGAGGTGGTAGAGTACTGAGGTTGTAGAGTACTGAGGTGGTAGAGTACTGAGGTGGTAGAGTACTGAGGTGGTAGATTACTGAGGTTGTAGAGTACTGAGTTGGTAGAGTACTGAGGTGGTAGAGTACTGAGGTGGTAGATTACTGAGGTGGTAGATTACTGAGGTGGTAGATTACTGAGGTGGTAGAGTACTGAGGTGGTAGATTACTGAGGTGGTAGATTACTGAGGTGGTAGATTACTGAGGTGGTAGATTACTGAGGTGGTAGAGTACTGAGGTGGTAGATTACTGAGGTGGTAGATTACTGAGGTGGTAGAGTACTGAGGTGGTAGATTACTGAGGTGGTAGATTACTGAGGTGGTAGAGTACTGAGGTGGTAGAGTACTGAGGTTGTAGAGTACTGAGGTGGTAGAGTACTGGGGTGGTAGATTACTGAGGTGGTAGAGTATTGAGGTGGTAGATTACTGAGGTGGGAGATTGCTGAGGTGGTAGACTACTGAGGTGGTAGAGTACTGAGGTTGTAGAGTACTGAGGTGGTAGAGTACTGAGGTGGTAGAGTACTGAGGTGGTAGATTACTGAGGTGGTAGAGTACTGAGGTGGTAGAGTACTGAGGTGGTAGATTACTGAGGTGGTAGATTACTGAGGTTGTAGAGTACTGAGGTGGTAGATTACTGAGGTGGTAGATTACTGAGGTGGTAGAGTACTGAGGTTGTAGAGTACTGAGGTGGTAGAGTACTGAGGTTGTAGATTACTGAGGTGGTAGATTACTGAGGTGGTAGAGTACTGAGGTACTGAGGTGGTAGAGTACTGAGGTGGTAGATAGTACTGAGGTGGTAGAGTACTGAGGTGGTAGAGTACTGAGGTGGTAGAGTACTGAGGTGGTAGAGTACTGAGGTGGTAGATTACTGAGGTGGTAGAGTACTGAGGTGGTAGATTACTGAGGTGGTAGAGTACTGAGGTGGTAGAGTACTGAGGTGGTAGATTACTGAGGTGGTAGATTACTGAGGTGGTAGATTACTGAGGTGGTAGAGTACTGAGGTTGTAGATTACTGAGGTGGTAGATTACTGAGGTGGTAGAGTACTGAGGTTGTAGAGTACTGAGGTTGTAGAGTACTGAGGTTGTATAGTACTGAGGTGGTAGAGTACTGAGGTTGTAGAGTACTGAGGTTGAGTACTGAGGTGGTAGAGTACTGAGGTTGTAGAGTACTGAGGTGGTAGAGTACTGAGGTGGTAGATTACTGAGGTGGTAGAGTATTGAGGTGGTAGAGTACTGAGGTGGTAGAGTACTGAGGTGGTAGATTACTGAGGTGGTAGATTACTGAGGTGGTAGAGTACTGAGGTGGTAGATTACTGAGGTTGTAGAGTACTGAGGTGGTAGATTACTGAGGTGGTAGATTACTGAGGTGGTAGAGTACTGAGGTTGTAGAGTACTGAGGTGGTAGAGTACTGAGGTTGTAGATTACTGGGGTGGTAGATTACTGAGGTGGTAGAGTATTGAGGTGGTAGATTACTGAGGTGGGAGATTGCTGAGGTGGTAGACTACTGAGGTGGTAGAGTACTGAGGTTGTAGAGTACTGAGGTGGTAGAGTACTGAGGTGGTAGAGTACTGAGGTGGTAGATTACTGAGGTGGTAGAGTACTGAGGTGGTAGAGTACTGAGGTGGTAGATTACTGAGGTGGTAGATTACTGAGGTGTAGAGTACTGAGGTGGTAGATTACTGAGGTGGTAGATTACTGAGGTGGTAGATTACTGAGGTTGTAGAGTACTGAGGTGGTAGAGTACTGAGGTTGTAGAGTACTGAGGTTGTAGATTACTGAGGTGGTAGATTACTGAGGTGGTAGAGTACTGAGGTGGTAGAGTACTGAGGTGATAGTACTGAGGTGGTAGAGTACTGAGGTTGTAGAGTACTGAGGTTGTATAGTACTGAGGTGGTAGAGTACTGAGGTGGTAGATTACTGAGGTGGTAGAGTACTGAGGTGGTAGAGTATTGAGGTGGTAGAGTACTGAGGTGGTAGATTACTGAGGTGGTAGATTACTGAGGTGGTAGATTACTGAGGTGGTAGAGTACTGAGGTGGTAGAGTACTGAGGTTGTAGATTACTGAGGTGGTAGATTACTGAGGTGGTAGAGTACTGAGGTTGTAGAGTACTGAGGTGGTAGAGTACTGAGGTTGTAGAGTACTGAGGTGGTAGAGTACTGAGGTTGTAGAGTACTGAGGTTGTAGAGTACTGAGGTTGTAGAGTACTGAGGTTGTAGAGTACTGAGGTGGTAGAGTACTGAGGTGGTAGAGTATTGAGGTGGTAGAGTACTGAGGTGGTAGAGTACTGAGGTGGTAGATTACTGAGGTGGTAGAGTACTGAGGTGGTAGAGTACTGAGGTGGTAGATTACTGAGGTGGTAGATTACTGAGGTGGTAGAGTACTGAGGTGGTAGAGTACTGAGGTGGTAGAGTACTGAGGTGGTAGATTACTGAGGTGGTAGAGTACTGAGGTGGTAGAGTACTGAGGTGGTAGAGTACTGAGGTGGTAGATTACTGAGGTGGTAGATTACTGAGGTGGTAGATTACTGAGGTGGTAGAGTACTGAGGTGGTAGAGTACTGAGGTGGTAGAGTACTGAGGTGGTAGAGTACTGAGGTGGTAGATTACTGAGGTGGTAGAGTACTGAGGTGGTAGATTACTGAGGTGGTAGATTACTGAGGTGGTAGATTACTGAGGTGGTAGAGTACTGAGGTTGTAGAGTACTGAGGTGGTAGAGTACTGAGGTGGTAGAGTACTGAGGTGGTAGATTACTGAGGTGGTAGAGTACTGAGGTGGTAGAGTACTGAGGTGGTAGATTACTGAGGTGGTAGATTACTGAGGTGGTAGAGTACTGAGGTGGTAGATTACTGAGGTGGTAGATTACTGAGGTGGTAGAGTACTGAGGTGTAGAGTACTGAGGTGGTAGAGTACTGAGGTGGTAGATTACTGAGGTGGTAGATTACTGAGGTGGTAGAGTACTGAGGTGTAGAGTACTGAGGTTGTAGAGTACTGAGGTGGTAGAGTACTGAGGTGTAGAGTACTGAGGTTGTAGAGTACTGAGGTGGTAGAGTACTGAGGTGGTAGATTACTGAGGTGGTAGAGTACTGAGGTGGTAGATTACTGAGGTGGTAGAGTACTGAGGTGGTAGAGTACTGAGGTGGTAGATTACTGAGGTGGTAGAGTACTGAGGTGGTAGAGTATTGAGGTGGTAGATTACTGAGGTGGTAGAGTACTGAGGTGGTAGAGTATTGAGGTGGTAGAGTACTGAGGTGGTAGATTACTGAGGTGGTAGATTACTGAGGTTGTAGAGTACTGAGGTGGTAGAGTACTGAGGTGGTAGATTACTGAGGTGGTAGATTACTGAGGTGGTAGAGTACTGAGGTTGTAGAGTACTGAGGTTGTAGAGTACTGAGGTGGTAGATTACTGAGGTGGTAGAGTACTGAGGTTGTAGAGTACTGAGGTGGTAGAGTACTGAGGTTGTAGATTACTGAGGTGGTAGATTACTGAGGTGGTAGAGTACTGAGGTTGTAGAGTACTGAGTTGTAGAGTACTGAGGTGGTAGAGTACTGAGGTTGTAGAGTACTGAGGTTGTAGAGTACTGAGGTGGTAGAGTACTGAGGTGGTAGATTACTGAGGTGGTAGAGTACTGAGGTGGTAGATTACTGAGGTGGTAGAGTACTGAGGTGGTAGAGTACTGAGGTGGTAGATTACTGAGGTGGTAGATTACTGAGGTGGTAGATTACTGAGGTGGTAGATTACTGAGGTGGTAGAGTACTGAGGTTGTAGATTACTGAGGTGGTAGATTACTGAGGTGGTAGAGTACTGAGGTGGTAGAGTACTGAGGTTGTATAGTACTGAGGTTGTATAGTACTGAGGTGGTAGAGTACTGAGGTTGTAGAGTACTGAGGTTGTAGAGTACTGAGGTGGTAGAGTACTGAGGTGGTAGAGTACTGAGGTGGTAGAGTACTGAGGTGGTAGATTACTGAGGTGGTAGAGTACTGAGGTGGTAGAGTACTGAGGTGGTAGAGTACTGAGGTGGTAGATTACTGAGGTGGTAGATTACTGAGGTGGTAGAGTACTGAGGTGGTAGATTACTGAGGTTGTAGAGTACTGAGGTGGTAGATTACTGAGGTGGTAGATTACTGAGGTGGTAGAGTACTGAGGTTGTAGAGTACTGAGGTGGTAGAGTACTGAGGTTGTAGATTACTGAGGTGGTAGATTACTGAGGTGGTAGAGTATTGAGGTGGTAGATTACTGAGGTGGTAGATTACTGAGGTGGTAGACTACTGGTGGTAGAGTACTGAGGTTGTAGAGTACTGAGGTGGTAGAGTACTGAGGTGGTAGAGTACTGAGGTGGTAGATTACTGAGGTGGTAGAGTACTGAGGTGGTAGAGTACTGAGGTGGTAGATTACTGAGGTGGTAGATTACTGAGGTGGTAGAGTACTGAGGTGGTAGATTACTGAGGTGGTAGATTACTGAGGTGGTAGATTACTGAGGTGGTAGATTACTGAGGTGGTAGAGTACTGAGGTGGTAGAGTACTGAGGTGGTAGAGTACTGAGGTGGTAGATTACTGAGGTGGTAGAGTACTGAGGTGGTAGATTACTGAGGTGGTAGAGTACTGAGGTGGTAGATTACTGAGGTTGTAGAGTACTGAGGTTGTAGAGTACTGAGGTGGTAGAGTACTGAGGTGGTAGATTACTGAGGTGGTAGAGTACTGAGGTGGTAGAGTACTGAGGTGGTAGAGTACTGAGGTGGTAGATTACTGAGGTGGTAGAGTACTGAGGTGGTAGAGTACTGAGGTGGTAGAGTACTGAGGTGGTAGATTACTGAGGTGGTAGATTACTGAGGTGGTAGATTACTGAGGTGGTAGAGTACTGAGGTGGTAGATTACTGAGGTGGTAGAGTACTGAGGTTGTAGAGTACTGAGGTGGTAGAGTACTGAGGTGGTAGATTACTGAGGTGGTAGATTACTGAGGTGGTAGAGTACTGAGGTGGTAGAGTACTGAGGTGGTAGATTACTGAGGTGGTAGATTACTGAGGTGGTAGATTACTGAGGTGGTAGAGTACTGAGGTGGTAGATTACTGAGGTGGTAGATTACTGAGGTGGTAGATTACTGAGGTGGTAGATTACTGAGGTGGTAGAGTACTGAGGTGGTAGAGTACTGAGGTGGTAGATTACTGAGGTGGTAGAGTACTGAGGTGGTAGATTACTGAGGTGGTAGATTACTGAGGTGGTAGAGTACTGAGGTGGTAGAGTACTGAGGTTGGTAGAGTACTGAGGTGGTAGAGTACTGAGGTGGTAGATTACTGAGGTGGTAGAGTACTGAGGTGGTAGATTACTGAGGTGGTAGATTGCTGAGGTGGTAGACTACTGAGGTGGTAGAGTACTGAGGTTGTAGAGTACTGAGGTGGTAGAGTACTGAGGTGGTAGAGTACTGAGGTGGTAGATTACTGAGGTGGTAGAGTACTGAGGTGGTAGAGTACTGAGGTGGTAGATTACTGAGGTGGTAGATTACTGAGGTGGTAGAGTACTGAGGTGGTAGATTACTGAGGTGGTAGATTACTGAGGTGGTAGAGTACTGAGGTTGTAGAGTACTGAGGTGGTAGAGTACTGAGGTTGTAGATTACTGAGGTGGTAGATTACTGAGGTGGTAGAGTACTGAGGTTGTAGAGTACTGAAGTTGTATAGTACTGAGGTGGTAGAGTACTGAGGTTGTAGAGTACTGAGGTTGTATAGTACTGAGGTGGTAGAGTACTGAGGTGGTAGATTACTGAGGTGGTAGAGTACTGAGGTGGTAGATTACTGAGGTGGTAGAGTATTGAGGTGGTAGAGTACTGAGGTGGTAGATTACTGAGGTGGTAGATTACTGAGGTGGTAGATTACTGAGGTGGTAGAGTACTGAGGTTGTAGATTACTGAGGTGGTAGATTACTGAGGTGGTAGAGTACTGAGGTTGTAGAGTACTGAGGTTGTATAGTACTGAGGTTGTATAGTACTGAGGTGGTAGAGTACTGAGGTTGT
The DNA here is from genome assembly GCF_023373465.1 of Oncorhynchus keta. Taxonomy (NCBI): domain Eukaryota; kingdom Metazoa; phylum Chordata; class Actinopteri; order Salmoniformes; family Salmonidae; genus Oncorhynchus; species Oncorhynchus keta. The sequence goes on along the minus strand of NC_068440.1, from coordinate 40,742,714 downwards.
AGAGTACTGAGGTTGTAGAGTACTGAGGTGGTAGAGTACTGAGGTTGTAGAGTACTGAGGTGGTAGAGTACTGAGGTGGTAGATTACTGAGGTGGTAGAGTACTGAGGTGGTAGAGTACTGAGGTGGTAGAGTACTGAGGTGGTAGATTACTGAGGTGGTAGATTACTGAGGTGGTAGAGTACTGAGGTGGTAGATTAATGAGGTTGTAGAGTACTGAGGTGGTAGATTACTGAGGTGGTAGATTACTGAGGTGGTAGAGTACTGAGGTTGTAGAGTACTGAGGTGGTAGAGTACTGAGGTTGTAGATTACTGGGGTGGTAGATTACTGAGGTGGTAGAGTATTGAGGTGGTAGATTACTGAGGTGGGAGAGATTGCTGAGGTGGTAGACTACTGAGGTGGTAGAGTACTGAGGTTGTAGAGTACTGAGGTGGTAGAGTACTGAGGTGGTAGAGTACTGAGGTGGTAGATTACTGAGGTGGTAGAGTACTGAGGTGGTAGAGTACTGAGGTGGTAGATTACTGAGGTGGTAGATTACTGAGGTTGTAGAGTACTGAGGTGGTAGATTACTGAGGTGGTAGATTACTGAGGTGGTAGATTACTGAGGTGGTAGAGTACTGAGGTGGTAGAGTACTGAGGTTGGTAGAGTACTGAGGTTGTAGATTACTGAGGTGGTAGATTACTGAGGTGGTAGAGTACTGAGGTTGTAGAGTACTGAGGTTGTATAGTACTGAGGTGGTAGAGTACTGAGGTTGTAGAGTACTGAGGTGGTAGAGTACTGAGGTGGTAGAGTACTGAGGTGGTAGATTACTGAGGTGGTAGAGTACTGAGGTGGTAGAGTACTGAGGTGGTAGAGTACTGAGGTGGTAGATTACTGAGGTGGTAGATTACTGAGGTGGTAGATTACTGAGGTGGTAGATTACTGAGGTGGTAGAGTACTGAGGTTGTAGATTACTGAGGTGGTAGATTACTGAGGTGGTAGAGTACTGAGGTTGTAGAGTACTGAGGTTGTATAGTACTGAGGTTGTATAGTACTGAGGTGGTAGAGTACTGAGGTTGTAGAGTACTGAGGTGGTAGAGTACTGAGGTGGTAGAGTACTGAGGTGGTAGAGTACTGAGGTGGTAGAGTACTGAGGTGGTAGAGTACTGAGGTGGTAGAGTACTGAGGTGGTAGATTACTGAGGTGGTAGAGTACTGAGGTGGTAGAGTACTGAGGTGGTAGAGTACTGAGGTGGTAGATTACTGAGGTGGTAGATTACTGAGGTGGTAGAGTACTGAGGTGGTAGAGTACTGAGGTGGTAGAGTACTGAGGTGGTAGAGTACTGAGGTGGTAGATTACTGAGGTGGTAGAGTACTGAGGTGGTAGAGTACTGAGGTGGTAGATTACTGAGGTGGTAGAGTACTGAGGTGGTAGATTACTGAGGTGGTAGATTACTGAGGTGGTAGAGTACTGAGGTGGTAGAGTACTGAGGTTGTAGAGTACTGAGGTGGTAGAGTACTGAGGTGGTAGATTACTGAGGTGGTAGAGTATTGAGGTGGTAGATTACTGAGGTGGGAGATTGCTGAGGTGGTAGACTACTGAGGTGGTAGAGTACTGAGGTTGTAGAGTACTGAGGTGGTAGAGTACTGAGGTGGTAGAGTACTGAGGTGGTAGATTACTGAGGTGGTAGAGTACTGAGGTGGTAGAGTACTGAGGTGGTAGATTACTGAGGTGGTAGATTACTGAGGTTGTAGAGTACTGAGGTGGTAGATTACTGAGGTGGTAGATTACTGAGGTGGTAGAGTACTGAGGTTGTAGAGTACTGAGGTGGTAGAGTACTGAGGTTGTAGATTACTGAGGTGGTAGATTACTGAGGTGGTAGAGTACTGAGGTTGTAGTAGTACTGAGGTGGTAGAGTACTGAGGTGGTAGAGTACTGAGGTGGTAGAGTACTGAGGTGGTAGAGTACTGAGGTGGTAGAGTACTGAGGTGGTAGATTACTGAGGTGGTAGAGTACTGAGGTGGTAGAGTACTGAGGTGGTAGAGTACTGAGGTGGTAGAGTACTGAGGTGGTAGATTACTGAGGTGGTAGAGTACTGAGGTGGTAGAGTACTGAGTGGTAGATTACTGATGTGGTAGATTACTGAGGTTGTAGAGTACTGAGGTGGTAGATTACTGAGGTGGTAGATTACTGAGGTGGTAGATTACTGAGGTGGTAGAGTACTGAGGTGGTAGAGTACTGAGGTTGTAGATTACTGAGGTGGTAGATTACTGAGGTGGTAGAGTACTGAGGTGGTAGAGTACTGAGGTGTAGAGTACTGAGGTGGTAGAGTACTGAGGTTGTAGAGTACTGAGGTGGTAGAGTACTGAGGTGGTAGAGTACTGAGGTGGTAGATTACTGAGGTGGTAGAGTACTGAGGTGGTAGAGTACTGAGGTTGTAGAGTACTGAGGTGGTAGAGTACTGAGGTGGTAGAGTACTGAGGTTGTAGAGTACTGAGGTGGTAGAGTACTGAGGTGGTAGAGTACTGAGGTGGTAGAGTACTGAGGTGGTAGAGTACTGAGGTGGTAGAGTACTGAGGTGGTAGAGTACTGAGGTGGTAGATTACTGAGGTGGTAGATTACTGAGGTTGTAGAGTACTGAGGTGGTAGATTACTGAGGTGGTAGATTACTGAGGTGGTAGATTACTGAGGTGGTAGAGTACTGAGGTGGTAGAGTACTGAGGTTGTAGAGTACTGAGGTGGTAGATTACTGAGGTGGTAGAGTACTGAGGTGGTAGAGTACTGAGGTTGTAGAGTACTGAGGTTGTAGAGTACTGAGGTGGTAGAGTACTGAGGTTGTAGAGTACTGAGGTTGTAGAGTACTGAGGTGGTAGAGTACTGAGGTGGTAGATTACTGAGGTGGTAGAGTACTGAGGTGGTAGATTACTGAGGTGGTAGAGTACTGAGGTGGTAGAGTACTGAGGTGGTAGAGTACTGAGGTGGTAGAGTACTGAGGTGGTAGAGTACTGAGGTGGTAGAGTACTGAGGTGGTAGATTACTGAGGTGGTAGAGTACTGAGGTGGTAGAGTACTGAGGTGGTAGATTACTGAGGTGGTAGAGTACTGAGGTTGTAGAGTACTGAGGTGGTAGAGTACTGAGGTGGTAGGTTGAGGTGGTAGAGTACTGAGGTGGTAGAGTACTGAGGTGGTAGAGTACTGAGGTGGTAGATTACTGAGGTGGTAGATTACTGAGGTGGTAGATTACTGAGGTGGTAGAGTACTGAGGTGGTAGATTACTGAGGTGGTAGATTACTGAGGTGGTAGATTACTGAGGTGGTAGATTACTGAGGTGGTAGAGTACTGAGGTGGTAGAGTACTGAGGTGGTAGAGTACTGAGGTGGTAGAGTACTGAGGTGGTAGATTACTGAGGTGGTAGATTACTGAGGTGGTAGAGTACTGAGGTGGTAGAGTACTGAGGTTGTAGAGTACTGAGGTGGTAGAGTACTGAGGTGGTAGATTACTGAGGTGGTAGATTACTGAGGTGGTAGATTACTGAGGTGGTAGATTACTGAGGTGGTAGAGTACTGAGGTGGTAGAGTACTGAGGTTGTAGAGTACTGAGGTGGTAGAGTACTGAGGTTGTAGAGTACTGAGGTGGTAGATTACTGAGGTGGTAGAGTACTGAGGTTGTAGAGTACTGAGGTGGTAGATTACTGAGGTGGTAGATTACTGAGGTGGTAGAGTACTGAGGTGGTAGAGTACTGAGGTGGTAGATTACTGAGGTGGTAGAGTACTGAGGTGGTAGAGTACTGAGGTGGTAGAGTATTGAGGTGGTAGATTACTGAGGTGGGAGATTGCTGAGGTGGTAGACTACTGAGGTGGTAGAGTACTGAGGTTGTAGAGTACTGAGGTGGTAGAGTACTGAGGTGGTAGAGTACTGAGGTGGTAGATTACTGAGGTGGTAGAGTACTGAGGTGGTAGAGTACTGAGGTGGTAGATTACTGAGGTGGTAGATTACTGAGGTTGTAGAGTACTGAGGTGGTAGATTACTGAGGTGGTAGATTACTGAGGTGGTAGAGTACTGAGGTTGTAGAGTACTGAGGTGGTAGAGTACTGAGGTGGTAGATTACTGAGGTGGTAGATTACTGAGGTGGTAGAGTACTGAGGTTGTAGAGTACTGAGGTTGTATAGTACTGAGGTGGTAGAGTACTGAGGTGGTAGATTACTGAGGTGGTAGAGTACTGAGGTGGTAGAGTACTGAGGTGGTAGATTACTGAGGTGGTAGAGTACTGAGGTGGTAGAGTACTGAGGTGGTAGAGTACTGAGGTGGTAGAGTACTGAGGTGGTAGATTACTGAGGTGGTAGAGTACTGAGGTGGTAGAGTACTGAGGTGGTAGATTAATGAGGTGGTAGTGTACTGAGGTTGTAGAGTACTGAGGTGGTAGATTACTGAGGTGGTAGATTACTGAGGTGGTAGAGTACTGAGGTTGTAGAGTACTGAGGTGGTAGAGTACTGAGGTTGTAGATTACTGAGGTGGTAGATTACTGAGGTGGTAGAGTACTGAGGTTGTAGAGTACTGAGGTGGTAGAGTACTGAGGTGGTAGAGTACTGAGGTGGTAGAGTACTGAGGTTGTAGAGTACTGAGGTGGTAGAGTACTGAGGTGGTAGATTACTGAGGTGGTAGAGTACTGAGGTGGTAGAGTACTGAGGTGTAGAGTACTGAGGTGGTAGAGTACTGAGGTGGTAGAGTACTGAGGTGGTAGAGTACTGAGGTTGTAGAGTACTGAGGTGGTAGAGTACTGAGGTTGTAGAGTACTGAGGTGGTAGATTACTGAGGTTGTAGAGTACTGAGGTGGTAGAGTACTGAGGTGGTAGATTACTGAGGTGGTAGATTACTGAGGTTGTAGAGTACTGAGGTGGTAGATTACTGAGGTGGTAGATTACTGAGGTGGTAGATTACTGAGGTTGTAGAGTACTGAGGTGGTAGAGTACTGAGGTTGTAGAGTACTGAGGTTGTAGATTACTGAGGTGGTAGATTACTGAGGTGGTAAAGTACTGAGGTTGTAGAGTACTGAGGTTGTAGAGTACTGAGGTGGTAGAGTACTGAGGTTGTAGAGTACTGAGGTTGTATAGTACTGAGGTGGTAGAGTACTGAGGTGGTAGATTACTGAGGTGGTAGATTACTGAGGTGGTAGAGTACTGAGGTGGTAGAGTACTGAGGTGGTAGAGTACTGAGGTGGTAGATTACTGAGGTGGTAGAGTACTGAGGTGGTAGAGTACTGAGGTGGTAGATTACTGAGGTGGTAGATTACTGAGGTGGTAGAGTACTGAGGTGGTAGATTACTGAGGTGGTAGATTACTGAGGTGGTAGAGTACTGAGGTTGTAGAGTACTGAGGTGGTAGAGTACTGAGGTTGTAGATTACTGAGGTGGTAGATTACTGAGGTGGTAGAGTACTGAGGTTGTAGAGTACTGAGGTTGTAGAGTACTGAGGTGGTAGAGTACTGAGGTTGTAGAGTACTGAGGTTGTATAGTACTGAGGTGGTAGAGTACTGAGGTGGTAGAGTACTGAGGTGGTAGAGTACTGAGGTTGTAGAGTACTGAGGTGGTAGAGTACTGAGGTGGTAGAGTACTGAGGTGGTAGATTACTGAGGTGGTAGAGTACTGAGGTGGTAGAGTACTGAGGTGGTAGATTACTGAGGTGGTAGATTACTGAGGTGGTAGAGTACTGAGGTGGTAGATTACTGAGGTGGTAGATTACTGAGGTGGTAGAGTACTGAGGTTGTAGAGTACTGAGGTGGTAGAGTACTGAGGTTGTAGATTACTGAGGTGGTAGATTACTGAGGTGGTAGAGTACTGAGGTTGTAGAGTACTGAGGTTGTATAGTACTGAGGTGGTAGAGTACTGAGGTGGTAGAGTACTGAGGTTGTAGAGTACTGAGGTGGTAGAGTACTGAGGTGGTAGATTACTGAGGTGGTAGAGTACTGAGGTGGTAGAGTACTGAGGTGTAGAGTACTGAGGTGGTAGAGTACTGAGGTGGTAGAGTACTGAGGTGGTAGAGTACTGAGGTTGTAGAGTACTGAGGTGGTAGAGTACTGAGGTGGTAGAGTACTGAGGTGGTAGAGTACTGAGGTGGTAGAGTACTGAGGTGGTAGAGTACTGAGGTGGTAGATTACTGAGGTGGTAGATTACTGAGGTGTAGAGTACTGAGGTGGTAGTACTGAGGTGGTAGATTACTGAGGTGGTAGATTACTGAGGTTGTAGAGTACTGAGGTTGTAGAGTACTGAGGTGGTAGAGTACTGAGGTTGTAGATTACTGAGGTGGTAGATTACTGAGGTGGTAGAGTACTGAGGTTGTAGAGTACTGAGGTTGTATAGTACTGAGGTGGTAGAGTACTGAGGTTGTAGAGTACTGAGGTTGTATAGTACTGAGGTGGTAGAGTACTGAGGTGGTAGATTACTGAGGTGGTAGAGTACTGAGGTTGTAGAGTACTGAGGTGGTAGAGTACTGAGGTGGTAGATTACTGAGGTGGTAGATTACTGAGGTGGTAGAGTACTGAGGTGGTAGAGTACTGAGGTGGTAGATTACTGAGGTGGTAGATTACTGAGGTGGTAGAGTACTGAGGTGGTAGATTACTGAGGTGGTAGATTACTGAGGTGGTAGAGTACTGAGGTTGTAGAGTACTGAGGTGGTAGAGTACTGAGGTGGTAGATTACTGAGGTGGTAGATTACTGAGGTGGTAGAGTACTGAGGTGGTAGAGTACTGAGGTGGTAGATTACTGAGGTGGTAGATTACTGAGGTGGTAGATTACTGAGGTTGTAGAGTACTGAGGTGGTATTTGAGGTGGTAGAGTACTGAGGTGGTAGAGTACTGAGGTGGTAGATTACTGAGGTGGTAGATTACTGAGGTGGTAGATTACTGAGGTGGTAGATTACTGAGGTGGTAGAGTACTGAGGTTGTAGAGTACTAAGGTTGTAGAGTACTGAGGTGGTAGAGTACTGAGGTTGTAGAGTACTGAGGTGGTAGAGTACTGAGGTGGTAGAGTACTGAGGTTGTAGAGTACTGAGGTGGCAGATTACTGAGGTGGTAGATTACTGAGGTGGTAGAGTACTGAGGACATACACTGATGCCATCTAGTGGCCAAAATCTAAATTGTATCTAGACAGGAATAATACATTTAGTCAATTTTCTTGCATTTCAAAGATGATGGTATAAAAAAATATAACTTTTTTTCCCCTTTGTATTATCTTTTATCCGATCTATTGTGTTATATTATCCTACATTCCTTTCACATTTCCATAAACCTAATAGTGTTTCCCTTTAAACGGTACCAAGAATATGCATATCCTTGCTTCAGGTCCTGAGCTACAGGCAGTAAGATTTGGGTATGTCATTTTAGGCAAAATTTGGGGAAAAAAAGGGGGTGTATCCTTCAGAGGTTTTAAGTACCATCACTGAAATAAACAATTCAAATCAATGTAAATAAAATAATATTGAAGAAGAGGTCAAATAAAAAAACTATTTCCCCAAAGACTTTGAGAGACATAAAAATGAATAGGAACGGTCGCAGTAACACACAGACGCTTTCCGTGACTTGTTTTGGCTCACTGACTCATATCACATGGGAAAAGCATGCATCCGTAACCATGGGTACAAAGTGGCTGATGTTACATTGATTTTAGAAGGTTTTATCTCCAGGGTCTGAACGAGATGGAACGCGTTCACTATTGATCTGTATGCCGAACGCTATTACAAGTGTACTGATTACATTACCCATAATCCTTTGCTCTCCCCTGCTATCTCATCAGGCCTTGGAGACGGTGATATTGATTTGCATGCTATGACATGTACAGTGGGGCAAAAAAGTATTTAGTCAGCCACCAATTGTGCAAGTTCTCCCACTTAAAAAGATGAGAGAGGGCCTGTAATTTTCATCATAGGTAAACTTCAACTATAATAGACAAAATGGAGAAAAAACATCCAGAAAATTACTTTGTAGGATTTTTAATGATTTTTTTGCAAATTATGGTGGAAAATAAGTATTTGGTCATAACAAAAGTTTTTCTCAATATTTTGTTATATACCCTTTGTTGGCAATGACAGAGGTCAAACGTTTTCTGTAAGTCTTCACAAGGTTTTCACACACTGTTGCTGGTATTTTGGCCCATTCCTCCATGCAGATCTCCTCTAGAGCAGTGATGTTTTGGGGCTGTTGCTGGGCAACACGGAATTTCAACTCCCTCCAAAGATTTTCTATGGGGTTGAGATCTGGAGACTGGCTAGGCCACTCCAGGACCTTGAAATGCTTCTTACGAAGCCTCTCCTCCGTTGCCCGGGCGGTGTGTTTAGGATCATTGTAATGCTGAAAGACCCAGCCACGTTTCATCTTCAATGCCCTTGCTGATGGAAGGAGGTTTTCACTCAAAATCTCACGATACATGGCCCCATTCATTCTTTCCTTTACACGGATCAGTCGTCCTGGACCCTTTGCATAAAAACAGCCCCAGCTCTCTGCAGGTCATTCACTAGGTCCCCCCGTGTGGTTCTGGGATTTTTGCTCACCATTCTTGTGATCATTTTGACCCCACCGGGTGAGATCTTGCGTGGAGCCCCAGATCGAGGGAGATTATCTGTGGTCTTATATGTCTTCCATTTCCTAATAATTGCTTCCACAGTTGATTTCTTCAAACCAAGCTGCTTACCTATTGCAGATTCAGTCTTCCCAGCCTGGTGCAGGTCTACAATTCTGTTTCTGGTGTCCTTTGACAGCTCTTTGGTCTTGGCCATAGTGGAGTTTGGAGTGTGACTGTTTGAGGTTGTGGACAGGTGTCTTTTATACTGATAACAAGTTCAAACAGGTGCCATTAATACAGGTAACGAGTGGAGGACAGAGGAGCCTCTTAAAGAAGAAGTTACAGGTCTGTGAGAGCCAGAAATCTTGCTTGTTTGTAGGTGAGCAAATACTTATTTTCACCATAATTTGCAAATAAATTCATAAAAAATCCTACAATGTGATTTTCTGGATTTTTTTTTCCATTTTGTCTGTCATAGTTGAAGTGTACCTATGATGAACATTTACAGGCCTCTCTCATCTTTTTAAGTGGGAGAACTTGCACAATTGGTGGCTGACTAAATATTTGTTTTGCCCCACTGTATACTGACTGACTACATTACCCATAATCAGGTGATCTCCTCTGCTCTTCCATCAGGTGTTGGAGGCAGTGAACGCTAACACATGCACTGACTACATTACCCATAATCATGTGATCTCCTCTGCTCTTCCATCAGGCGTTGGAGGCGGTGAATGCCCGTCTGAGAGAACTGTACCCAGAGAGTGAAGAACTGTTTGACATCGTCCTGGTAACCTATAACCACGCCCATGTAGGAGTCAGACTCATCAATACCATCAACCATCACAGTGAGTCTTACACACACACACACTTAGCACACTCACACGGAGGAATATGCACGCATGTTAGGATGTGCTACCTGCACGAAACAGGAACAAGCACGCACTGTCCAACAGTTCATAGCGAAACTAGCGAACACTCAAGAGAGCACGTGTGCTGCCTAAGTCAATGTGTCACAGGTATCAGCGTCAGCTTACCTTGGGTCTCTCAGATCTGGGAAATATCAGCAGATGTAGGTTCTTGATTTGACCAACCGGTTGTTGCAGAATTTTTTTTATGGCTCTAAACTTTATAGTTTCCACTTTAAAATATAAGACTTGGTGTGCCCTAAAAACAAACATTCATCAAACCCTACAAAAATGTCCATTCATTATAATCCACACAATAATTCACATTTCTTGTTGCTGCAGGATTATTTTCCTGCTGTGAGAAACAGGTCAAATTAAGACCCTACATCTGGGGATTTCATCGTGTGCAACGAATTCTGCATACCGCTATATACTTATTCTAGAATCCTAGAATAGAAGGGTCCCGAAAGGGGTTATTCAGCTGTCCCCATGGGACAACCCTTTTCGATTCCAGGTAGAATCCTTTCGGGTTCCATGTAGAACCCTTTCGGGTTCCATGTAGAACCCTGTGGTTATAGATGGAAATCAAATGGGTTCTACCTGGAATCAGAAAAAGGTTATTCAAAGGGTGTGTGGCCAGCCAATGAACCCTTTTACATTTTAGTCTGAACTTTTGTAGGCACAGACTGGGGATCGACTTACCCTTCCAAAGTCTGACTGTTCACCATTCGGGGGAAATAGCTAAACGGACGTATATACCACTTTCACGTAGAGCTTTCCAGATGCCATGAACCACAAGAGAATGGCTCTCTGTGTGTGAACGAACGCAAAACAGAAACCAAAGCTGTTTCCCAAATAATGGGTCAGATCCCAAGGGTCCCAACCAGTCTCTCTGGGTTCGCGGCTAAAGCAAAGCCTTGGTTGTGGCAAGACAAATGTATTAATGTATTTTTTATTGATGGGTCGCCAACATATTCAAAGGACTTCCGGGTCACAACAATGAAAACAAGTTAGGGAAGTGGCTTCCTTCAGAGCTCCCAGATGCCTCCATGTCTTCTCATCTGATGTTAGATCTCTCCAGCGGTCCTCTGTGTGACACGAACCACACTCCCTGACCTCTGACATTTTCTCTAGAGAACACAATAAACAAACACGGACAAGATGGCCGCCCAGACATCAAGGAGATTCGATTCTGTAATACAAACTGTTCTTTATAGGTTCCATCCCAAATGAAACCCTTTACAGTGACCACAGCTCACACCATATTACCTATCTATATCAGTTACAGGTTAGTCATTGAGCAGATGCTCTTACCCAGAGTGACTTACAGTGACTTACAGCAGTTAGAGCCTTGCTCAAGGGCACATCGACAGATTCTTCACCTAGTCGGCTCTGGGATTCAAACCAGAGACTTTTCGGGTTACTGGCCCAACGCTCCTAACCGCTAAGCTACCTACCGCCCAGAACCAAAAGCACTATATAAGGAATATGGTGAAGTTCGGGATGAAGTCCTATTGTGGAAGTGAATTAGGAGATGGCTATGCCACAAGTGTGTAGGTTTAAAAAGAGGCAGAAGTGATAAGTAGTGTTGGATGCAACTCGCTTTATAGAAGATAGGGGCTTTTTTTGGACACTCATACAATATCTACACTACCGTTCAAAAGTTTGGGGTCACTTACAAATGTCCTTGTTTTTGAAAGAAAAGCATATTTTTTTTTGTCTATTAAAATAACATCAAATTGATCAGGAATACATTGTAGACATTGTTAATGTTTTAAATGACTATTGTAGCTGGAAAACGGCTGATTTTTTTAATGGAATATCTACATCGGGGTACAGAGGTCCATTATCAGCAACCATCACTGCTGTGTTCCAATGGCACGTTGTGTTAGATAATCCAAGGTGATCATTTTAAAACGGCTAATTGATCATTAAAAAACCTTCTACTGCTGCGTCCTGAATGAAACCTTATTCAATCAAATGTATTTATGGAGCCCTTTTTACATCAGCCGAAGTCACAAAGTGCTGTACAGAAACCCAGCCTAAAACCCCAAACAGCAAGCAGAGCACACTGTCCGAAAGCAGTGCGCGGTGTAGGGAATAGGTTGCCATTTGGGATTGACTGTGTATGAGCAGGTGAAAATTGACATCCTTGTGTGGACATTGGATTGGCTCTTTGACAACATAATGTAGACATGGGATTGGCTCTTTGACAACATAATGTAGACATTGGATTGGCTCTTTGACAACATAATGTAGACATGGGATTGGCTCTTTGACAACATAATGTAGACATGGGATTGGCTCTTTGACAACATAATGTAGACATGGGATTGGCTCTTTGACAACATAATGTAGACATTGGATTGGCTCTTTGACAACATAATGTAGACATGGGATTGGCTCTTTGACAATATAATGTAGACATGGGATTGGCTCTTTGACAACATAATGTAGACATGGGATTGGCTCTTTAACAATATCATGTAGACATGGGATTGTCTCTTTAACAACATAATGTAGACATGGGATTGGCTCTTTGACAACATAATGTAGACATGGGATTGGCTCTTTGACAATATAATGTAGACATGGGATTGGCTCTTTGACAACATAATGTAGACATGGGATTGGCTCTTTGACAACATAATGTAGACATGGGATTGGCTCTTTGACAACATAATGTAGACATGGGATTGGCTCTTTGACAACATAATGTAGACATGGGATTGGCTCTTTGACAACATAATGTAGACATGGGATTGGCTCTTTGACAACATAATGTAGACATGGGATTGGCTCTTTGACAACATAATGTAGACATGGGATTGGCTCTTTGACAACATAATGTAGACATGGGATTGGCTCTTTGACAACATAATGTAGTCATTGGATTGGCTCTTTGGGGTGTGTGACAACATAATGTAGACAGTGGATTGGCTCTTTGGGGTGTGTGACAACATAATGTAGACAGTGGATTGGCTCTTTGGGGTGTGTGACAACATAATGTGGACATTGGATTGGCTCTTTAGGGTATGTGACAACATAATGTAGACATGGATTGGCTCTTTAGGGTGCACGACAACATAATGTAGACATTGGATTGGCTCTTTAGGGTGTGTGACAACATAATATAGACAGTGCATTGGCTCTTTGGGGTGCATGACAACATAATCACTCCGAGCGACTCCATGCATCTACTTTACATAAATACATGGAATGATTGGCATGCTCTGTAATGTGGAACATAATTTATATAGCATACATTCAAATACCAGTGCCCCTGTTTGCAGGCGAGAGAGATCTGATTTGAAAAACCCCCATCAGAATCAGTATAGAAGTCTCCCCTCTTAGAGAGCTATCAAGTTGCAAGGGAATTAGATTTCAGTTTCATAAGATCTTCTCAGGACACACAACTTTTTGTCAAATAATGTTTATTCATGTTTTCTCAAAAGGATACTGCTGTGAGAAGGCTTAACTACAGGCATGAAAACGACTTTGATGTCTGGATGTCAGTGAAGTAGTTCCAGTATGAGCAATCATATACCGAGCAGTCTAAAGTGTATTGTGGCAGAAGACTGGTGTTACTGTGCAGTCAATGTGCGGTATCATCAGGCCTCGTCCTGTCAATGTACTGTATCATCAGGCCTCGTCCTGTCAATGTGCTGTATCATCATGGCCTCGTCCTGTCAATGTGCTGTATCATCAGGCCTCGTCCTGTCAATGTACTGTATCATCAGGCCTCGTCCTGTCAATGTACTGTATCATCAGGCCTCGTCCTGTCAATGTGCTGTATCATCAGGCCTCGTCCTGTCAATGTGCTGCATCATCAGGCCTCGTCCTGTCAATGTACTGTATCATCAGGCCTCATCCTGTCAATGTACTGTATCATCAGGCCTCGTCCTGTCAATGTACTGTATCATCAGGCCTCGTCCTGTCAATGTGCTGTATCATCAGGCCTCGTCCTGTCAATGTACTGTATCATCAGGCCTCGTCCTGTCAATGTGCTGTATCATCAGGCCTCGTCCTGTCAATGTACTGTATCATCAGGCCTCGTCCTGTCAATGTGCTGTATCATCAGGCCTCGTCCTGTCAATGTCAGGCCTGTATCATCAGGCCTCGTCCTGTCAATGTGCTGTATCATCAGGCCTCGTCCTGTCAATGTACTGTATCATCAGGCCTCGTCCTGTCAATGTGCTGTATCATCAGGCCTCATCCTGTCAATGTCAACTGTATCATCAGGCCTCGTCCTGTCAATGTGCTGTATCATCAGGCCTCGTCCTGTCAATGTGCTGTATCATCAGGCCTCGTCCTGTCAATGTACTGTATCATCAGGCCTCGTCCTGTCAATGTGCTGTATCATCAGGCCTCATCCTGGCCTCGTCCTGTCAATGTGCTGTATCATCAGGCCTCGTCCTGTCAATGTGCTGTATCATCAGGCCTCGTCCTGTCAATGTACTGTATCATCAGGCCTCGTCCTGTCAATGTGCTGTATCATCAGGCCTCGTCCTGTCAATGTACTGTATCATCAGGCCTCGTCCTGTCAATGTGCTGTATCATCAGGCCTCGTCCTGTCAATGTACTGTATCATCAGGCCTCGTCCTGTCAATGTGCTGTATCATCAGGCCTCGTCCTGTCAATGTACTGTATCATCAGGCCTCGTCCTGTCAATGTACGGTATCATCAGGCCTCGTCCTGTTAATGTGCGGTGTACTCATCCTGTCAATGTACTGTAACATCAGTCCTCGTCCTGTCAATGTACTGTATCATCAGGCCTCGTCCTGTCAATGTGCTGCATCATCAGGCCTCGTCCTGTCAATGTACTGCATCATCAGGCCTCGTCCTGTCAATGTACTGCATCGTCAGGCCTCACCTTGTCAATGTACTGTATCATCAGGCCTCGTCCTGTCAATGTACTGTATCATCAGGCCTCGTCCTGTCAATGTACTGTATCATCAGGCTGTATCATCAGGTCTCTCGTCCTGTCAATGTGCTGTATCATCAGGCCTCGTCCTGTCAATGTATCATCAGGCCTCGTCCCAATGTACTGTATCATGCCTCGTCCTGTCTGTATCATCAGGTCTGGTCCTCCTGTCAATGTACTGTAACAGGGCCTCGGCCCTGTCAATGTACTGTCAATGTGCAGTATCATCCAGGTATCATCAGGCCTCACCTTGTCAATGTACTGTATCATCAGGCCTCACCTTGTCAATGTACTGTATCATCAGGCATCATCCTGTCAATGTGCAGTATCATCAGGCCTCGTCCTGTCAATGTGCGGTGTACTCATCCCGTTAATGTACTGTATCATCAGGCCTCGTCTTCTTATGGCTAGGGTCCTTTTTTCAGAATTTCCGCCTGACTGACATGCCCAAAGTAAACTACCTGTTACTCAGGCCCAGAAGCCAGGATATGCATATAATTGGTATCATTGGATAGAAAGCACTTTGAAATTTGTAGAAATGTTTAGAAATGTTGAGGACGCACGCTTGCTTTTGACTTTTCTATTGAACATACTTCTTTCTGTATGACATATTATAATAATTCCATTTTCGGGTACCTGAGGATTAAATAGAAACATAGTTTGACTTGTTTTTAGGATTCCTTTGTCTGCATGTTGAACGAGGGTATTACTGAAATTAATAGCACCAACATAACAGACTCTTTGGGATATAAAGAAGGATTTTATCTAACAAAATGACTTATTCATGTTGTAGCTGGGACCCTTGGGATTGCAAACAGAGGAAGAGTTTCATAAAGTAAGTGATTACTTAATCACTATTTGTGATTTTATGATTTTATGTTCATAAATGTTTAATATCAAGATTATTTATTTGAATTTCACCGGATGTTGTCGACAGATGTCCCGCTGACGGGATGCCTAAGCCCTAATATATATATATATATCATAATAATATATATATTCAGGCCTCATCCTCTAATATATATATATATATATCATAATAATATATATCATCAGGCCTCATCCTCTAATATATATATATATATATATCATAATAATATATATCATCAGGCCTCATCCTCTAATATATATATATATATATATATCATAATAATATATATCATCAGGCCTCATCCTCTAATATATATATATATATATATATCATAATAATATATATCATCAGGCCTCATCCTCTAAATATATATATATATATATATATCATAGTAATATATATCATCAGGCCTCATCCTCTAATATATATATATATATATATATCATAATAATATATATCATCAGGCCTCATCCTCTAATATATATATATATATATATATATCATAGTAATATATATCATCAGGCCTCATCCTCTAATATATATATATATATATATATCATAATAATATATATCATCAGGCCTCATCCTCTAATATATATATATATATATATATCATAATAATATATATCATCAGGCCTCATCCTCTAATATATATATATATATATATCATAATAATATATATCATCAGGCCTCATCTCTAATATATATATATATATATATATCATAATAATATATATCATCAGGCCTCATCCTCTAATATATCATATATATATATATCATAAAATATATATCATCAGGCCTCATGAACTCTGAATAATATATATATATATATATCATAATAATATATATCATCAGGCCTCATCCTCTAATATATATATATATATATATATCATAATAATATATATCATCAGGCCTCATCCTCTAATATATATATATATATATATATCATAGTAATATATATCATCAGGCCTCATCCTCTAATATATATATATATATATATATCATCAATAATATATATCATCAGGCCTCATCCTCTAATATATATATATATAATATATCATAATAATATATATCATCAGGCCTCATCCTCTAATATATATATATATATATATCATAGTAATATATATCATCAGGCCTCATCCTCTAATATATATATATATATATATCATAATAATATATATCATCAGGCCTCATCCTCTAATATATATATATATATATATATCATAGTAATATATATCATCAGGCCTCATCCTCTAATATATATATATAGGATATATCATAATAATATATATCATGATTGGCCTCATCCCTAATAGGATATCAATATATATATATCATAATAATATATCAAAGAATAACATCAGGCCTCATCCTCTAATATATATATATATATATATATCATAATAATATATATCATCATTGGGCTCATCCTCTAATATATATATATATATATATATCATAAATAATATATATCATCAGGCCTCATCCTCTAATATATATATATATATATATATATCATAATAATATATATCATCAGGCCTCATCCTCTAATAGGATATATAATAATATACATCATATATATCATCAGGCTTCATCCTCAGAGTAGGATATCAATGAAAACATCATAGAAAGACAATAACGAAGACAACGAATGAACACATGACATAAAGACGACAGTGGTTTAATATGAAGAATAACATCAATGATTGGGCCATCCCCAGAGTAGGATATCAAAGAATAACATCAATGATTGGGGCATCCCCAGAGTAGGATATCAAAGAATAACATCAATGATTGGGGCATCCCCAGAGTAGGATATCAAAGAATAACATCAATGATTGGGCCATCCCCAGAGTAGGATATCAAAGAATAACATCAATGATTGGGCCATCCCCAGAGTAGGATATCAGAGAATAACATCAATGATTGGGCCATCCCCAGAGTAGGATATCAAAGAATAACATCAATGATTGGGCCATCCCCAGAGTAGGATATCAAAGAATAACATAAATGATTGGGCCATCCCCAGAGTAGGATATCAAAGAATAACATCAATGATTGGGCCATCCCCAGAGTAGGATATCAAAGAATAACATCAATGATTGGGCCATCCCCAGAGTAGGATATCAAAGAATAACATCAATGATTGGGCCATCCCCAGAGTAGGATAT
This sequence comes from Oncorhynchus keta, assembly GCF_023373465.1. Classification (NCBI taxonomy): domain Eukaryota; kingdom Metazoa; phylum Chordata; class Actinopteri; order Salmoniformes; family Salmonidae; genus Oncorhynchus; species Oncorhynchus keta. The sequence continues at coordinate 40,725,312 of NC_068440.1, read as the reverse complement.
CAAAGAATAACATCAATGATTGGGCCATCCCCAGAGTAGGATATCAAAGAATAACATCAATGATTGGGCCATCCCCAGAGTAGGATATCAAAGAATAACATCAATGATTGGGCCATCCCCAGAGTGGGATATCAAAGAATAACATCAATGATTGGGCCATCCCCAGAGTAGGATATCAAAGAATAACATCAATGATTGGGCCATCCCCAGAGTAGGATATCAAAGAATAACATCAATGATTGGGCCATCCCCAGAGTAGGATATCAAAGAATAACATCAATGATTGGGCCATCCCCAGAGTAGGATATCAGAGAATAACATCAATGATTGGGCCATCCCCAGAGTAGGATATCAAAGAATAACATCAATGATTGGGCCATCCCCAGAGTAGGATATCAAAGAATAACATCAATGATTGGGCCATCCCCAGAGTAGGATATCAAAGAATAACATCAATGATTGGGCCATCCCCAGAGTAGGATATCAAAGAATAACATCAATGATTGGGCCATCCCCAGAGTAGGATATCAAAGAATAACATCAATGATTGGGCCATCCCCAGAGTAGGATATCAAAGAATAACATCAATGATTGGGCCATCCCCAGAGTAGGATATCAAAGAATAACATCAATGATTGGGCCATCCCCAGAGTAGGATATCAAAGAATAACATCAATGATTGGGCCATCCCCAGAGTAGGATATCAAAGAATAACATCAATGATTGGGCCATCCCCAGAGTAGGATATCAAAGAATAACATCAATGATTGGGCCATCCCCAGAGTAGGATATCAGAGAATAACATCAATGATTGGGCCATCCCCAGAGTAGGATATCTACCATGTTTCAGTAGTTGTTTATGCAGCATGTCCCCAATGGTGGGTCAGGAGGAACCCATTTCTCCTGGGTTGGGGCTGTATGATTAGGATCTATCAGATCTTTTTGTTGTGTTTTTCTTCATCTTGATGATCTCAAGACTGTTAGAAACATGGCACCCCCCCAAAAAAATTCTGAATGTATTTTTTGTCTGAAGGGGACAGTGGAGCGCTTGAGTGAGACGGGTTATACCCCTCTCTCTCTCCCAAAATAAAACACTGCAGACAGCTAATCCTCTCAGGACATAATAACCTTTTTTCAGGTCCCACCCTTTAGTGAAAGATCCCCACGCTCTCCTTTCCTCCTGAACAAACATCATTCTTCCCTTCTCCTCCCATCTTCCTTATTCCATCCTTCAGTTTTGTTAATGCTTTCACCTCACTGTCTCTCTGTCTCTCTCTCTCTCTCTGTCTCACTCTCTCTGTCTCTATCTCTCTGTCTCAGTCATTCTGTCTCACTCTCTCTTTCTCTCTCTCTCTGTCTCTCTCTCTCTCAGTCTCTCTCAGTCTCTCTCTTTCTCTCTCTTTCTCTCTCTTTCTCTCTCTTTCTCAGTCTCTCAGTCTCTCTCAGTCTCTCTCTCTTTTTCTCTCTCTCTCTCTCTCTCTCTCTCTGTCTCAGTCTCTCTGTCTCATCTCTCTCTGTCATTCTGTCTCACTCTCTCTTTCTCTCTCTCTCTGTCTCTCAGTCTCTCTCAGTCTCTCTCTTTCTCTCTCTTTCTCTCTCCCTTCTCTCAGTCTCTCTGTCTCACTCTCTCTGTCTCTCTCTCTCTCTCTCTCTCTCTCTCTCTCTCTCTCTCTCTGTCTCACTCTCTCTGTCTCACTCTCTCTGGCTCACTCTCTCTGTCTCACTCTCTCTGTCTCACTCTCTGTCTCTCTCTCTCTGTCTCACTCTCTCTGTCTCACTCTCTCTGTCTCAGTCACTCTGTCTCACTCTCTCTGTCTCTCTCTCTCTGTCTCACTCTCTCTGGCTCACTCTCTCTGTCTCACTCTCTCTGTCTCACTCTCTCTGTATCTATCTGTCTCTTCTCCTCTTCGCTCTCAGTACATCTTGGCCCAGGAGTGAGGACTAAAGATTAATTCAGCACATTGCTGTACACCTGTATCAGATTACATTCAGCAGCTACCTCCCTCCGCCCCTCTCTCCCTACCTCCCGTCTCCCCTCTCTCCCTACCTCCGCCTCCCCTCTCTCCCTACCTCCCTCCGCCCCTCTCTCCCTACCTCCCGTCTCCTCTCTCCGTACCTCCCGCCTCCCTCTCTCCCTACCTCCCGCCTCCCCTCTTTTCTACATCCCTCCTCCCCTCTCTCCCTACCTCCCTCCGCCCCTCTCTCCCTACCGCCCTCCTCCCCTCTCTCTCACTAACCCCCTCCTCCCCCTCTCTCTCTACCTCAATTCAAATCAAATGTATTTGTATAGCCCTTCGTACATCAGCTGATATCTCAAAGTGCTTTACAGAAACCCAGCCTAAAACCCCAAACAGCAAGCAATGCAAGTGTAGAAGCACGGTGGCTAGGAAAAACTCCCAAGAAAGGCCAAAACCTAGGAAGAAACCTAGAGAGGAACCAGGCTATACCTCCCTCCTCCCCTCTCTCCCTACCTCCCTCCTCCCTCCTCCCCTCTCTCCCTACATCCCTCCTCCCCTCTCTCCCTACATCCCACCTCCCCTCTCTCCCTGCATCCCTCCTCCCCTCTCTCCTACCTCCCTCCTCCCCCTCTCCCTACATCCCTCCTCCCCTCTCTCCCTACCTCCCTCCTCCCCTCTCTCCCTACCTCCCTCCTCCCCTCTCTCCCTACCTCCCTCCTCCCTCTCTCTCCCCTCACCTCCCTCTCTCCTCTCTCCCTCTCTCCCTACCTCCCCTCTCACCTCTCTCCCTACCTCCCTCCTCCCCCCTCTCCCTCCCTCCCTCCTCTCCCCTCTCCCTACCTCCCTCCTCCCCCTCTCCCTACCTCCCTCCTCTGTCTCCTCTCTCCCTCTCTCTGTCCCTCCTCCCTCTCTCCCTACATCCCTCCTCCCCTCTCTCTCTACATCCCTCCTCCCCTCTCTCCCTACCTCCCTCCTTCCCCCTCTCCCTACCTCCCTCCTCCCCTCTCTCCCCTCTCTCCCTCACATCCCTCCTCCCCTATCTCTCTCCCTACATCCCTCCTCCCCTCTCTCCCTACCTCCCTCCTCCCCCCTCTCCCAACCTCCCTCCTCCCCTCTCTCCCTACCTCCCTCCTCCCCTCTCTCCCTACCTCCCTAAATCTTAAAGCAACAGTAAACAGTTCAGGTATATCATGACTGTTTAATCCTAAATCTCATCCTTTCACTTCTAGAAAGTCATTGATATTCCGCTGTTTTTATTCTCATTAGCCATGTCAGAAGTTTATTTAAATTTATTTTAAACATCCAAAATTGTCTGGTTTATGTTTTATAACACTAACCCCCACTCCCCAGTCAGTTCATAACACTAATCCCCCTCCCCAGTCAGTTCATAACACTAACCCCCTCCTCCCCAGTCAGTTCATAACACTAATCCCCCTCCCCAGTCAGTTCATAACACTAACCCCCCTCCCCAGTCAGTTCGTAACACTAATCCCCCTCCTCCCCAATCAGTTCATAACACTAATCCCCCCTCCCCAATCAGTTCATAACACTAATCCCCCCCCTCCCCAGTCAGTTCATAACACTAATCCCCCCTCCCCAATCAGTTCATAACACTAATCCCCCTCCTCCCCAGTCAGTTCATAACACTAATCCCCCTCCCCAGTCAGTTCATAACACTTTCCCCCCTCCCCAGTCAGTTCGTAACACTAATCTCCCCCTCCCCAATCAGTTCATAACACTAATCCCCCCTCCCCAGTCAGTTCATAACACTAATCCCCCCTCCCCAGTCAGTTCATAACACTAATCCCCTCCTCCCCAATCAGTTCATAACACTAATCCCCCCCCTCCCCAATCAGTTCATAACACTAATCCCCCCTCCCCAGTCAGTTCATAACACTAATCCCCCTCCCCAGTCAGTTCATAACACTAATCCCCCCTCCCCAGTCAGTTCATAACACTAATCCCCCTCCCCAGTCAGTTCATAACACTAATCCCCCACCCTCCCCAGTCAGTTCTAACACTAATCCCCCCTCCCCAGTCAGTTCTAACACTAATCCCCCCACCCTCCCCAGTCAGTTCATAACACTAATCCCCCTCCCCAGTCAGTTCATAACACTAATCCCCCCCCCTCCCCAGTCAGTTCATAACACTAATCCCCCCCCTCCCCAGTCAGTTCATAACACTAATCCCCCCCTCCCAGTCAGTCAGTTCATAACACTAATCCCCCCTCCCCAGTCAGTTCATAACACTAATCCCCCCCTCCCCAGTCAGTTCATAACACTAATCCCCCCACCCTCCCCAGTCAGTTCATAACACTAATCCCCCCCCTCCCCAGTCAGTTCATAAAACTAATCCCCCTCCCCAGTCAGTTCATAACACTAATCCCCCCACCCTCCCCAGTCAGTTCATAACACTAATCCCCCCTCCCCAGTCAGTTCATAACACTAATCCCCCCACCCCTGTCAGTTCATAACACTAATCCCCCCCACCCCAGTCAGTTCATAACACTAATCCCCCCACCCCAGTCAGTTCATAACACTAATCCCCCCACCCTCCCCAATCAGTTCATAACACTAATCCCCCTCCCGGTCAGTTCATAACACTAATCCCCCCACCCCAGTCAGTTCATAACACTAATCCCCCTCCCGGTCAGTTCATAACACTAATCCCCCACCCCAGTCAGTTCATAACACTAATCCCCCCACCCTCCCCAGTCAGTTCATAACACTAACCCCCACTGTCTCCCCAGTCAGTTCATAACACTACCCCCCTCCCCAGTCAGTTCATAACACTAATCCCCCCACCCCAGTCAGTTATAACACTAATCCCCCCACCCTCCCCAGTCAGTTCATAACTCTAACCCCCCTCCCCAGTCAGTTCATAACACTAATCCCCCTCCCCAGTCAGTTCATAACACTAATCCCCCACCCTCCCCAGTCAGTTCATAACACTAATCTCCCCTCCCCAGTCAGTTCATAACACTAATCCCCCCTCCCCAATCAGTTCATAACACTCCCCCCACCCTCCCCAGTCAGTTCATGTCACTAATCCCCCCTCCCCAGTCAGTTCATAACACTAATCCCCCCACCCTCCCCAGTCAGTTCATAACAGTAATCCCCCTCCCCAGTCAGTTCATAACACTAATCCCCCTCTCCCAGTCAGTTCATAACACTAATCCCCCCTCCCCAGTCAGTTCATAACACTAATCCCCCCTCCCCAGTCAGTTCATAACACTAACCCCCCCACCCTCCCCAGTCAGTTCATAACACTAATCCCCCCTCCCCAGTCAGTTCATAACACTAATCCCCCCTCCCCAGTCAGTTCATAACACTAATCCCCCTCCCCAGTCAGTTCATAACACTAATCCCCCCCCTCCCCAGTCAGTTCATAACACTAATCCCCCCTCCCCAGTTAGTTCATAACACTAATCCCCCCACCCCAGTCAGTTCATAACACTAATCCCCCCTCCCCAGTCAGTTCATAACACTAATCCCCCTCCCCAGTCAGTTCATAACACTAATCCCCCTCCCCAGTCAGTTCATAACACTAACCCCCCTCCCCAGTCAGTTCATAACACTAATCTCCCCCCTCCCCAGTCAGTTCATAACACTAATCTGTCCCCCTCCCCAGTCAGTTCATAACACTAATCCCCCCCCCCCTCCCCAGTTAGTTCATAACACTAATCCCCCCTCCCCAGTTAGTTCTCTAACACTAATCCCCCCTCCCCAGTCAGTTCATAACACTAATCCCCCCTCCCCAGTCAGTTCATAACACTAATCCCCCCTCCCCAGTTAGTTCATAACACTAATCCCCCTCCCCAGTCAGTTCATAACACTAACCCCCCTCCCCAGTCAGTTCATAACACTAATCCCCCCCCTCCCCAGTTAGTTCATAACACTAATCCCCCCCCTCCCCAGTCAGTTCATAACACTAATCCCCCCCCCCCCAGTCAGTTCATAACACTAATCCCCCCTCCCCAGTCAGTTCATAACACTAATCCCCCTCCCCAGTCAGTTCATAACACTAATCCCCCCTCCCCAGTTAGTTCATAACCCACTAATCCCCCTCCCCAGTTAGTTCATAACACTAATCCCCCTCCCCAGTCAGTTCCCATAACACTAATCCCCCCTCCCCAGTCAGTTCAAATAACACTAATCCCCCCTCCCCAGTCAGTTCATAACACTAATCCCCCCTCCCCAGCAATCAGTTCATAACACTAATCCCTCCCCCCTCCCCAGCCAGTTCATAACACTAATCTCCCCCTCCCCAGTCGGTTCATAAACACTAATCCCCCTCCCCAGTCAGTTCATAACCCAATCCCCCCCTCCCCAGTTAGTTCATAACACTAATCCCCCCTCCCCAGTTAGTTCCCTTCTCCACTAATCCCCCCTCCCCAGTCAGTTCATAACACTAATCCCCCCTCCCCAGTCAGTTCCTCTCCACTAATCCCCCCTCCCCAGTCAGTTCATAACACTAATCCCCCCTCCCCAGTTAGTTCATAACACTAATCCCCCCTCCCCCAGTTAGTTCATAACACTAATCCCCCCTCCCCAGTCCAGTTCATAACACTAATCCCCCTCCCCAGTCAGTTCATAACACTAATCCCCCCTCCCCAGTTAGTTCATAACACTAATCCCCTCCCCCTCCCCAGTTAGTTCTTAATTCACTAATCCCCCCTCCCCAGTCAGTTCATAAACACTAATCCCCCCTCCCCAGTTAGTTCATAACACTAATCCCCCCTCCCCAGTCAGTTCATAACACTAATCCCCCTCCCCAGTCAGTTCATAACACTAATCCCCCCTCCCCAGTTAGTTCATAACACTAATCCCTCCCCCTCCCCAGTCAGTTCATAACACTAATCCCCCCCTCCCCAGTCAGTTCATAACACTAATCCCCCCTCCCCAGTTAGTTCATAACACTAATCCCCCCTCCCCAGTCAGTTCATAACACTAATCCCCCCTCCCCAGTCAGTTCATAACACTAATCCCCCTCCCCAGTCAGTTCATAACACTAATCCAACCCCTCCCCAGTCAGTTCATAACACTAATCCCCCCTCCCCAGTCAGTTCATAACACTAATCCCCCCTCCCCAGTCAGTTCATAACACTAATCCCCTCCCCAGTTAGTTCATAACACTATCCCCCCTCCCCATCCCCCCTCCCCAGTTCATAACACTAATCCCCCTCCCCAGTCAGTTCATAACACTAATCCCCCCTCCCCAGTTAGTTCATAACACTAATCCCCCCTCCCCAGTTAGTTCATAACACTAATCCCCCCCCTCCCCAGTTAGTTCATAACACTAATCCCCCTCCCCAGTCAGTTCATAACACTAATCCCCCCTCCCCAGTTAGTTCATAACACTAATCCCCCCTCCCCAGTCAGTTCATAACACTAATCCCCCCTCCCAGTCAGTTCATAACACTAATCCCCCCTTCCCCAGTCAGTTCATAACACTAATCCCCCCTTCCCCAGTCAGTTCATAACACTAATCCCCCCTCCCCAGTCAGTTCATAACACTAATCCCCCCCCTCCCCAGTCAGTTCATAACACTAATCCCCCCCACCCTCCCCAGTCAGTTCATAACACTAATCCCCCCTCCCCAGTCAGTTCATAACACTAACCCCCCCTCCCCAGTCAGTTCATAACACTAACCCCCCTCCCCAGTCAGTTCATAACACTAATCCCCCCTCCCCAGTCAGTTCATAACACTAATCCCCCTCCCCAGTCAGTTCATAACACTAACCCCCCCAACCTCCCCAGTCAGTTCATAACACTAATCCCCCTCCCCAGTCAGTTCATAACACTAATCCCCCCTCCCCAGTCAGTTCATAACACTAATCCCCCCCTCCCCAGTCAGTTCATAACACTAATCCCCCCACCCTCCCCAGTCAGTTCATAACACTAACCCCCCCCCTCTCCAGTCAGTTCATAACACTAATCCCCCCCCCCCACCCTCCCCAGTCAGTTCATAACACTAACCCCAACCAGGTCAGTTCATAACACTAACCCCCAACCAGGTCAGTTCATAACACTAACCCCCACCCTCCCCAGTCAGTTCATAACACTAACCCCAACCAGGTCAGTTCATAACACTAACCCCATCCAGGTCAGTTCATAACACTAACCCCCAACCAGGTCAGTTCATAACACTAACCCCCAACCAGGTCAGTTCATAACACTAACCCCCAACCAGGTCAGTTCATAACACTAACCCCCAACCAGGTCAGTTCATAACACTAACCCTGACACTGACTCAACAGTTCTTGCACCTTACCTCAGATGGCACCGTGTATTGCTAATTGCCAAACTATACCGAGAATCTGTTCTGCGTCCCAAATGCCAAACCTGTTCTCTACTTTAAAAGTAGGACACTAGATAGGGAATAGGGTGCCATTTGGAATGCAGATAATTAGACACCCTCCCTAGAGAAATGGCATTTATCATGCATTTAAGTGCTCAATTACACAGTCAACCGAAATAGGACTTCTGCTCTCAACCCAACCCCTCTGAAAGACACATATTTAAGTTTTGGAGAGGTGCGGGGAGTTAAGGGGGGGGGGACTGCCCCACTGGGAGCCCAGGGAGCTGTTGTTGTGTGGGGGGTTAAGTGCCTTGCTCAAGTGCACAACAGCAGGCCACGGCATCTAGGAGTTGATACCTCCTCCTTGCCAGCTCACCACCCTGACTGATTTTTTTCCATCGGACCCCGAATACGAAACTGGCAAGCCGGCGAACGCTGGCCCGCTCTCTAAACGCTTGGCTACCTGCCACCCCTTCAAGCTTCTATAAATGTCCTTAGCCTTTGACCTGGAATGTTATCAAAGGGTTATGCTGCCTTTGAAGGCCGAGCTCACACTTTTTCTCAAGGGGAATTATTAAATGACAAAAGACGCAGATCGAGGATCAGCTTTACTCTTTCCAAATGATAACGTTAACAATTAGACCTAGGAGGAATACAATCGGTTCTCAGAACAGTACCAAGGGATCACTTCAATTGACTATCGTAGCACGGCCAGATTTTAACGGTGACCTCAGGTTACGACCAGTGTCATTTTTTCATGAAGCACTTATGCGGAGGAAACTGGGAGGAGACGCCTGGACTTGACCAATAAGAAGTGCTCCCTTCTGCTTGCCCTTACGACCCTGCGTGTGTTTCTCTCTGTCTCCCAGATCTATTCATTGAGAGGTTCTGTATGACGGGAGGAAGTTCACCTATTGGCTACCTAAAGGCGTGGCAGACCAACCTGTACCTGTCTGCCGATGCGGAGAAGGTCAGGGAGGCGCTGTCTGAAGGTGAGTCGCACCGCTTCCTGTCCTCACCTGTATATTGCATCCCTACCCTCCTACTGTAGCATGGAACCCAAAGACCAGAGTCGATGTATTGTGGACAAACTCAAAGGTCAACTGTCTTGGAGTGATATTGAACTGGTGACATTCAGAGTGGGACAGGCACACACCGTGTCAATAGTTTGGATTACTACAAAACAAAAGGTCACACACTTTAGAGTATAATTTAGAACAGTACACTACTTTAGACGAGGGTCTATAGGGTAGTAGTGCACTACTTTAGACCAGGGTCTATAGGGTAGTAGTGCACTACTTTAGACCAGGGTCTATAGGGTAGTAGTGCACTACTTTAGACCAGGGTCTATAGGGTAGTAGTGCACTACTTTAGACCAGGGCCTATAGGGTAGTAGTGCACTACTTTAGACCAGGGTCTATAGTCAGTGGACACACCCAAGTGAACAGACAATGGTTGAGAACTATGAACCCTTCTCTCCCCCGGTACAAAAGCCAGTTGACAGATGTCAACCTTAGTTCCTGAAATGTGAGGACTGCTGTCCTCACATGCTGCTCTTTCATTCAAACCCAACCCCCTCTCGTTGTGTAACCAGCCGTCATATCGGATTAGTCCACTAGGGACTTTTCATGCCATGATTAGTAATCGATGTACGATCTATCCTGTGTATATTTCTGTATTTCTGTACGATTATTTAGGTATTTAGTAAATAAATAATTAAGCCAACTTGTGTATTGCTGATTCACGTTGTTATGTTCGTGCAGATAACCAACTTTACGACAATCAGAATGAAACGGAATAAGGTGCCGATTAATAAATTGACCGCTATTGATAGAAAAGATGTTCAGGTCTTTAAGAGAGTTTTTTCAGAAGACAGCAGCTCTATAAACACTCTTCCGTGTTGCCCCAGATTATTAATGAGTGAATTGTTATATGGTTTAATTCAATTACGTAATCAATTAAAAGTTTGGTCAACAATTTTGATAAAATAGCATGTCGATTCATTTAATTAGAGACACGACAGTGCTTTGGCGTAGAATACATTCATTCACGCTGCATGTTTCAGCTCAACGGGAAATGACCTTTACATTACTA
>NC_068440.1:40677460-40709960 GCF_023373465.1 Oncorhynchus keta | reverse complement strand
CACAAAAGTCTTCTCCAAGTAACAAAGCCATAAATACCAACCATAATGTTTTTTTCAAATCTCTGAGTTTCCATTGGTGCCTTGGTTCTAACACATGTAGATGGTGTCTGAGGGAACACTAGACGATCAATAAAGTTTTTACGAATTCAACTGCATGACAGAACTAAGGAGGAAGTGCTAAAGGAAGTGCCTGGTTGCATCCTAAATGGGGAACCCTATTCCGTATGTAGTGCACTACTTTTGACCAGAGCCCTATGAGTCCTGTTCAAAAGTAGTGCACTACAAAGGGGATAGGGTATGTAAGCGTGTAACAGTAGTTTAAAATGGCCTCCTCCCTCTATCGTCACTGACGTTAAAGAACTTGATGCATCGTGAGACTTACAGTACCTCCCCCTGAACCTGATTCTACAGTCTACATTGTCAACTCGGTCATACGTTGACATACCAGCAATGTTACGAGAAAAACGTAAGGAATGAATTTGTGTTAAATTACATGTGGAATAGAAGCGTAATTAAAGATCTCTGTTGTCATACATTTAAATGCATAGATGTGTTGTTTTTTGTTCGATGGTCTGTAGAAATACAGTGAAAAGACTAACAATCAAATGTACCTTCAAATATATGTTATTTAGTATTTGAAGGGGGAGAATATACGTTATTTAGTATTTGAAGGGGGAGAATATACGTTATTTAGTATTTGAAGGGGGAGAATATACGTTATTTAGTATTTGAAGGGGGAGAATATACGTTATTTAGTATTTGAAGGGGGAGAATATATGTTATTTAGTATTTGAAGGGGGAGAATATACGTTATTTAGTATTTGAAGGGGGAGAATATACGTTATTTAGTATTTGAAGGGGGAGAATATACGTTATTTAGTATTTGAAGGGGGAGGAATATACGTTATTTAGTATTTGAAGGGGGAGAATATACGTTATTTAGTATTTGAAGGGGGAGGAATATATGTTATTTAGTATTTGAAGGGGGAGAATATATGTTATTTAGTATTTGAAGGGGGAGAATATATGTGATTTAGTATTTGAAGGGGGAGAATATACGTTATTTAGTATTTGAAGGGGGAGAATATACGTTATTTAGTATTTGAAGGGGGAGGAATATACGTTATTTAGTATTTGAAGGGGGAGAATATACGTTATTTAGTATTTGAAGGGGGAGAATATATGTTATTTAGTATTTGAAGGGGGAGAATATACGTTATTTAGTATTTGAAGGGGGAGAATATATGTTATTTAGTATTTGAAGGGGGAGAATATACGTTATTTAGTATTTGAAGGGGGAGAATATACGTTATTTAGTATTTGAAGGGGGAGAATATACGTTATTTAGTATTTGAAGGGGGAGGAATATATGTTATTTAGTATTTGAAGGGGGAGAATATATGTTATTTAGTATTTGAAGGGGGAGAATATATGTTATTTAGTATTTGAAGGGGGAGGAATATATGTTATTTAGTATTTGAAGGGGGGAGAATATATGTTATTTAGTATTTGAAGGGGGAGAATATATGTTATTTAGTATTTGAAGGGGGAGAATATACGTTATTTAGTATTTGAAGGGGGAGAATATATGTTATTTAGTATTTGAAGGGGGAGAATATACGTTATTTAGTATTTGAAGGGGGAGAATATATGTTATTTAGTATTTGAAGGGGGAGAATATATGTTATTTAGTATTTGAAGGGGGAGAGTATATGTTATTTAGTATTTGAAGGGGGAGAATATATGTTATTTAGTATTTGAAGGGGGAGAATATACGTTATTTAGTATTTGAAGGGGGAGAATATACGTTATTTAGTATTTGAAGGGGGAGAATATATGTTATTTAGTATTTGAAGGGGGAGAATATACGTTATTTAGTATTTGAAGGGGGAGAATATATGTTATTTAGTATTTGAAGGGGGAGAATATATGTTATTTAGTATTTGAAGGGGGAGAATATACGTTATTTAGTATTTGAAGGGGGAGAATATATGTTATTTAGTATTTGAAGGGGGAGAATATACGTTATTTAGTATTTGAAGGGGGAGAATATATGTTATTTAGTATTTGAAGGGGGAGAATATACGTTATTTAGTATTTGAAGGGGGAGAATATATGTTATTTAGTATTTGAAGGGGGAGAATATATGTGATTTAGTATTTGAAGGGGGAGAATATACGTTATTTAGTATTTGAAGGGGGAGAATATATGTTATTTAGTATTTGAAGGGGGAGAATATACGTTATTTAGTATTTGAAGGGGGAGAATATACGTTATTTAGTATTTGAAGGGGGAGAATATATGTTATTTAGTATTTGAAGGGGGAGAATATACGTTATTTAGTATTTGAAGGGGGAGAAATATACATTATTTAGTATTTGAAGGGGGAGAATATATGTGATTTAGTATATGAAGGGGGAGGAATATATGTCATTTAGTATTTGAAGGGGGAGGAATATATGTTATTTAGTATATGAAGGGGGAGGAATATATGTCATTTAGTATTTGAAGGGGGAGGAATATATGTTATTTAGTATATGAAGGGGGAGGAATATATGTCATTTAGTATTTGAAGTGGGAGGAATATATGTTATTTCGTATATGAAGGGGGAGGAATATATGTCATTTAGTATTTAAAGGGGGAGAAATATATGTTATTTAGTATATGAAGGGGGAGGAATATATGTTATTTAGTATTTGAAGGGGGAGAATATATGTTATTTAGTATTTGAAGGGCGAGAAATATATGTTATTTAGTATTTGAAGGGGGAGGAATATATGTTATTTAGTATTTGAAGGGGGAGAATATATGTTATTTAGTATATGAAGGGGGAGAATATATGTTATTTAGTATTTGAAGGGGAAGAATATATGTTATTTAGTATTTGAAGGGGGAAGAATATATGTTATTTAGTATTTGAAGGGGGAGGAATATATGTTATTTAGTATTTGAAGGGGGAGAATATATGTTATTTAGTATTTGAAGGGGGAGAAATATATGTTATTTAGTATATGAAGGGGGAGGAATATATGTTATTTATTATATGAAAGCACCACACCTGTAGACAAAGACCATTTAGTTCTAGCAGAGATACATTTTTGGTCACCTTTTATTTGAATAATCTGAGTTTTCCATGTGGACATCCTCTACGTGGTCATACTATCAACATACGATCTGTTGATAAGCAACTGCCGTCTAAAGGTTATGGTGAAGTGTTACCTAATATTTGAGCAGTTTGGCCTTCTAAACATTATACTACATACTACACCCCCTGAGTATTATAACGATGAAATCTCTTTGCCATGTAAACGAAGAACAGTAAACCTGGATGGGTGTAGGAGGGAAATAATCGATTCTCAAAATTATTATAATTTTTTTACGAAAGGAAGGACTTTAGTTTTAGTTTGACTTAAAAGTCCCAATGATGATTTAAATGTGTCACTGTGTATTTGGTCTGCACTAGACATCTAGTGCTGCCGATGTGTCTACGTGGTACGTGTCTACGTGGTAACCCTTGGTAACCTGTGGTAACCCTTGGTAACCCGTGATAACCCTTGGTAACCCGTGGTAACCCTTGGTAACCCGTGGTAACCCTTAGTAACCCGTGATAACCCTTGTTACCGTGTTACAGTATAGCTGTGTCTAAAATTATTTTATGCTCCTCGTCAACCATTGTGGACATTTTGGGGACATTTATTATAAAGATGATCGTTCAAGCGTTCGCTAGATGACAGATATTATTATATAGAATGGGTCGTTTTAGTCTGTCAATAACATACACTGTATTTCGTTACAAAGGAACATTGCACGGAAAAAAACGACAGAAGTTTGGAATGAGTCTCGTCACCATGTTGATTTTACCGTCATGTACAGTGGGATCCTTTATAATTACTCGGATTTCTGCAGAAATGGGTCATGAAATTTGATCTGATCTTCGTCTAAGTCACAACAATAGACAGTCTGTTTAAACTAATAAACACACAATTATAATTGTTCATGTCTTCATTGAACACACCGTGTAAACATTCACAGTGCAGGGTGGGAAAAGTATGTGAACCCTTGGATTTAATAACTGGTTGACCCTCCTTTGGCAGCAATAACCTCAACCAAACGTTTTCTGTAGTTGTTGATCAGACCTGCACAACGGTCAGGAGGAATTTTGGACCATTCCTCTTTACAAAACTGTTTCAGTTCCACAATATTATTGGGATGTCTTGTGTGAACTGATCTGTTGAGGTCATGCCACAGCATCTCAATCAGGTTGAGGTCAGGACTCTGACTGGGCCAATCAGGTTGAGGTCAGGACTCTGACTGGGCCAATCAGGTTGAGGTCAGGACTGTGACTGGGCCAATCAGGTTGAGGTCAGGACTCTGACTGGGCCAATCAGGTTGAGGTCAGGACTCTGACTGGGCCAATCAGGTTGAGGTCAGGACTCTGACTGGGCCAATCAGGTTGAGGTCAGGACTCTGACTGGGCCAATCAGGTTGAGGTCAGGACTCTGACTGGGCCAATCAGGTTGAGGTCAGGACTCTGACTGGGCCACTCCAGAAGGTGTATTTTATTCCGTTCAAGCCATTCTGTTGTTGATTTTATTCTGTATTTTGGGTTGTTGTCCTGTTGCATCACCTAACTGCTGTTGAGCTTCAATTGTTGGACAGACAGCCTTACATTTTCCTGCAAAGTGTCTCGATAAACTTGGGATTTTTCCGTCGTTGATAGCAAGCTGTCCAGGTCCTGAGGCAGAAAAGCAGCCCCAAACCATGATTCTCCCTCCACCAGACTTTACAGTTGGGATGAGGTTTTGATGTTGGTGTGCTGTGCCTTTTTTTCTCCACACACTGTGTTGTATGTTCCTTCCAAACAACTCAACTGTAGTTTCATCTGTCCACATAATATTTGCCAGAAGAGCTGTGGAACATCCAGGAGCTCTTTTGCAAACTTCAGACGTGCAGCAATGTTTTTGTTTTGGACAGCAGTGGTTTCTTCCGTGGTGTCCTCCCATGAACACCATTAGTGTTTTACGTGTCGTAGACTCATCAACAGAGATGTTAGCATCTTCCAGAGATTTCTGTAACTCTTTTTTCTGACACTTGAGGATTCTTTTTTAACCTCATTGAGAATTCTGCACTGTGCTCTTGCAGTCATCTTTGCACAGAGTAGCAACAGTGCTGAAATTTCTCCATTCATAGACAATTTGCCTTGAACTGACTTTTCTAGATACTTTTGCAACCCTTTCCAGCTTTAAGCAAGTCAACCATTCTTAATCTTAGGTCTTCTGACAACTCTTTCGTAAGAAGCATAGTTCACATCAGGCAATGTTTTTTATGGGCAAGGGCAGCTCTAACCACATGTTCAATCTCATCTCATTGATTGGACTCCAGGTTAGCTGACTCCTGACTCCAATTAGCTTTTGGAGAAGTCATTAGCCTCGGGGTTCACATACTTTATCCATCCTACACTGTGAATGTTTAAATGATGTATTCAATATAGACAAGAAAAATACAATAATTTGTGTGTTATTAGTTTAATAAGCACACTGTGTTTGGCTATTGTTGTGACTTAGATAATAATAATATAATATAATAACAACAGACTTAGATGAAGATCAGATGCAATTTCATGTCAAATCTATGCAGAAATCCAGGTGATTCCAAAGGGTTCACATACTTTTTCTTGCCTCTGTATATGTCTACTGAACAGAAAGTTATTAGTCAGTAATTCATCATTTTCTTATCAAATGTACATTTTTCAGACTAAATTAGTACTTGAACATAGAAGATAACTATTCCAACCAGTAAGCATCATAACCAAGATGGATCCTACAACTCTCAGCACCATATGGGGGAACTGTTGTCTCTAGTCTCCAATGTTCTCTCTTCTAGTCTCCACTGTTGTCTCCTCTAGTCTCCACTGTTGTCTCCTCTAGTCTCCATTGTTGTCTCCACTGTTGTCTCCACTGTTGTCTCCACTGTTCTCTCTTCTAGTCTCCACTGTTGTCTCCTCGAGTCTCCACTGTTGTCTCCTCTAGTCTCCACTGTTGTCTCCTCTAGTCTCCACTGTTCTCTCCTCTAGTCTCCACTGTTGTCTCCTCTAGTCTCCACTGTTGTCTCCACTGTTGTCTCTTCTAGTCTCCTCTGTTGTCTCCTCTAGTCTCCACTGTTGTCTCCACTGTTGTCTCTTCTAGTCTCCACTGTTCTCTCCTCGAGTCTCCACTGTTGTCTCCTCGAGTCTCCACTGTGTCTCTCCTCCACTGAGTCTCCACTGTTCTCTCCTCTAGTCTCCACTGTTCTCTCCTCTAGTCTCCACTGTTGTCTCCTCTAGTTTCCACTGTTCTCTCCTCCGAGTCTCCACTGTTCTCTCCTCTCCAGTCTCCACTGTTGTCTCCTCTAGTTTCCACTGTTCTCTCCTCGAGTCTCTAGTCTCCACTGTTCTCTCCTCTAGTCTCCACTGTTGTCTCCTCTAGTCTCCACTGTCCACTGTCTCCTGTTGTCTCCAGTAGTCTCCACTGTTCTCTCCTCGAGTCTCCACTGTTCTCTCCTCGAGTCTCCACTGTTGTCTCCTCTAGTCTCCACTGTTCTCTCCTCTAGTCTCCACTGTTCTCTCCTCGAGTCTCCACTGTTGCTTCCTCTAGTCTCCACTGTTCTCTCCTCTAGTCTCCACTGTTCTCTCCTCTAGTCTCCACTGTTCTCTCCTCGAGTCTCCACTGTTCTCTCCTCTAGTCTCCACTGTTCTCTCCTCTAGTCTCCACTGTTCTCTCCTCTAGTCTCCACTGTTGTCTCCTCTAGTCTCCACTGTTCTCTCCTCGAGTCTCCACTGTTGCTTCCTCTAGTCTCCACTGTTCTCTCCTCTAGTCTCCACTGTTCTCTCCTCTAGTCTCCACTGTTCTCTCCTCGAGTCTCCACTGTTCTCTCCTCTAGTCTCCACTGTTCTCTCCTCTAGTCTCCACTGTTCTCTCCTCTAGTCTCCACTGTTGTCTCCTCTCCTATGTCCTAATATGACTCTGTGTGAGGAGGAAGTGTAGACTAAGACTCTGTGTGGGGAGGAAGTGTAGACCATGACTCTGTGTGGGGAGGAAGTGTAGAATATGACTCTGTGTGAGGAGGAAGTGTAGACTATGACTCTGTGTGGGGAGGAAGTGTAGACTATGACTCTGTGTGGGGAGGAAGTGTAGACTATGACTCTGTGTGGGGAGGAAGTGTAGACTATGACTCTGTATGGGGAGGAAGTGTAGACTGTGACTCTGTGTGGGGAGGAAGTGTAGACTATGACTCTGTGTGGGGAGGAAGTGTAGACTGTGACTCTGTGTGGGGAGGAAGTGTAGACTGTGACTCTGTGTGGGGAGGAAGTGTAGACTATGACTCTGTGTGGGGAGGAAGTGTAGACTATGACTCTGTGTGGGGAGGAAGTGTAGACTATGACTCTGTGTGGGGAGGAAGAAGTGTAGACTGTGACTCTGTGTGGGGAGGAAGTGTAGACTATGACTCTGTGTGGGGAGGAAGTGTAGACTATGACTCTGTGTGGGGAGGAAGTGTAGACTATGACTCTGTGTGGGGAGGAAGTGTAGACTATGACTCTGTGTGGGGAGGAAGTGTAGACTATGACTCTGTGTGGGGAGGAAGTGTAGACTATGACTCTGTGTGGGGAACCTGTAGACTCCTCTTCTCCTCTGGTAGGGGGTGGAAGAGTGGACTACAGCACCTGTGGGGACAAAGTGTAGACAGGGTGACTCTGTGGGAGGAAGTCTGAAACAACATCCACTGACTGTTGGGGCCGGAAGAGAGGGGAGGACTCTGAGGGGAGGGGAGGGGAGGGGAGGGGAGGGGAGGGGAAGTGAGACTAGAGGAGAGGGGAGAGGACTGGAGAGGAGAGGGGAGGGGGGGAGAGGAGAGGATGAGGAGAGGAGACTCTGTGTGGGGAGGAGAGAGAGGAGAGATGACTCTGTGAGGGGAGGAAGTGTAGACTATGAGGAGAGGAGAGAGAGGAGAGGAGGAAGGACTATGACTCTGGTGCTGAGAGTTGTAGAACCAGGTTGGTTATGATGCTTACTGTGGGGAAAGTTATCTATGACTATGTTCAAGTACTAATTTAGTCTGAAAATATCTTATGTTGATGTTATGAATGAATTGTTAATAACGATGAATAATTTGTTCTATTAGTTATAAAATAAACATTGAAAATGATGATGTGCCCTTTTTGAACCTCATGTTGCTGTTTCTGTGTTGACTGATGATCATCTTTAATAAAATGTCCTCAAACCACAACGAATGGCATTAGAAAGTGAGTATTTTACACACATGTGTGACAGTATTTCAAAGAGGTCATCTGCAGTCACCCGGCCAACGTGTTGGGAAAAAGCTGAGGGATGGGCCCTTGAGTATTTGAACCAAAAATATGTCATTCATTTAAAAGTGGGGCAAATGTTGATGTACCAATAGACATTGCCCCTTTATTAATACGGGCTAGACTATGTAGTGTTATTGTACCCACTAAATACTCTGGGTTACTTCCAGGACAGTATATCCACCTATGACTTCAGAGAATAGGGCAAAGGTCGGCACTTCAGTTCCAAAATGTGACAAAAAATATAGTAGCTGACTGTCTGTAGAAAGTTCCTTCCTGACTATTGAAAGCTTTCCTGAAAACAGGCACACCATACTGATTTCCTGGTTGTCTCACACCATACTGACTTCCTGGTGGTCTCACACCATGTGATTTCCTGGTTGTCTCACACCATACTGACTTCCTGGTGGGGACACCATACTGATTTCCCTGGTGGTCTCACACCATACTGATTTCCTGGTTGTCTCACACCATACTGACTTCCTGGTGGGGAGGAAGTACTGACTTCCTGGTGGTCTCACACCATACTGATTTCCCTGGTTGTCTCACACCATATGACTGTCCTGGTTGTCTCACACCATACTGATTTCCCTGGTTGTCTCACACCATACTGACTTCCTGGTTGTCTCACACTACTGACTTCTGTTGTCTGGGGACCAAGTGTTGTCTCACACCATACTGATTTCCCTGGTTGTCTAGACATACTGATTTCCTGTTGTCTCACACCATGTGAGATCCTGTTGTCTCACACCATACTGATTCCCTGGTTGTCTCACCATACTGACTTCCTGGGTGTGGGGACCATACTGATTTCCCTGGTTGTCTCACACCATACAGATTTCCCTGGTTGTCTCAGACCATATGACTTCCTGTGTCTCACACCATACAGATTTCCCTGACTATGTCTCACATCATACTGATTTCCCTGGTTGTCTCATGAATACTGATTTCCCTGGAAGTCTTGACCTACTGACTTCCTGTGTGGGGAGGAAGATTTCCCTGACTGTCTGACATACTGATTTCCCTGGTTGTCTCACACCATACTGATTTCGAGGTTGTCTCACACCATACTGACTTGGGGATTGTCTCAGACCATACTGATTTCCTGGTTGTCTCAGACCATGACTGATTGTGGGAGGTTGTCTCACACCATACTGACTTCCTGGTTGTCTCACACCATACTGATTTCCCTGGTTGTCTCACACCATACTGATTTCCCTGGTTGTCTCACACCATACTGATTTCCCTGGTTGTCTCACACCATACTGATTTCCCTGGTTGTCTCACACCATACTGACTTCCTGGTTGTCTCACACCATACTGATTTCCCTGGTTGTCTCACACCATACTGATTTCCTGGTTGTCTCACACCATACTGATTTCCCTGGTTGTCTCACACCATACTGATTTCCCTGGTTGTCTCACACCATACTGATTTCCCTGGTTGTCTCACACCATACTGATTTCCCTGGTTGTCTCACACCATACTGATTTCCTGGTTGTCTCACACCATACTGATTTCCCTGGTTGTCTCACACCATACTGATTTCCCTGGTTGTCTCACACCATACTGATTCCCTGGTTGTCTCACATGACACTGATTTCCCTGGTTGTCTCAGACCATACTGACTCACACCATCTGTTTTCCTGGTTGTCTCACACCATACTGATTTCCCTGGTTGTCTCACACCATACTGATTTCCCTGGTTGTCTCACCATGCAGTAAGCAAAGACTATGACCAGTTTTCAAGGAAGTTTGTCTGATTTCTCTGCTTTTG
This sequence comes from Oncorhynchus keta, assembly GCF_023373465.1. Lineage (NCBI taxonomy): Eukaryota > Metazoa > Chordata > Actinopteri > Salmoniformes > Salmonidae > Oncorhynchus > Oncorhynchus keta. The sequence goes on along the minus strand of NC_068440.1, from coordinate 40,699,840 downwards.
ACTAATATCTGCCTGGACGATAGCAGTGCAGTGTGGGTAAATGTTATTTTGGTGGGGACACTTCTTCTCTGAGCCATGAAGTGGCAGCATCGGCATGTTTCTAAACGTCCCTGAGAGGGGACAGGACCGTGATAGACTATGAATCATAGTGGGAGAAATGCATTAACAAACTCTACTGTCTGTAAAAAATACTAATATATATAATGACTGCTGTACTGCAGAGGATGTAGTGAGATATCTGTGTTATGTAGTATTTATCTTTTAACAGTCTGACATCACATTGACTCCATCTGGTCAACAGTCTAACATGACATTCTCCATCTGGGGACCAACAGTCTAACACCACATTATGACTCCATCTGATCAACAGTCTAAACCCACATAGACAACACACCTCCATCTGACCAACAGTCTAACAGGACATTACCCACCTCCATCTGATCTGTCTAACACCACATTACCCAACACACTCCATCTGATCAATAGTCTATCACCACATTACCCAACACACCTCCATCTGGTCAACAGTCTAACACCACATTACCCAACACACCTCCATCTGGTCAACAGTCTAACACCCCATTACCCAACACACCTCCATCTGATCAACCATCTGACACCACATTACCCAACACACCTCCATCTGATCAACAGTCTAACACCACATTACCCAACACACCTCCATCTGATCAACAGTCTAACACCACATTACCCAACACACCTCCATCTGATCAACAGTCTGACACCACATTACCCAACACACCTCCATCTGATCAACAGTCTAACACCACATTACCCAACACACCTCCATCTGACCAACAGTCTAACACCACATTACCCAACACACCTCCATCTGACCAACAGTCTGACACCACATTACCCTAACACACTCCATCTGACCAACAGTCTAACACCCCATTACCCAACACACCTCCATCTGACCAACAGTCTAACACCACATTACCCAACACACCTCCATCTGATCAACAGTCTAACACCACATTACCCACCTCCATCTGACCAACAGTCTAACACCACATTACCCAACACACCTCCATCTGATCAACAGTCTAACACCACATTACCCACCTCCATCTGATCAACAGTCTAACACCACATTACCCAACACACCTCCATCTGATCAATAGTCTAACACCACATTACCCAACACACCTCCATCTGATCAATAGTCTAACACCACATTACCCACCTCCATCTGATCAATAGTCTAACACCACATTACCCACCTCCATCTGATCAACAGTCTAACACCACATTACCCAACACACCTCCATCTGATCAATAGTCTAACACCCTATTACCCAACACACCTCCACCTGACCAACAGACTAACACCACATTACACACCTCCATCTGATCAACAGTCTGACACCACATTACCCAACACACCTCCATCTGACCAACAGTCTAACACCACATTACCCAACACACCTCCATCTGACCAACAGTCTAACACCACATTACCCAACACACCTCCATCTGATCAATAGTCTAACATCACATTACCCAACACACCTCCATCTGACCAACAGTCTAACACCCCATTACCCAACACACCTCCATCTGACCAACAGTCTAACACCACATTACCCACCCCCATCTGATCAACAGTCTAACACCACATTACCCAACACACCTCCATCTGACCAACAGTCTGACACCACATTACCCAACACACCTCCATCTGACCAACAGTCTGACACCACATTACCCAACACACCTGCATCTGATCAATAGTCTAACACCACATTACCCAACACACCTCCATCTGATCAACAGTCTAACACCCCATTACCCAACACACCTCCATCTGATCAACAGTCTAACACCACATTACCCAACACACCTCCATCTGACCAACAGACTAACACCACATTACCCACCTCCATCTGATCATTAGACTAACACCACATTACCCAACACATCTCCATCTGATCAACAGTCTAACACCACATTACCCAACACACCTCCATCTGATCAACAGTCTAACACCCCATTACCCAACACACCTCCATCTGATCAACAGTCTAACACCCCATTACCCAACACACCTCCATCTGACCAACAGTCTAACACCACATTACCCAACACACCTCCATCTGACCAACAGTCTAACATCACATTACCCACCTCCATCTGATCAACAGTCTAACACCCCATTACCCAACACACCTCCATCTGACCAACAGTCTAACACCCCATTACCCAACACACCTCCATCTGACCAACAGTCTGACACCACATTACCCAACACACCTCCGTCTGATCAACAGTCTACCATCACATTACCCAACACACCTCCGTCTGATCAACAGTCTAACACCACATTACCCACCTCCATCTGATCATTAGACTAACACCACATTACCCAACACACCTCCATCTGATCAACAGTCTACCATCACATTACCCACCTCCATCTGATCAACAGTCTAACACCACATTACCCAACACACCTCCATCTGACCAACAGTCTAACACCCCATTACCCAACACACCTCCATCTGACCAACAGTCTGACACCACATTACCCAACACACCTACATCTGACCAACAGTCTAACACCCCATTACCCACCTCCATCTGATCATTAGACTAACACCACATTACCCAACACACCTCCGTCTGATCAACAGTCTAACACCCCATTACCCAACACACCTCCATCTGATCAACAGTCTAACACCACATTACCTAACACACCTCCATCTGACCAACAGTCTGACACCACATTACCCAACACACCTCCATCTGACCAACAGTCTGACACCACATTACCCAACACACCTGCATCTGATCAATAGTCTAACACCACATTACACACCTCCATCTGATCAACAGTCTAACACCCCATTACCCAACACACCTCCATCTGATCAACAGTCTAACACCACATTACCCCACACCTCCACCTGACCAACAGACTAACACCACATTACCCACCTCCATCTGACCAACAGTCTAACACCCCATTACCCACCTCCATCTGATCAACAGTCTAACACCACATTACCCAACACACCTCCATCTGACCAACAGTCTGACACCACATTCTCCATCTGACCAACAGTCTGACACCACATTACCCAACACACCTGCATCTGATCAATAGTCTAACACCACATTACACACCTCCATCTGATCAACAGTCTAACACCACATTACCCAACACACCTCCATCTGATCAATAGTCTAACACCACATTACCCAACACACCTCCACCTGACCAACAGACTAACACCACATTACCCACCTCCATCTGATCAACAGTCTAACACCACATTACCCAACACACCTCCATCTGATCATTAGTCTAACACCACATTACCCACCTCCATCTGATCAACAGTCTAACACCACATTACCCAACACACCTCCATCTGATCAATAGTCTAACACCACATTACCCACCTCCATCTGATCAATAGTCTAACACCACATTACCCACCTCCATCTGATCAACAGTCTAACACCACATTACCCACCTCCATCTGATCAACAGTCTAACACCACATTACCCAACACACCTCCATCTGATCAACAGTCTAACACCACATTACCCACCTCCATCTGATCAACAGTCTAACACCACATTACCCAACACACCTCCATCTGATCATTAGACTAACACCACATTACCCAACACACCTCCATCTGATCATTAGTCTAACACCACATTACCCACCTCCATCTGACCAACAGTCTAACACCACATTACCCAACACACCTCCATCTGACCAACAGACTAACACCACATTACCCACCTCCATCTGATCAACAGACTAACACCACATTACCCAACACACCTCCATCTGACCAACAGTCTAACACCACATTACCCAACACACCTCCATCTGATCAACAGTCTAACACCACATTACCCAACACACCTCCATCTGACCAACAGTCTAACACCACATTACCCAACACACCTCCATCTGATCAACAGTCTAACACCACATTACCCAACACACCTCCATCTGATCAACAGTCTAACACCACATTACCCAACACAACTGATCACCTCCATTACCCACCTGATCAACAGTCTAACACCCATTACCCAACACACCTCCATCTGATCAACAGTCTAACACCACATTACCCAACACACCTCCATCTGATCAACAGTCTAACACCACATTACCCAACATTCTGATCAACAGTCAACACACCTCCATCTGATCAACAGTCTAACACCCCATTACCCAACACATACCACACCTCCATCTGATCAACAGTCTAACACCACATTACCCAACACACCTCCATCTGATCAACAGTCTCAACACCACATTACCCAACACACCTCCATCTGATCAACAGTCTAACACCACATTACCCAACACATCTCCATCTGACCTCCAACAGTCTAACACCCCATTACCCAACACACCTCCATCTGATCAACAGTCTAACATCACATTACCCAACACACCTCCATCTGATCAACAGTCTAACACCACATTACCCAACACACCTCCATCTGATCAACAGTCTAACACCACATTACCCAACACACCTCCATCTGATCAACAGTCTAACACCCCATTACCCAACACACCTCCATCTGATCAACAGTCTAACACCACATTACCCAACACACCTCCATCTGACCAACAGTCTAACACCCCATTACCCAACACACCTCCATCTGACCAACAGTCTAACACCACATTACCCACCTCCATCTGATCAACAGTCTAACACCACATTACCCAACACACCTCCGTCTGATCAACAGTCTAACACCACATTACCCAACACACCTCCATCTGATCAACAGTCTAACACCACATTACCCACATTAGTCCCAACACACCTCCATCTGATCAACAGTCTAACACCACATTACCCACCTCCATCTGATCATTAGACTAACACCACATTACCCAACACACCTCCATCTGATCAACAGTCTACCATCACATTACCCAACACACCTCCATCTGATCAACAGTCTAACACCACATTACCCAACACACCTCCATCTGACCAACAGTCTAACACCCCATTACCCAACACACCTCCATCTGACCAACAGTCTGACACCACATTACCCAACACACCTCCATCTGACCAACAGTCTAACACCCCATTACCCACCTCCATCTGATCATTAGACTAACACCACATTACCCAACACACCTCCATCTGACCAACAGTCTAACACCACATTACCCACCTCCATCTGATCAACAGTCTAACACCCCATTACCCAACACACCTCCATCTGATCAACAGTCTAACACCACATTACCCAACACACCTCCATCTGACCAACAGTCTAACACCACATTACCCACCTCCATCTGATCAACAGTCTAACACCCCATTACCCACCTCCATCTGATCAACAGTCTAACACCACATTACCCACCTCCATCTGATCAACAGTCTAACACCACTCCATCTGATCAACAGTCTAACACCACATTACCCACCTCCATCTGATCAACAGTCTAACACCACATTACCCAACACACCTCCATCTGACCAACAGTCTAACACCCCATTACCCAACACACCTCCATCTGACCAACAGTCTGACACCACATTACCCAACACACCTACATCTGACCAACAGTCTAACACCCATTACCCACCTCCATCTGATCATTAGTCTAACACCACATTACCCACCTCCATCTGACCAACAGTCTAACACCCATTACCCAACACACCTCCATCTGACCAACAGTCTAACACCACATTACCCAACACACCTCCATCTGACCAACAGTCTAACACCACATTACCCACCTCCATCTGATCAACAGTCTAACACCACATTACCCAACACACCTCCATCTGATCAACAGTCTAACACCACATTACCCACCTCCATCTGACCAACAGTCTAACACCACATTACCCAACACACCTCCATCTGACCAACAGTCTAACACCACATTACCCACCTCCATCTGATCAACAGTCTAACACCACATTACCCAACACACCTCCATCTGACCAACAGTCTAACACCACATTACCCAACACACCTCCATCTGACCAACAGTCTGACACCACATTACCCAACACACCTCCATCTGACCAACAGTCTAACACCACATTACCCAACACACCTCCATCTGACCAACAGTCTAACACCACATTACCCAACACACCTCCATCTGACCAACAGTCTAACACCCCATTACAACACATCTCCATCTGATCAACAGTCTAACACCACATTACACCAACACACCTCCATCTGATCAACAGTCTAACACCACATTACCCAACACACCTCCATCTGATCAACAGTCTAACACCACATTACCCAACACACCTCCATCTGATCAACAGTCTAACACCCCATTACCCAACACACCTCCATCTGATCAACAGTCTAACACCACATTACCCAACACACCTCCATCTGATCAACAGTCTAACACCCCATTACCCAACACACCTCCATCTGACCAACAGTCTAACACCCCATTACCCAACACACCTCCATCTGATCAATAGTCTAACACCACATTACCCAACACACCTCCATCTGACCAACAGTTTAACACCACATTACCCAACACACCTCCATCTGACCAACAGTCTAACACCACCTCATTACAACAGTCTAACACACATCTCCATCTGATCAACAGTCTAACACCCCATTACCCAACACACCTCCATCTGATCAACAGTCTAACATCCCATTACCCAACACACCTCCATCTAACCAACAGTCTAACACCCCATTAGCCACCTCCATCTGATCAATAGTCTAACACCCCATTACCCAACACACCTCCATCTGACCAACAGTCTAACACCCCATTACAACACCTCCATCTGACCAACAGTCTAACACCCCATTACCCAACACACCTCCATCTGACCAACAGTGTGACATGAGAGATGTTCAATACACACAGCCGTCCTTAGAGATTCAGAACCAGTGGAAGTCCCTTGCAGTGTTCCAACCATTGATCTGCCATGGTGATCCACCACTCCAAACCGGCTACCTCCTAAACAGCATCCTATCCCCTACATAGTCCACTACTTTTAACCAGAGATCTATGGGCCCTGGTCAATTAAAATGTAGTGTTCTGTATACTGGACCATTTGGGATGCAGGCTCTTACTCCGAGTCGCAGCTTAGCTGATAAAAGCGGATGATCAACGGCTAGCCCTGGTCTAACTGGCGCCATTGTGATGTAACGACGCCGCCGGGATGCGCCTGGTCGTCAACGGTGATTGATTGTTGATGGTTTTTTATATCCGTGGAGACGGGGAGGAGCTGTTTATTAAAACCCACTCAGCACTACGATATAGTCGATACAGAGAGAAGACCACGCACACACACACACACACACACACACACTCATGCACATGGGTAGAGAGAGAGAGAGAGAGCAGAGAGAGAGAGCAGAGAGAGAGAGAGCAGAGAGAGAGAGCAGAGAGAGAGAGAGCAGAGAGAGAGCAGAGAGAAAAAAGCAGAGAGAGAGAGCAGAGAGAGACAGCAGAGAGAGAGCAGAGAGAGAGAGAGAGAGAGCAGAGAGAAAAAGCAGAGAGAGAGCAGAGAGAGAGAGAGAGCAGAGAGAGAGAGAGAGCAGAGAGAGAGAGAGCAGAGAGAAAAAGCAGAGAGAGAGAGCAGAGAGAGACAGCAGAGAGAGAGCAGAGAGAGAAATAGAGAGAGAGCAGAGAGAGAGCAGAGAGAGAGAGCAGAGAGAGAGAGAGAGCAGAGAGAGATCAGAGAGAGAAAGAGAGAGAGAAATAGAGAGAAAGAGCAGAGAGAGAGAAATAGAGAGAGAGCAGAGAGAGAGAGCCGATAAAGAGAGAAAAACCAGAGAGAGAGAGCAGAGAGAGAGAGCAGAGACAGAGAGCCGAGAAATAGAGACAGCAGAGAGAGAAAATAGAGAGCAGAGAGAGAGAGCCGAGATAGAGAGAAAGAGCAGAGAGAGAGAGAGAGAGCAGAGAGAGAACTAGAGAGAGAGAACTAGAGAGAGAGAGAGAGAGAGCAGAGAGAGAGCAGAGAAAGAGCAGAGAAAGAGAGAAAGAGCAGAGAGAGAAAATATAGAGAGAAAACAGAACAGAGGCACAGAAGAGAAATGCAGCCAATAACCACCACTCTCTCTGCCCACAAGGAAACCAATACTGTAAGATGAATAGGGCTCTGTTACCTTAGTGACAACAGCCAATACTGCTCGCTCTTTCTGAAACGCCACAGTGTCTGTGTGTGTGTGTGTGTGTGTGTGTGTGTGTGTGTGTGTGTGTGTGTGTGTGTGTGTGTGTGTGTGTGTGTGTGTGTGTGTGTGTGTGTGTGTGTGTGTGTGTGTGTGTGTGTGTGTGTGTGTGTGTGTGTGTGTGTGTGTGTGTGTGTGTGTGTGTGTGTGTGTGTGTGTGTGTGTGTGTGTGTGTACATCAGTGAAGAGTCAATAAGCAAAGAACACTATAAACCATCAGCCCAGAGAGGAAATTATCAGAAACAATAAACAACATTACCATATTATAAACCCACAACTTCTTATTGCAATTTCAGAGACTGTATCCCAAATGATTCCCAACTGGGACCTGGTCAATAGTAGTGCACTAGATAGGGATTAGGGTGACATATGGAACCACCCAGAGATCCTGATTGACTAGACGTGTGCCCCAGTGGAAGAAGACAGAGCAGAGATAAGAGCCATGTACTGTGAGACAGACAAAAGTATATCAAATCTAATTCATTCAAGCATAAACAAATAGATGAAATGAATACATTCGGACAAGCTGTTTTTCAAAGTCACAGTTTCTTCTACTTAGATAGATCAGTGTAGCTTGAATTATTTGATGGACCTGGGCAGGAGTTGTTCTCGGGAATTTAGGCAAGTCAGTATCCATAGCAACAGGTTGAGGAGCCTGTCCCTTGGAGGACTGAGCACACTCCCATTCTCATTGACGGTGCTGTTGTGGAGCAGGTTGAGAGCTTCATGTTCCTTGGTGTCCACATCAACAACAAACTAACATGGTACAAACACACCAAGACAGTCGTGAAGAGGGCACGACAACACCTTTTCCCCCCTCAGGAGACTGAAAAGATTTGGCATGGGTCCTCAGATCCTCAAAAGTCTCTACAGCTGCACCATCGAGAGCATCCTAACTGGTTGCATCACCACCTGGTAATTGCAACTGCTCGGACTCCGACCGCAAGGCACTACAGAGGGTAGTGCGTACGGCCCAGTACAGCACTGGGGTCAAGCTCCCTGTCATCCAGGAACTCTACACCAGGCGGTGTCAGAGGAAGGCCCGAAGAATTGTCTAAGACTCCAGCCACCTTGCTACCGTATGGCAAGCGGTACCGGAGCACCAAGTCTAGGTCCAAAATGCTTCTTAACAGTTTCTATACCAACGCCATAAGACATATAAGCTAATCAAATGGCTACCCCCCCACACACACACACACACAAAACACACACACAAACACACACACACACACACACACACACACACACACACACACACACACACACACACACACACACACACACACACACACACACACACACACACACACACACACACAGTTTTACGCTGCTGCTATACGCATACGCAAACGCACACACACACACACACACACACACACACACAGTTCTGTTTACTGTCTTTGCTTTGCATAGTTGCTTTATCTACATTTACATATTACCAAAATGACCTTGACTAACCTGTGTCCCCGGTACATTAACTCTGTATATAACCTCATTACTGCTATTTTATTGTTGCTTTTTAATTTGTATATTTTCTTCTTTTTTTTTTTTTTTAATGTAAACTTTTTTTTTAAACTTCAAGTTAATTTTAGTAAATACTTTCTTAACAGTTATTTTTTTTAAATTAAAACTGCATTGTTGGTTAAGGGCTTGTAAAGTAAGCATTTCACTGTCAGGTCTACCTCCTGTTGTATTCGGAGCATGTGACAAATAACAATTTGATTTGATTTTGGATACGGAGGTCGGGTACGGGGGGAGGAGACGGGATGGAGGGATTGAAGGACGGAGGAAGGTGTTAGAATGAGGGTGGTTGTAGTGTAGGTCAAACATGGGTCAATCTTTACACTATACATAAGATTTGGAAAAAACCTCCCTGCTGTTGCCATAGCTACAGCAGAGTTCTTGGCAAGACATACAAGACATTTACATCCAAATGGCACCCTATTCCCTATATAGTGCACTACTTTAGACCAGGGCTGGCACCCTATTCCCTATATAGTGCACTACTCTTGACCAGAGCTGGCACCCTATTCCCTATATAGTGCACTACTCTTGACCAGAGCTGGCACCCTATTCCCTATATAGTGCATTACTTTTAGCAGGACCTTGTGGGAACTATGTAGGGAATAGGGGGGGTTTGACATGCTGATAGGGACTTCCCAGTGGACTAACACTGATAACTAAGAACAATCATAGGGACAATCACAATCACACACACACACACACACACACACACACACACACACACACACACACACACACACACACACACACACACACACACAGTGTGTGTAGTAAGGAGTAGTGGGTTGACGTAGAGATTGTGGGGCTGTTAGATTTTGGGTCTCAGTTTTCCGTCACCTGCGTTGGTTATTCCTCATTCAGAATGTGCAGAGCTTTTCCTTTTCATAACACCCTAGCACTGACTCAAACCTCCCTAACCCTTTCATAACACCCTAGCACTGACTCAAACCTCCCTATCCCTTCCATCTCCTTACCATAACACCCTAGCACTGACTCAAACCTCCCTATCCCTTCCATAACACCCTAGCACTGACTCAAACCTCCCTAACCCTTCCATCTTCTTACCATTACACTAGCACTGACTCAAACCTTCCTATCCCTTCCATAACACCCTAGCACTGACTCAAACCTCCCTATCCCTTCCATCTTCTTACCATAACACCCTAGCACTGACTCAAACCTCCTATCCCTTCCATAATCCCTAGCACTGACTCAAACCTCCTATCCCTTCCATCTTCTTACCATAACACCCTAGCACTGACTCAAACCTTCCTATCCCTTCCATAACACCCTAGCACTGACTCAAACCTCCCTATCCTTCCATCTTCTTACCATAACACCCTAGCACTGACTCAAACCTCCCTATCCCTTTCATAACACCCTAGCACTGACTCAAACCTCCCTAACCCTTTCATAACACCCTAGCACTGACTCAAACCTCCCTAACCCTTTCATAACACCCTAGCACTGACTCAAACCTCCCTAACCCTTTCATAACACCATAGCACTGACTCAAACTTCCCATCCCTTCATAACACCTAGCACTGACTCAAACCTCCCTATCCCTTCCATAACACCCTAGCACTGACTCAAACCTCCCTAACCCTTTCATCCCTAGCCACTCAAACCTCCCTAGCACTTGACTACCAAACCTTCCCTGATCAAACCTTCCATCCCTTCCATAACACCCTAGCACTGACTCAAACCTCCCTAACCCTTTCATAACACCCTAGCACTGACTCAAACCTCCCTATCCCTTCCCATAACACCATAGCACTGACTCAAACCTCCCTATCCCTTCCATCTCCTTACCACAACACCCTAGCACTGACTCAAACCTCCCTATCCCTTCCATCTCCTACCACAACACCCTAGCACTGACTCAAACCTCCCTATCCCTTCCATAACACCCTAGCACTGACTCAAACCTCCCTATCCCTTCCATCTCCTTACCACAACACCCTAGCACTGACTCAAACCTCCCTAACCCTTTCATCTCCTTACCACAACACCCTAGCACTGACTCAAACTTCCCTATCCCATCCACAACACCCTAGCACTGACTCAAACTTCCCTATCCCTTCCATCTCCTTACCACAACACCATAGCACTGACTCAAACTTCCCTATCCCTTCCATCTCCTTACCACAACACCATAGCACTGACTCAAACTTCCCTATCCTTTCCATCTCCTTACCACAACACCATAGCACTGACTCAAACCTCCCTATCCCTTCCATCTCCTTACCACAACACCCTAGCACTGACTCAAACCTCCCTATCCCTTCCATCTCCTTACCACAACATCCTAGCACTGACTCAAACCTCCCTAACCCTTCCATCTCCTTACCACAACACCCTAGCACTGACTCAAACCTCCCTAACCCTTCCATCTCCTTACCACAACACCATAGCACTGACTCAAACCTCCCTATCCCTTCCATCTCCTTACCACAACACCCTAGCACTGACTCAAACCTCCCTAACCCTTCCATCTCCTTACCACAACACCCTAGCACTGACTCAAACCTCCCTATCCCTTCCACAACACTCTAGCACTGACTCAAACCTCCCTAACCCTTCCATCTCCTTACCACAACACCCTAGCACTGACTCAAACCTCCCTAACCCTTCCATCTCCTTACCACAGCACCATAGCACTGACTCAAACCTCCCTAACCCTTTCATCTCCTTACCACGGCACCCTAGCACTGACTCAAACCTCCCTATCCCTTCCATAACACCATAGCACCATAGCACTGACTCAAACCTCCCTATCCCTTCCATCTCCTTACCACAACACCCTAGCACTGACTCAAACCTCCCTAACCCTTCCATCTCCTTACCACAACACCCTAGCACTGACTCAAACCTCCCTAACCCTTCCATCTCCTTACCACAACACTCTAGCACTGACTCAAACCTCCCTAACCCTTCCATCTCCTTACCACAACACCCTAGCATGACTCAAACCTCCCTAACGCTTCCATTTCCTACCACAACACCCTAGCACTGACTCAAACCTCCCTATCCCTTCCACAACACTCTAGCACTGACTCAAACCTCCCTAACCCTTTCATCTCCTTACCACAACACCCTAGCACTGACTCAAACCTCCCTATCCCTTCCATAACACCATAGCACCTCAAACTATCCTTCCATCTCCTTACCACAACACTCTAGCACTGACTCAAACTTCCCTATCCTTCCATCTCCTTACCACAGCACCCTATGACTCAAACCTCCCTATCCCTTCCATAACACCCTAGCACTGACTCAAACCTCCCTATCCCTTCCATCTCCTATACCACAACACCCTAGCACTGACTCAAACCTCCCTAACCCTTTCATCTCCTACCACAACACCCTAGCACTGACAAACTTCCTATCCATCCACAACACCCTAGCACTGACTCAAACTTCCCTATCCCTTCCATCTCCTTACCACAACACCATAGCACTGACTCAAAATCCCTTCCATCTCCTTACCACAACACCCTAGCACTGACTCAAACTTCCCTATCCCTTCCATCTCCTTACCACAACACCCTAGCACTGACTCAAACCTCCCTATCCCTTCCATCTCCTTACCACAACACCCTAGCACTGACTCAAACCTCCCTATCCCTTCCATCTCCTTACCACAACACCCTAGCACTGACTCAAACCTCCCTAACCCTTCCATCTCCTTACCACAACACCCTAGCACTGACTCAAACCTCCCTAACCCTTCCATCTCCTTACCACAACACCATAGCACTGACTCAAACCTCCCTATCCCTTCCATCTCCTTACCACAACACCCTAGCACTGACTCAAACCTCCCTAACCCTTCCATCTCCTTACCACAACACCCTAGCACTGACTCAAACCTCCCTATCCCTTCCACAACACTCTAGCACTGACTCAAACCTCCCTAACCCTTTCATCTCCTTACCACAACACCCTAGCACTGACTCAAACCTTCCTAACCCTTCCATCTCCTTACCACAACACCCTAGCACTGACTCAAACCTCCCTAACCCTTTCATCTCCTTACCACGGCACCCTAGCACTGACTCAAACCTCCCTATCCCTTCCATAACACCATAGCACCATAGCACTGACTCAAACCTCCCTATCCCTTCCATCTCCTTACCACAACACTCTAGCACTGACTCAAACCTCCCTAACCCTTTCATCTCCTTACCACAACACCCTAGCACTGACTCAAACCTTCCTAACCCTTCCATCTCCTTACCACAACACCCTAGCACTGACTCAAACCTCCCTATCCCTTCCATAACACCATAGCACGGACTCAAACCTCCCTATCCCTTCCATCTCCTTACCACAACACTCTAGCACTGACTCAAACCTCCCTAACCCTTTCATCTCCTTACCACAACACCCTAGCACTGACTCAAACCTCCCTAACCCTTCCATCTCCTTACCACAACACCCTAGCACTGACTCAAACCTCCCTAACCCTTCCATCTCCTTACCACAACACCATAGCACTGACTCAAACCTCCCTATCCCTTCCATCTCCTTACCACAACACCCTAGCACTGACTCAAACCTCCCTAACCCTTCCATCTCCTTACCACAACACCCTAGCACTGACTCAAACCTCCCTATCCCTTCCATCTCCTTACCACAACACCCTAGCACTGACTCAAACCTCCCTATCCCTTCCATAACACCCTAGCACTGACTCAAACCTCCCTAACCCTTTCATCTCCTTACCACACACCCTAGCACTGACTCAAACCTCCCTATCCCTTCCATCTTCTTACCACAACACCCTAGCACTGACTCAAACCTCCCTATCCCTTCCATAACACCCTAGCACTGACTTAAACCTCCCTATCCCTTCCATCTCCTTACCACAGCACCCTAGCACGGACTCAAACCTCCCTATCCCTTCCATAACACCCTAGCACTGACTTAAACCTCCCTATCCCTTCCATCTCCTTACCACAGCACCCTAGCACTGACTTAAACCTCCCTATCCCTTCCATCTCCTTACCACAACACCCTAGCACTGACTCAAACCTCCCTATCCCTTCCATAACACCCTAGCACTGACTTAAACCTCCCTATCCCTTCCATAACACCCTAGCACTGACTTAAACCTCCCTATCCCTTCCATCTCCTTACCACAGCACCCTAGCACTGACTTAAACCTCCCTATCCCTTCCATAACACCCTAGCACTGACTTAAACCTCCCTATCCCTTCCATCTCCTTACCACAGCACCCTAGCACTGACTTAAACCTCCCTATCCCTTCCATAACACCCTAGCACTGACTTAAACCTCCCTATCCCTAACCACGATGCACGCAATGACTCTCAACCTGCTGTCCAACCACGATGGTTTATGATGAAAATGTAACTAAGACAACGTGGTGTATGATGTATATGTAACTAAGACAACATGTTTATGATGTATATGTAACTAAGACAACGTGGTGTATGATGTATATGTAACTAAGACAACATGGTGTATGATGTATATGTAACTAAGACAACATGTTTATGATGAAAATGTAACTAAGACAACGTGGTGTATGATGTATATGTAACTAAGACAACATGGTTTATGATGAAAATGTAACTTAGACAACGTGGTGTATGATGTATATGTAACTAAGACAACATGGTTTATGATGTATATGTAACTAAGACAACGTGGTGTATGATGTATATGTAACTAAGACAACATGGTTTATGATGAAAATGTAACTAAGACAACGTGGTGTATGATGTATATGTAACTAAGACAACATGGTTTATGATGAAAATGTAACTAAGACTTTCTCCACCACCAAAGACAGAATATTTTTTCCATTCAGGGTTCATGAGACCCTTTTGTCAGATCAAACGATTAAAATCAAATAAGGTCCTTGAAGCAGAGAGATTGAATCAACAAGTAGGTTTTCTCAATCATCTCAATCAAAATCCTTTCAATAGGGGAATCAGGAAAACATACGCAGTTTGACGAAGCACAGAAGCCGCTTCCAATATCGTCTTTTTTTCAAGTTTTTTTCGTAGCACCTTACAGACAGTCATAAATCATTTTTGAAAATTCATAATAAAGTCTTTAGGCACTTGAGGGCCCATAAACTGTGATATTTAAAATAGCTATCACAGCCTAAAAACATATCCAAACCTATCTTGAACAAAGACGAAAATCAGGTTCTCGACAAAGGGGCTCGATAAATCCAAAAGTATTCCTTATCCCAGGACACTTCAACCCTTATCCCAGGACACTTCAACCCTTATCCCAGGACACTTCAACCCTTACCCCAGGACACTTCAACCCTTATCCCAGGACACTTCAACCCTTATCCCAGGACACTTCAACCCTTATCCCAGGACACTTCAACCCTTATCCCAGGACACTTCAACCCTTATCCCAGGACACTTCAACCCCTATCCCAGGACACTTCAACCCTTATCCCAGGACACTTCAACCCCTATCCCAGGACACTTCAACCCTTATGCCTGGACACTTCAACCCTTATGCCTGGACACTTCAACCCTTATCCCAGGACATTTCAACCCCTATCCCAGGACACTTCAACCCTTATCCCAGGACACATCAACCCTTATCCCACAGCACTTCAACCCTTATCCCAGGACACTTCAACCCTTATCCCAGGACACTTCAACCCTTACCCCCAGAACACTTCAACCCTTACCACAGGACACTTCAACCCCTATCCCAGGACACTTCAACCCTTATCCCAGGACACTTCAACCTTTATCCCAGGACACTTCAACCCTTATCCCAGGACACTTCAACCCTTATCCCAGGACACTTCAACCCTTACCACAGGACACTTCAACCCTTATCCCACAGCACTTCAACCCTTATCCCACAGCACTTCAACCCTTATCCCAGGACACTTCAACCCTTATCCCACAGCACTTCAACCTTTATCCCAGGACACTTCAACCCTTATCCCAGGACACTTCAATCCTTATCCCAGGACACATCAACCCTTATCCCACAGCACTTCAACCCTTATCCCAGGACACTTCAACCCTTATCCCAGGACACTTCAACCCTTATCCCAGGACACTTCAACCCGTATCCCTTATCCTGACCTGAGCCCTAGGACCATGCCCCAGGACTACCTGACATGATGACTCCTTGCTGTCCCCAGTCCTCCTGGCCATGCTGCTGCTCCAGTTTCAACTTCCACCTGACTGTGCTGCTGCTCCAGTTTCAACTGTTCTGCCTTATTATTATTTGACCATGCTGGTCATTTATGAACATTTGAACATCTTGGCCATGTTCTGTTATAATCTCCACCCGGCACAGCCAGAAGAGGACTGGCCACCCCACATAGCATGGTTCCTCTCTAGGTTTCTTCCTAGGTTTTGGCCTTTCTAGGGAGTTTTTCCTAGCCACCGTGCTTCTACACCTGCATTGCTTGCTGTTTGGGGTTTTAGGCTGGGTTTCTGTACAGCACTTTGTGACATCAGCTGATGTACGAAGGACTTTATAAAAATATTTGATTTGATTTTGATTTGATCCCAGGACACTTCAACAAGTGTGTGTGTGTGTGTGTGTGTGTGTGTGTGTGTGTGTGTGTGTGTGTGTGTGTGTGTGTGTGTGTGTGTGTGTGTGTGTGTGTGTGTGTGTGCACAGATGGTTCAAAGCACACACAAACACACCCACGATACCCCCTCAACAAACACACCCACATCACCCCCCAACACACCCACAATACCCCCCCAACACATGCACAAACACACCCAAAATACCCTCCCAACACACACAAACACACCCACATAAACCCCCAAACACACACACAGACACACCCACAATACCCCCAACACACAGACACACACACACACACACTTAACCCTTAACTCTTAATCTATCCAAATGTAGTTTCCATGGTAACTCCTCCACACTTTTTCAGTCTCTCTTTCAGCCTCTGTATCTCTCAAATCATTTTTAAATAAAGTATGCTAGCTACACTGAACAAAAATATAAGCACAACTATTTCAGAGATTTTACTGATGCCTGCCCACACTATAACACCACCACCACTATGGGGCACTCTGTTTCCAACGTTGAAATCAGCAAACCGCTCGCCCACACGACAACATGCACGTTGTCTACCATCTGCAAGGGCACAGTTGAAACCGGGATTCATCTGTGAAGAACACACTTGTTCTGTCACGGCCGTCAAAAGAAGTGGACCAAAGGGCAGCGTGGTGAGCGTACATTTTCCTTTATTATGGAAGGACGCCAACAAAACAAGAAACAAGATAAACAACCGTGACAACCTACGAGGGCTAAGTGCCACTAACACAAGTCAACTACCCACCCTGACAAAAGGGGAAAAGGCTGCCTAAGTATGATTCCCAATCAGAGACAACGAACGACAGCTGTCCCTGTTTGAGAACCACACCCGGCCAAAACAAAGAAATACAAAAAACATAGAAAATAGAACATAGAATGCCCACCCAAATCACACCCTGAGCAAACCAAAATAGAGACAAAAAAAGCTCTCTAAGGTCAGGGTGTGACATCTTCAGCGTGCTAGAGAACAACGAGCACACAGATGAGCTTCCCTGAGATGGTTTCTGACAGTTTGTGCAGAAACGAGTTGGTTGTGCAAACCTACAGTTTCATCAGCTGTCCAGGTGGCTGGCCTCAGACGATCCCACAGGTGAAGTAGCCGGATGTGGAGGTCCTGGGCTGGAGTGGTTACACGTGGGTCTGTGGAGGTCCTGGGCTGGAGTGGTTACACGTGGGTCTGTGGAGGTCCTGGGCTGGAGTGGTTACACGTGGGTCTGCGGTTGGGAGGACGGTTGAAGGTACTGCCAATTTCTCTAAAATGACATTGGAGGCAGCTTATGGTAGAAAAAAATGTACATTAAATGATCTGGCAACAGCTCTAGTGGACATTCCTGCAGTCACCTTGCCAATTGCACATCCCCTCAAGACATCTGTGGCGTTGTGTTGCGTGTGGCGTTGTGTTGCGTGGGGCGTTGTGTTGCGTGTGGCGTTGTGTTGCGTGGGGTGTTGTGTTGCGTGGGGCGTTGTGTTGCGTGGGGCGTTGTGTTGCGTGGGGCGTTGTGTTGCGTGGGGCGTTGTGTTGCGTGTGGCGTAGTGTTGCGTGGGGCGTTGTGTTGCGTGGGGCGTTGTGTTGCGTGGGGCGTTGTGTTGCGTGGGGCGTTGTGTTGCGTGGGGCGTTGTGTTGCGTGGGGCGTTGTGTTGCGTGTGGCGTTGTGTTGCGTGGGGCGTTGTGTTGCGTGGGGCGTTGTGTTGCGTGGGGCGTTGTGTTGCGTGGGGCGTTGTGTTGCGTGGGGCGTTGTGTTACGTGGGGCGTTGTGTTGCGTGGGGCGTTGTGTTACGTGGGGCGTTGTGTTGCGTGTGGCGATGTGTTGCGTGGGGCGTTGTGTTGCGTGTGGCGTTGTGTTGCGTGGGGCGTTGTGTTGCGTGTGGCGTTGTGTTACGTGGGGCGTTGTGTTGCGTGGGGCGTTGTGTTACGTGGGGCGTTGTGTTGCGTGTGGCGATGTGTTGCGTGGGGCGTTGTGTTGCGTGTGGCGTTGTGTTGCGTGGGGCGTTGTGTTGCGTGTGGCGTTGTGTTGCGTGGGACGTTGTGTTGCGTGGGGTGTTGTGTTGCGTGGGGCGTTGTGTTGCGTGGGGCGTTGTGTTGCGTGGGGCGTTGTGTTGCGTGGGGCGTTGTGTTGCGTCGGGCGTTGTGTTGTCCCCAGCAATAAAAGGTGGACCTGTTTAGTGATCTGTTCAATAAACTTCTTGATACGCCACACCCGTCAAGTGGATGGATTATCTTGACAAAAAACTGAGAAATGTTCACTAACAGAGATGTTAGTGAATAAATATGCATTTTTTTGTTGTTGTGCGCAACATTTCTGGGATCTTTTATTCCAGCTCATGAAACATGAGACCAACACTTGTCGTAGATAATTGTTCCAGAAATATAATACTGTCTATAGAAATATAATACTCTCAGAAGAAACTGTTGAATTCAATGTAGACTTTAATGCAAGTTATTAAAGCCGTGCTGGTCCGCGGGAAAGACGCCGCTTCTTAACACTGGCTTCACTTTTATACATAGTACTGGGGTACATCACATATGTAAATAGAGCTACTCCCCCTTAGTATCTGCTTTTGGTAACAACGATGGCAGAACTCTTTCCATGTTCTAAAGATAATGTACTGCATGCCCATGTTTTACATGTTAGTCATCAGTTATCTTGCCTACATCTTTCTTCCTGTACCCTGCTGACCACAGCATGTTCAGCTGTCATGAATGCACGTATGGTCTTGGTTAATGTATTCCTACAAAAATAGAGTATGGTCTGGGTGTCATATGGCCTGGATGTCATCTTCTCTTAATGTGCATGTGCTTGCTACTTCAGCCTAGCAGCCAAACCTATCTACATGCAATGCTGAGCTTTTCTCAATGGTTCGCTCCAACACACTTTACATGTTGTGTTTATATTTTTGTTCAGTGTATAAGAATTGATTGATTAAAATTCTATCTTAGGGATCTGACCCCCTTTTTTCCATTTTCTCCTAAAATAACATACCCAAATCTAACTGCCTGTAGCTCAGGACCTAAAATAACATACCCGAATCTAACTTCCTGTAGCTCAGGACCTAAAATAACATACCCAAATCTAACTTCCTGTATCTCAGGACCTAAAATAACAGACCCAAATCTAACTTCCTGTAGCTCAGGACCTAAAATAACATCCCCAAATCTAACTTCCTGTAGCTCAGGACTTAAAATTACATACCCAAATCTAACTTCCTGTAGCTCAGGACCTAAAATAACATACCCAAATCTAGCTTCCTGTAGCTCAGGCCCTGAAGCAAGGATATGCATTTTCTTGGTACCATTTGAAAGGAAACACTTTGAAGTTTGTGGAAATGCTAAATGAATGTAGGAAAATATAACACAATAGATCTGGTAGAGGAAAATACAAAGAAAAAAAAACAACCGTTTTATTGTATTTATTTATTTAGGATCTCTGATATGGTGTCCTATAGGATATACTACACCCCTAATGATATAGTGAAGTCTGGTTACCTTCTAGGATCTCTGATATGGTGTCCTATAGGATATACTACACCGCTAATGATATAGTGAAGTCGGGTTACGTTCTAGGGTCTCTGATATGTTGTCCTATAGGATATACTACACCCCTAATGATATAGTGAAGTCTGGTTACCTTCTAGGATCTCTGATATGGTGTCCTATAGGATATACTACACCCCTAATGATATAGTGAAGTCTGGTTACCTTCTAGGATCTCTGATATGGTGTCCTATAGGATATACGACACCCCTAATGATATAGTGAAGTCTGGTTACCTTCTAGGATCTCTGATATGGTGTCCTATAGGATATACTACACCCCTAATGATATAGTGAAGTCTGGTTACCTTCTAGGATCTCTGATATGGTGTCCTATAGGATATACTACACCCCTAATGATATAGTGAAGTCTGGTTACCTTCTAGGATCTCTGATATGGTGTCCTATAGGATATACTACACCCCTAATGATAGAGTGGAGTCGGGTTACGTTCTAGGATTTCTGGGGAATAGATAAGAATATGATTTGACTGGTTGAAACAATGTTTAGGGTTAGATTTTCACATATTCCTTTCTTTGCAAATTGAATAAGTGGATATATAATATCAATCGTGCATGCTATATGGACTTTTTTAGGACATGAAAAAGGATTTTATCGAACAAAACAACACTTCATGTTATCTATGGGACCCTTTGGATGATAAATCAGAGCAAGATTTCAGAATGTGAGTACACATTTCACCTTCAGAGGTGAATTTATCAAACCTATCTGGGTGAAAAAACTATTTTGTGGTTAGGAGCTCTCCTCAAACAATAGCATGGCATTTCACAGTAATAGATACTGTAAATAGGACTGTGCAGTTATATTAACAAGAATTTAAGCTTTCAGCCGATATAACACACTTATATGCACCAACGTTTGTTGTTTCTATAAAATGTGCGATCGTGACACACGGCGCAACTTAGTACATAGTGGTGAACAACAAAATGCAGACAAATAGAATCATGAGTAGAGTCCTTGTAAATGCTAGATACATTTAGGCTGTAGTACAGATGGAAAAATGAGCAGATCAGGAAAGTGAGAGAGACCAGAAAATCCAACAGATGCCAGAGGCCAACTAACCAGCGTGTCTGTCAATTACTTTGTCTCTATTGTGTTATTTTTCCTTTGACTCCTAGGGACATTATCCATTTTATAGAGAGAGTACCACTCCACCCACTTTATAGAGACTTTACCACTCCACCCACTTTATAGAGACTTTACCACTCCACCCACTTTATAGAGACATTACCACTCCACCCACTTTATAGAGACTTTACCACTCCACCCACTTTATAGAGACTTTACCACTCCACCCACTTTATAGAGACTTTACCACTCCACCCACTTTATAGAGACATTACCACTCCACCCACTTTATAGAGACATTACCACTCCACCCACTTTATAGAGACATTACCACTCCACCCACTTTATAGAGACTTTACCACTCCACCCACTTTATAGAGACTTTACCACTCCACCCACTTTATAGAGACATTACCACTCCACCCAC
>NC_068440.1:40604960-40672460 GCF_023373465.1 Oncorhynchus keta | reverse complement strand
TCTCCTCCTCCACTACTTTCTCCTCCTCCACTACTTCCTCCACCTCCACACCCTCCTCCTCCTCCACTTCCACTTCCTCCTCCTCCACTACTTCTCCTCCTCCACTACTTTCTCCTCCTCCACTACTTCCTCCTCCACTTCCACGTCCTCCTCCAATACCACTTCCTCCTCCCCCAACACCACTTCCTCCTCCTCCACACCCTCCTCCTCCTTCACTTCCACTCCCTCCTCCTCCACTTCCAATTCCTCCTCCTCCAATACCACTTCCTCCTCCCCAACACCACTTCCACCTCCTCCACCACTTCCTCCTCCACACCCTCCTCCTCCTCCACACCCTCCTCCTCCTCCTACACCACTTCCTCCTCCTCCAACACCACTTCCACCTCCTACACACCCTCCTCCACCCCTCCTCCTCCTCCACACTCTCCTCCTCCTCCACCCCCACTCCTCCTCCCCCAAACCATCCTCCTCCTCCACACCCTCCTCCTCCACCACCTCCTCCTCCACACCCTCCTCCTCCTCCTCCTCCACCACCTCCTCCTCCTCCTCCACACTCTCCACCTCCTCCACACCCTCCACCTCGTCCATACCCTCCTCCTCCTCCACCCCTCCTCCTCCTCCACACCCTCCTCCTCCTCCTCCACACCCTCCACCTCCTCCACACCCTCCACCTCGTCCATACCCTCCTCCTCCTCCACCCCCTCCTCCTCCTCCACACCCTCCTCCTCCTCCTCCACACCCTCCTCCTCCTCCACACCCTCCTCCAACCCCTCCTCTTCTGACGTCAATTCTATATCTCTCAGCGTGTTTTAAATAGATGGTCCCCAAGCTCAGGCACTTTGAATAGAAGCTATTTGATCTACATGTCTATGCTCATTATAAGGTCTGTCTGATTCCTATTGCGTTCTATTATTTTTTTAATTAAACTAAATGTTAATCCAAGATTATCCAAGATGGCGTAGCAGTCAGACGTCCTTGTCCTGTCATGTCCCTTGTATATATAATTTTACATATTTTTCGTCGCATATCTTTAAAATATTTTTGATAAACCTCATCATCTAAATACTCTCCTTGCAACCCGCCTCACCCAATGTGGCGTGGATCTGCTTTCTTTTTTCTAAAGTATTTATATTTACTTCGGATCTGGAACCCCTCAACTGAAGCTAGCCAGCTAACTAACAGATATTAGTCAGCAAACCATTGCTAGCGGTCATCAGCTAACCTTTAGCTCGGAAAAGCTCTCGTCAGTTCCAACAACGTGACTCTAACCTTTAGCTCGGAAAGCTTTCGTCAGTTCCAACAACGTGACTCTAACCTTTAGCTCGGAAAGCTTTCGTCAGTTCCAACAACGTGACTCTAGCCTTTAGCTCGGAAAGCTTTCGTCAGTTCCAACAACGTGACTCTAACCTTTAGCTCGGAAAGCTCTCGTCAGTTCCAACAACGTGACTCTAACCTTTAGCTCGGAAAAGCTCTCGTCAGTTCCAACAACGTGACTCTAACCTTTAGCTCGGAAAAGCTCTCGTCAGTTCCAACAACGTGACTCTAACCTTTAGCTCGGAAAAGCTCTCGTCAGTTCCAACAACGTGACTCTAACCTTTAGCTCGGAAAAGCTCTCGTCAGTTCCAACAACGTGACTCTAACCTTTAGCTCGGAAAAGCTTTCGTCAGTTCCAACAACGTGACTCTAACCAGAGCATAACGGACCTGTTATTTTTTGTCCCCGGATTCCTACCGCAAACTGAACATTTTCATCTGGATCTTCACAACTAGCTAACCGCAATCCCGGATGACTACTCCTGGCTAGCGTTTCCATACCAGAGCAAGCACCAATTTAGCTTGAAGCTAGCCCGGCCAGGGTTCCTGTGCTACCATCGAAGCGTACTCCTGGGCTACAATATCGTCCTGCTAGCTAGCTAGAGCTACTTGGAACCCTACTAATTCCACTACTGGTCTATCGACGTCACCGCACGAAGAGGCAAAAACAGAGTTACCCCCATCGCGACGTCCCCCCCCCCCAAGGCTAACTTTCTAGCCCCTGCTATCTGCTTGCTTGCTGACCCGGTCTGCTAACTGCTAAACTGCCAGGCCCTGGTCTGCTAACTGCTAGCTTTCCTGCCCGGTCTGCTAACTGCTAGCCCTTGCTAACTGCTTTCTTGCTAACCAGGTCTGCTAACTGCTAGCTTGCCTGCCCGGTCTGCTAACTGCTAGCCCTTGCTAACTGCTTGCTTACTAACCCGGTCTGCTAACTGCTATCTTAATATATAATAATAATAATATATGCCATTTAGCAGACGCTTTTATCCAAAGCGACTTACAGTCATGTGTGCATATCTTGCCCTGGTCTACTAACTGCTAGCGCATGCTAACTGCTTGCTTGCTAACCCGGCCTGCTAACTGCTAGCTTGTCCTGGTCTACTAGCTGCTAGCTTGTTTAGCTCCGGCCTACTAACTGTTGGCTTGTTAGCCTGCTAACTGTCTGAATTGCCGTGTATTGCCCCCCATCTATCTTCTGAGCTCGTGACCTAAACTGGGACATGCTTAACACCCCGGCCATCCTACAAACTAAGCTTGATGCCCTTAATCTCACACAAATTATCAATGAGCCTACCAGGTACAACCCCAAATCAGTAAACACGGGCACCCTCATAGATGTCATCCTAACTAATTCGCCCTCCAAATACACCTCTGCTGTTTTCAATCAAGATCTCAGCGATCACTGCCTCATTGCCTGCATCCGTAATGGGTCTGCGACCAAACGACCACCCCTCATCACTGTCAAACGCTCCCTGAAACACTTCTGCGAGCAGGCCTTTCTAATCGACCTGGCCAGGGTATCCTGGAATGACATTGACATCATCCCGTCAGTAGATGATGCCTGGCTATTCTTTAAAAGTGCCTTCCTCACCACCTTAAATAAGCATGCCCCTCTCAAAAAATGTAGAACTAGGAATAGATATAGTCCTTCGTTCACGCCAGACCTGTCTGCCCTTGACCAGCACAAAAACATCCTGTGGTGTTCTGCATTAGCATCGGATAGCCCCCATGATATGCAACTTTTCAGGGAAGTTAGGAACAAATATACACAGGCAGTTAGAAAAGCTAAGGCAAGTTTTTTCAAACAGAAATGTGCATCCTGTAGTACTAACTCCAAAAAGTTCTGGGACACTGTAAAGTACATGGAGAATAAGAGCACCTCCTCCCATCTGCCCACTGCTCTGAGGCTCGGAAACATTGTCACCATCGATAAATCCACTATAATTGAGAATTTCAAGAAGCATTTCTCTACGGCTGGCCATGCTTTCCACATAGCACCCTCCACACTGCCCGGCACCCTCCACAACAAACCGCCAAAGCCCAGGTAGCCATTTCTGAAAGAGCCAAAATCAGGTAGCCGATGTTCAAATCAGCTGCAAAATCTGGACCCCTACAAATCAGCCGGACTAGACAATCTGGACCCTCTCTTTCTAAAATTATCTGCCGAAATTGTTGCAACCCGTATTACTAGCCTGTTCAACCTCTCTTTCGTATCGTCTGACATTCCCAAAGATTGGAAAGCTGCTGCGGTCATCCCCCTCTTCAAAGGGGGTGACACTCTAGACCCAAACTACTTCAGACCTATATCTATCCTACCCTGTCTTTCTAAGGTCTTCGAAAGCCAAGTTAACAAACAGATTACCGACCATTTCGGTTCCCAACATACCTTCTCCGCTATGCAATCTGGTTTCAGAGCTGGTCATGGGTGCACCTCAGCCACGCTCAAGGTTCTAAACAACATCATAACCGCCATCGATAAGAGACATTACTGTGCAGCCGTATTCATCAACCTGGCCAAGGCTTTCGACTCTGTCAATCACAACATTCTGATTGTCAGACTCGACAGCCTTGGTTTCTCAAATGATTGCCTCGCCTTTTTTACCAACTACTTCTCCGATAGAGTTCAGACTGACAAATCGGAGGACCTGTTGTCTGGACCTCTGACAGTCTCTATGGGTGTGCCACAGGGTTCAATTCTCAGGCCGACTCTTTTCTGTATACATCAATGATGTTGCTCTTGCTGCTGGTGATTCTCTGATCCACCTCTACGCAGACGACACCATTCTGTATACTTCTGGCCCCTCCTTGGACACTGTGTTAACTAACCTCCAGACAAGCTTCAATGCCATAAAACTCTCCTTCCATGGCCTCGAACTGCTCTTAAACCCAAGTAAAACTAAATGCATGCTTTTCAATCGATCGCTGCCCGCACCTGCTCGCACGTCCAGCATCACTACTCTGGACGGCTCTGACTTAGAATATGTGGACAACTACAAATACCTGGGTGTTTGGTTAGACTGTAAACTCTCCTTCCAGACTCACATTAAGCATCTCCAATCCAAAATTAAATCTAGAATCGGCTTCCTATTTCACAACAAAGCATCCTTCACTCATGCTGCCAAACATACCCTCATAAAACTGACCATCCTACCGATCCTCGACTTCGGTGATGTCATCTATAAAATAGCCTCCAACACTCTACTCAACAAATTGGATGCAGTCTATCACAGTGCCATCCGTTTTGTCACCAAAGCCCCATACACTATGCACCACTGCGACCTGTACGCTCTCGTTGGTTGGCCCTCGCTTTATACTCATCGCCAAACCCACTGGCTACAGCTTATCTTCAAGTCTCTGCTAGGTAAAGAAAGCCCTGCCTCATCTCAGCTCACTGATCACCATAGCAGCACCCACTCGTAGCACTCGCTCCAGCATGTATCAGGTATCTCACTGGTCACCCCCAAAGCCAATTCCTCCTTTGGTCGTCTTTCCTTCCAATTTTCTGCTGCCCATGACTGGAACGAATTGCAAAAATCTCTGAAGCTGGAGACTCACAGCTCCCTCACTAGCTTTAAGCACCAGCTGTCAGAGCAGTTTACAGATCACTGCACCTGTACTTAGCCTATCTGTAAACAGACCATCTATCTACCTACCTCATCCCCATACTGGTATTTATTTATTTTGCTCCTTTGCACCCCAGTATCTCTACCTGCACATTCACCTTCTGCCGATCTACCATTCCAGTGTTTAATTGCTATATTGTAATTACTTCGCCACCATGGCCTATTTATTTCCTTAACTTACCTCATTTGCACTCACTGTATATAGACTTTTTGTTTTCTTTTGTTCTACTGTATTATTGACTGTATGTTTTGTTTATTCCATGTGTAACTGTGTTGTTGTATGTGTCGAATTTCTGCGCTTTATCTTGGCCAGGTCTCAGTTGCAAATGAGAACTTGTTCTCAACTAGCCTACCTGGTTAAATAAAGGTGTTCTCAACTAGCCTACCTGGTTAAATAAAGGTGTTCTCAACTGGCCTAGCTGGTTAAATAAAGGTGTTCTCAACTAGCCTAGCTGGTTAAATAAAGGTGTTCTCAACTAGCCTAGCTGGTTAAATAAAGGTGTTCTCAACTAGCCTAGCTGGTTAAATAAAGGTGTTCTCAACTAGCCTACCTGGTTAAATAAAGGTGTTCTCAACTAGCCTACCTGGTTAAATAAAGGTGTTCTCAACTAGCCTACCTGGTTAAATAAAGGTGTTCTCAACTAGCCTACCTGGTTAAATAAAGGTGTTCTCAACTGGCCTACCTGGTTAAATAAAGGTGTTCTCAACTAGCCTACCTGGTTAAATAAAGGTGTTCTCAACTAGCCTACCTGGTTAAATAAAGGTGTTCTCAACTAGCCTACCTGGTTAAATAAAGGTGTTCTCAACTGGCCTTCCTGGTTAAATAAAGGTGTTCTCAACTAGCCTACCTGGTTAAATAAAGGTGTTCTCAACTAGCCTACCTGGTTAAATAAAGGTGTTCTCAACTGGCCTACCTGGTTAAATAAAGGTGTTCTCAACTAGCCTACCTGGTTAAATAAAGGTGTTCTCAACTAGCCTACCTGGTTAAATAAAGGTGTTCTCAACTAGCCTACCTGGTTAAATAAAGGTGTTCTCAACTAGCCTACCTGGTTAAATAAAGGTGTTCTCAACTAGCCTACCTGGTTAAATAAAGGTGTTCTCAACTGGCCTACCTGGTTAAATAAAGGTGTTCTCAACTAGCCTACCTGGTTAAATAAAGGTGTTCTCAACTGGCCTACCTGGTTAAATAAAGGTGTTCTCAACTAGCCTACCTGGTTAAATAAAGGTGTTCTCAACTAGCCTACCTGGTTAAATAAAGGTGTTCTCAACTAGCCTACCTGGTTAAATAAAGGTGTTCTCAAATAGCCTACCTGGTTAAATAAAGGTGTTCTCAACTAGCCTACCTGGTTAAATAAAGGTGTTCTCAACTGGCCTTCCTGGTTAAATAAAGGTGTTCTCAAATAGCCTACCTGGTTAAATAAAGGTGTTCTCAACTAGCCTACCTGGTTAAATAAAGGTGTTCTCAACTGGCCTTCCTGGTTAAATAAAGGTGTTCTCAACTAGCCTACCTGGTTCAATAAAGGTGAAAAAAAAATAAATCTCCAGTTAATCGTCTTCAATTAATTTGCCTTTTTTCTCACAAATCATCACTAATAATAATTTTGGCGATTAGATGACTGACTCTGTGGTTTTACTGAAGTGAGAGAGGTAATCCCAACCACCAAGCTACCAGGTGAGAAAAAGGGAAGAGACTCTGAGGGTATGCTAAATTGGTATAGCATACCTAGCACACTCTATTCAATTAGTCAAAACAGGAATATTTTACATCTGGCTAGAAAAATAATAAGGAAATGATCTCAACAGAGAAAATGTACTCATGTGTGCTACCTATATGCCCCCACTAGAATCCCCATACATTGATGAAGACAGATTCTCCATCCTAGAGGGGGAGATACAACCATTTCCAGGCCCAGGGACATGTGCTAGTCTGTGGCTGTAATGAATTTCCTCCTCTTCTTCCGAAGAGGAGAGGCGAAACGGATCAGAGGACCAATACGCGGCGTGGTAATTGTCCATGGTTCTTTTTAATACGTTAAGGTACACATGAACAACTGACTACAAAAAAACAAGAAATGTGAAAACTCAAAACAGTCCTATCTGGTGCAACGACAGAGACAGGAACAATCACCCACAAACACACAGTGAAACCCAGGCTACCTAAGTATGATTCTCAATCAGAGACAACCAATGACACCTGCCTCTGATTGAGAACCATACTAGGCCGAAACATAGCAATTCCCAAAATCTAGAAAAACAAACATAGACTGCCCACCCAACTCACGCCCCTGACCATACTAACTAAATACAAAACACAGGAAATAAAGGTCAGAACGTGACAGTGGCGACCTAAATGCCAGAACCAGACAAGATCCTCAGCGCACAGGGGGACAAACACCTACCTGTCGCCTGGAAAACAAAATACAAATTATATCTAGACACCATTACTTTCATTAAATCACACATGTAAGATACTCAATTAAAGCTAAACTCGTTGTGAATCCAGCCAACATGTCAGATTTTAAAAAGGCTTTTCGGCGAAAGCATAAGAAGCTATTATCTGATGATAGCACAACAGTAAACAAAGAGGGTAGCATATTTCAACCCTGCAGGCGCTACAGAAAACGCAGAAATAAAATATAAAACATGCCTTACCTTTGACGAGCTTCTTTTGTTGGCACTCCAATATGTCCCATAAACATCACAATTGGTCCTTTTGTTAAATTAATTCCGTCCATATATATACAAAATGTCAATTTATTTGGCGCGTTTGATCCAGAAAAAAACAGCTTCCAAAATGCGCAATGTCACTACAAAATATTTCAAAAGTTGCCTATAAACTTTGCCAATACTTTTGTAATACAACTTTACTTTAAAAAATACTTTAGGTATTTTTAAACTTTAATAATCGATCAAATTGAAGACTGGTCTCTCTGTGTTCAATACAGGGACACAACAAACCAAGCTACTTTTCAAGTCTTGCCGAACTCTCAACAGTGTTACGCAGTTCCCAGATGGCCAGACTTCTTCATTGCACAAAGGAATAACCTCAACCAAATTCCAAAGACTGGTGACATCCAGTGGAAGCGGTAGGAACTGAAAACAAGTGCCTAAGAAATATCCCTTGGCAATATAAATAGAAATATTGTTTCCCCATGAGAACCCATTGAACAGACAGAGACCTAAAAACACAACAATTCTGAACGGTTTGTCCTCGGGGTATTGCCTGCTACATAAGTTCTGTTATACTCACAGACATGATTCAACCCGTTTTAGAAACTTCAGAGTGTTTTCTATGCAAATCTACTAATATTATGCATATCTTATATTCTTGGCATGAGTAGCAGGAAGTTGAAATTGGGCACGTTATTTCTCCAAAAGTGAAAATGCTGTCCCCTATACCTTAACAGTTTAAAGAACCCATTGTCCTTTGTGGTTGTGAGGTCTGGTTTGCACTCACCAACCAAAAACACACAAAATGGGACAAACAACCAATTGAGACTCTGCTATAAATGCAGGTCTCTGCAAAAAAAATATCCTTCATGTATAACACAAAACCCCAAACAATGCATGCAGAGCACAATTAGGATGATTCCCATTAATTATAACAAAATACAGAAAATATATGTTAAATTCTACAACCACCTAAAAGGAAGTGATGCCCCACATTCCACCACAAATCCCTCACCTACAAATCAAATCAAAATCAAATCAAATGTATTTATATATTCCTTCGTACATCAGCTGATATATCTCAAAGTGCTGTGCAGAAACCCAGCCTAAAACCTCAAACAGCAAGCAATGCAGGTGTAGAAGCACGCTGGCTAGGAAAAACTCCTTAGAAAGGCCAAAACCTAGGAAGAACCCTAGAGAGTAACCAGGCTATGAGGGATGGCCAGTCCTCTTCTGGCTGTGCTGGGTGGAGATTATATCAGAACATGGCCAAGATATTCAAATGTTCATAGCTGACCAGCATGGTCAAGTAATAATAATCACAGTAGTTTTCGAGGGTGCAGCAAGTCAGCACCTCAGGAGTAAATGTCAGTTGGCTTCTCATAGCCGATCATTAAGAGTATCTCTATCACTCCTGCTGCCTCTAGAGAGTTGAAAACAGCAGGTCTGGGACAGGTAGCATGTCCGGTGAACAGGTCAGGATTCCATAGCCGCAGACAGAACAGTTGAAACTGGAGAAGCAGCACGGCCAGGTGGACTGGGGACAGCAAGGAGTTATCATGCCAGGTAGTCCTGAGGCATGGTCCTAGGGCTCAGGTCCTCTGAGAAAGAGAAAGAAAGAGAGAAAGAGAGAATTAGAGAGAGCACACTTAAATTCACAAAGGACACCGGATAAGACAGGAGAAGTACTCCAGATATAACAAACAGACCCTAGCCCCCCGACACATAAACTACTACAGCATAAATAATAATAATAATAATAATAATAATAATAATACTAAATAATAAATACTGGAGGCTGAGACAGGAGGGGTCAGGAGACACTGTGGCCCCATTCGATGATACCCTCGGACAGAGCCAAACAGGAAGGATATAACCCCACCCACTTTTCCAAAGCACAGCTCCCACATCACTGGAGGGATATCTTCAACCACCAACCTACCATCCTGAGACAATGCCGAGTATAGCCCACAAAGATCTCCGCCACGGCACAACCCAAGGGGGGGGGGGGCAACCCAGACAGGAAGACCACATCAGTGACTCAACCCACTCAAGTGACGCACCCCTCCTAGGGACGGCATGGAAGAACACCAGTAAGCCAGTGACTCAGCCCCTGTAATAGGGTTAGAGGCAGAGAATCCCAGTGGAAAGAGGGGAACCGGCCAGGCAGAGACAGCAAGGTGATTAACCTAGAGATTGAGTCCCTTCATCCAGCTGGTTCTGGGGCTCTGTTCACAGACAGACACCACAGAGTCGCAGGACAGCAATACAAATAGACCCAACCAAATCCTTTAAAAAAAAAGATGAGTCTATCCAATGTGTCAAGCACTCAACAAAAAAACATAGCAAACTAGAATGCTTTTTGGCCCAAAACAGAGTACACAGTGGTAGAATACCTGGCCACTGTGACAGACCAAAAAGTCAGAGAATCCTTGCCTACTTACAGACTCAGTTATCAGGCTGTGTGGAAACTGAGCTGCACTTCCTGTCCTCCTGCACTTCTTAACTATATTAGAGAAACATACAGTATTTCCCACAGATCACACAGACCCAGAAAGGAAACAAATCAAACATTGATAAACTCCCAATTCATTCCCTACTATCAATGTGCTGTTAAACACATTACACAGCTGATAAACAACATTTGAAACGTCATTATGATGACATTTTTATTGAACATGTATTATATTTGTTTTGGTTTATTCTCACTTTTGTTTATAATCAATTTCACTTGCTTTGGCAATGTAAAAATATGTTCCCCCTAACCAATAAAGTCCCATATGAGTGTTAGAGAGAGAGAGGGAGACAGACAGACAGACAGACAGACAGACAGACAGACAGACAGACAGACAGACAGACAGACAGACAGACAGACAGACAGACAGACAGACAGACAGAGAGAGAGAGAGAGAGAGAGAGAGACAGAGACAGAGACAGAGAGACAGACAGAGAGACAGAGAGACAGAGACAGAGAGACAGAGAGACAGAGACAGAGAGACAGAGACAGAGAGACAGAGACAGAGAGACAGAGAGAGAGACAGAGACAGAGACAGAGAGACAGAGAGAGAGAGAGAGAGAGAGAGCCAGTGAGGTTAAAGCATTAACAAAACTGAATAGCATAGCTGGGACCAGGACTGAGAATGGTTGCCATAGCAAACTGCTTAGCATTGATGTCTGGGGCAGAAAATAACACTATATTTTTAGTATGATGAGAACATTACAAAGAACAATATCAAATG
The DNA here is from genome assembly GCF_023373465.1 of Oncorhynchus keta. Classification (NCBI taxonomy): domain Eukaryota; kingdom Metazoa; phylum Chordata; class Actinopteri; order Salmoniformes; family Salmonidae; genus Oncorhynchus; species Oncorhynchus keta. The sequence continues at coordinate 40,661,615 of NC_068440.1, read as the reverse complement.
CAGGACATTTAAAAGGAAGACATTAGAGTGGAAAATGTCTGTCTTTTTTCCTAGAACATCTGACGCCAGGGTGGAGCAGGATATTACTGACCAGAAAAAGGGACGAGGAGGACATTATTGACCAGAGAGAGGAGGAGGACATTATTGACCAGAGAGACGAGGAGGACATTATTGACCAGAGAGAGGAGGAGGACATTATTGACCAGAGAGAGGAGGAGGACATTATTGCCCAGAGAGAGGAGGAGGACATTATTGACCAGAGAGAGGAGGAGGACATTATTGACCAGAGAGAGGAGGAGGACATTATTGACCAGAGAGAGGAGGAGGACATTATTGACCAGAGAGAGGAGGAGACATTATTGACCAGAGAGAGGAGAAGGACATTATTGACCAGAGAGAGGAGGAGGACATTATTGCCCAGAGTTCAGAGGAGCTGGAGGACATTATTGCCCCAGAAGAGGCCGGAGGACATTGTTGCCCAGCCGTCATTGAAAATAAGAATATGTTCTTAACTGACTTGCCTGTTTAAAGAGGAAAAGGACATTATTGACCAGAGAACAAGAGCAGGAGATCAATTATTGACCAGAGAGGTCAAACAGGTGGTTCATTATTTTGCCCAAACAGAGGTTTATTTCAGCAAGGACATTCCATCTCCCAGAACTCTCAGCGGAGGAGGATTGATTATTGACCAGCTCCATGAGGAGGACACTTACTCCCTTCTAGAGCTGAAGAACATTATTGCCCAGAGAAACATTTTAAGGACATTTATTGACCAGATTTGAACAACAGGACAACATTTTAATAACATTCAAACAGGACAACATTTTAACCAGAAAACAGGAGAACAATTCTGAAAATATTAGATTAACACATGATGTGAAATTGAAATTTGAACAACAGGGTAGCATTTTAGTGTTTAAAGCATTGGACATTTTAACAACATTCGGAAGGTTGAGAGTTCAAACCCCGAGCTGACAAGGTACAAATTCTGAAAACATTCTGACAACCCTGAACAGGCCGAAAACCCACAACATTCCCAGGGAGGCAGGTCACTTAAAATAAGAATGTGTTCTTAACTTTGGCAGACCCTTGCCTGTTTAAATAAAAAAAGAATGAATAAAAAAAGAGAACAAGAGCAAGAGATCAATACACTGCCAGTCGCAGGTCACAGGTCAAACAGGTGGTTCCTCTATTTTAAAGGTCACACGTCAAACAGAGGTGTTTATTTCACCCTGCAACCCTACATCACTCCATCTCCCAGAACTCTCAGCGTGCCAAGCCATCAAGGGCATTGATTATTGGACAGCTCCATGTCGGAACACTTCACTCCCTTCTAGAGCTGCCCTCAACACTACAGTCTAGTCTAGAACATTCTAAACATTCTGAAAACATTTTAACAACATTCTGAAAACATTCCGACAACATTTGAACAACATTCCGACAACATTTTAATAACATTCTGAAAACATTCCGACAACATTTTAACAACATTCTGAAAACATTCCGACAACATTCCCAGGGAGAGCAGGTGAAGTTATAAGGAATGGGACAAAACACATTAAAACATCAACACTTTGGCAGACCCTTCAGACTGTTGTGTAGGAGATGAGATGAGAAGAGAATGAATGAATTGATGTCCTAGATAGTGAAACTGAGAGTATTTTAATTTTTAATAGTGCCACTTCACGGTGAAAGGCTGCACGGCATGTTCAGGCAAAGTGTACATTACTACCCATCTATTATAGATAGAGCCACGCTCGCCACACAGAGTGAGACGGAGAGGAGGGTGGAAAGAGATATTCTGCATTTGGGTGACACAACACAGGTGACAAAGGCTTGCCAGCACCCACACATTCACATGGCAGGGGGAGCTCTCTCTCTCTCTCTCTCTCTCTCTCTCTCTCTCTCTCTCTCTCTCTCTCTCTCTCTCTCTCTCTCTCTGTCTCTGTCTCTGTCTCTCTCTCTCTCTCTCTCTCTCTCTCTCTCTCTCTCTCTCTCTCTCTCTCTCTCTCTCTCTCTCTCTCTCTCTCTCTCTCTCTCTCTCTCTCTCTCTCTCTCTCTCTCTCTCTCTCTCTCTCTCTCTCTCTCTCTCTCTCTCTCTCTCTCTCTCTCTCTCTCTCTCTCTCTCTCTCTCTCTCTCTCTCTCTCTCTCTCCTTCTCTCTCACTCTGTCTCTCTCTCTCTCTCTCTCTCTCTCTCTCTCTCTCATCAGCAAAACACATTAAGACACATATAAACCTCTAAAACAACACCACAAACCAACTTTTAGTGAGTGAGACATCCTCTTAGAGTCAGAACAAGAGACTATTATAGTACACAAACAAAACAGAAGAGAATACAAATTAATAGAATCAGAAGAGAATATAAGAGAATAGAACAGAACAGAACAGTATAGAACAGAACAGAATAGAAAACAATAGAACATAACAGAATAGAGTAGAACATAATATAACATAATATAAAATAATAGAACAGAATAGAACATAATAGAACAGAACTCAGAACCCAGTACCCCAGAACTCAGAACCCCAGAAGCCTGAGCCAGAACTATTCTGAAGATTACCATGAGACAGCTACACTCATAAAGTCAATCTGTCACCTGTCACCTCCCGTTGGTTTTCCTGCTGACAGAGCAACATGGAGAGGACCAAAACACGTAATTTAGCATGCTAATGACATGAGAAGCCAATATTTGATGATGTGTCTGTGTGCCTGTGTGTGAGTTGGTGCATGTGTGTGTTTGGGCTTGAAAGGAAGGAAGGACTGTAGAGAACATAGCTGGATAAGTCAGCTAAAACACAGGGAGAGGTCTGTGGAAGCAGTCAAGGTTAGCGCCAGCCATTTTATTTTCACTTGATTTCAATAAACAACGATCTCGAATCATCTTTTCAATAATACTTGTCAATAAGTATTTTAAAAGCAGCTCTTACTGAAGCCAGAATCTCTCCTGGAAACACTAGATGAAAGGTATGGGCGTAAGGAATACCTTATTAAATATTCGTGTTTCTTAGTTCTGTTGGTTCCGAGGAAAACCATGAACGACTCCGCCAGGACACACTGCCAGATTTAACACCTTGGCGTGGTCTTGCAGGCCTAGGATGGGCGTGTTGATACCCACATAGACAAAGAGAAAAGAGAGAGGTTAGTTTCGTGTGAGGTTTGTGTTTGTGTTTGTTTTGCTGTGTGCTGTGCCTTCTGGTGGAACTGTCTATAAAGCCCAGTCTTCACTTTCTCCCTGCATTTTGCTGAAAGCGGGACACCAATCCAGTGATGGCTCCCTCCTTGTCAGCTCCCTCGTGCTGGGCACACAGGGGTTCTGGGATGGAGAGCTTTTTGTAGAAGTGTCACAACCGTTCCCAGTCCCAATTCACTCTGAAACCCTCCCCCCATAGCCTTAGCCCTTCATTTAGTGCTCATCTGTCATTTAGTGTAATCTTCACCACAACTAGACTACCTATTCAACTTATTTAATATAAAGATGTTATGTAACATTGATAGATTAGCGGCTAGTACCATTTCTTCTTCCTAAAAATTTGCAAATTGTCAGAACAATGTCAGAGTATGTCAGAGCAATAATCTAGTGACCTTATGTTAAACTGTAGAGTGATCCAAAACTGGCTAGACAGCAAGTCTTGACAGATTTTCAAGCAGATTTAAGTCAAAACTGTAACTTCGCCACTCAGCAACATTCAGTCTTCTTGGTAAGCAACACCAGCATAGATTTGCCTTTGCGTTGTTGATTATTGTCCTGCCGAAAGGTGAATTCATCTCCCAGTGTCTAGTGTAAAGCGAACTGAAGGCAGGTGTTCCTCTAGTTTTGATGCTGAGCTCAGTCCCGTTTTTTTTTCATCCTGGAAAACTCCCTATATTTTGCCAATGTCAAGCATACCCATAACATGATGCAGCCACAAACATGCTTGAAAATAAGGAGGTAGTTACTCAGTGATGTGTTGTGCCCAAAACATAATGCTTTGTATATAGTCCAAAAAGTGTATTCCTTTGGTTTTTTGTGCAGTATTACTTTAGTGCTTTGTTGTGTATATTTGCATATACATATACTTTGTTGTATACATATGCATGTTTTGTATATATGTATTCCTCTTTTTACTCTGTCATTTAAGTCATTATCGTGGAGTCACAACAATGTTGTTGATCCTTTGTCAGTTTCCTTCCATCACAGCCAATACACTCTGTAGCTGTTTTAAAATCACCAATGGCCTCATGGTGACATCCCTGAGCTGGACTTCCTGCTCATCGGTTCAGAAGGAGATCTTTCATGTGTGTGGGTGGTTTAAACACGGTTTCCCATGCCTGTTCAATAAACCATAAAAATGTTATGAACATGCACCTGTGGAACGGTCGTTAAGACACTAACAGCTTACAGACGATAGGTAATTAAGGTCACAGTTATGAAAACTTAGGACACTAAAAAGGCCTTTCTGCTGACTCTGAAAAAACACCAAAAGAAAGATGCCCAGGGTCCCTGATCATCTGTGTGAATGTGCCTTAGGCATGATGCAAGGAGGCATGAGGACTGCAGATGTGGCCATGGCAATAAATCGCAATGTCGGTACCGTGAGACGCCTAAGACAGCGTCTAAGACAGCGCTACAGGTAGACAGGACGGACAGCTGATCGTCCTCACAGTGGCAGACGACTTGTAACAACACCTGCACAGGATCAATACATCCGAACATCCCACCTGCGGGACGGGTACAGGATGGCAACAACAACTGCCCGAGTTACACCAGGAACGTACAATCCCTCCATCAGTGCTCAGACTGTCCGCAATAGGCTGAGAGACGCTGGACTGAGCGCTTGTAAGGCAGGTCCTCACCAGACATCACGGCTTTAAAAACGGCTTTAAATTGCTTTTACAGCCAAAGCCATTCTTGCTTACTGTTAGCTAGCTAGCTATCTGACCTATTGCTTGCTGAATCTGAAGATACTGACAGGTTATGTACACATTCAGATTAGGGCAGGGAAGTAAGTATATACAAAGAATATCATTGGACATATTCAAATTAGTAGATGAGATGATGTCACCTCACCTGAGGCAAAGCAAAACCGAGCGATTCAGACTCAAATCACGTGATTGGAGGATCATCACCGCTCTTCACCGATCCTCCACCAAATTTCACAGTGGGTGCGAGACCTGGAGAGACCTACAAGTCACTGTGAAATTTGGTAGAGGATCGTGATGATCTGGGGGTGCTTCAGCAAGGCTGGAATCGGGCATGACCTGTCATGTTCATTTCAGGTCATCGCAAGCTGGGCATGGAGTTTGAAGAGCCACATATTGGGGTGAAAAAATATTTTAAAAAATATAAAAATATACTTGTATTGTATTCCTTAAATGGCTCTGTGAATTTTCAACAAGTGTTGTCATTTTATATATATATTTTTAAAATTTGAATTTGTTTTATTTTTTGTTATTTTAGAAAATGTATTAAAAAATGTTTTTTAAAAAAGGTATTCAAGACTATCTGCTATGAGACTCGAAATTGAGCTCAGGTGCATCCTGTTTCCATTGATCATCCTTGAGATGTTTCTACGACTTGATTGGAGTCCACCTGTGGTAAAACAAATCAATCGATAGGACATTATTTGGAAAGGCACACACCTGTCTGTATAAGGTCCAACAGATGACTGCATGTGAAATCAAAAAGCAAACCAAAGGAATTGTCCATAGAGCTCCGAGACAGGATTATGTCGAGGCACAGATCTGGGGGAAGGGTACCAAAAAATGTCTTCAGCATTGAAGGTCCCCAAGAAAACAGTGGCCTCCATCATTCTTAAATGGAAGAAATTTGGAACCACCAAGACTCTTCCTAAAGCTGGCCGCACGACCAAACTGAGACATCGGTGGAGAAGACCCTTGGTCAGGGAGGTGACCAAGATCCTGATGGTTACTCTGACAGAGCTCCAGAGTTCCTCTGTGGAGATGGGATAACCTTCCAGAAGGACAACCGTCTCTGCAGCACTACACCAATCAAGCCTTTATGATAGAGTGGCATCTGGAGGAAACCTGGCACCATCCCTACAGTGAAGCATGGTGGTGGCAGCACCGATTACAGCATTGAGAAGACTCAAGGTAATTCAACAAAGTACTGAGTAAAGTGTCTGAATTCTTGTGTGAATGGAATATTTCAATTTTTTATATAAATGTGCAAAAACTTCTAAAAACCTGTATTTGCTTTGTCATTATGGGGTATTGTGTTTAGATTTATGAGGGGGAAAAGTATGTAATTCATTTTAGAATAAGACTACAACGTACTGTAACAAAATGTGGAAAAGTCAAGGGGTCGGAATGTTTCCTGTGTCAGTGGAGGCTCCTCAGAGGAGGAAGAGGAGGACCATCCTCCTCAGTGAATTTCACAAAAAATATACACTACTGTTCAAAAGTTTGGGGTAATTTAGACATTTCCTTGTTTAGGAAAAGAAAAGCACTTTTTTGGTCCATTAAAATAGTTAAAATTGACCAGAAATACAGTGTAGACACTGTTAACGTTCTAAATGACTATTTTAGCTGGAAACTGATGATTTTTTATGGAATATCTACATAGATGTACAGAGGCCCATTATCAGCAACCATCACTCCTGTGTTCCAATGGCACGTTGTTTTAGCTAATCCAAGTTTATCATTTTAAAAGGCTCATTGGTCATTAAAAATAACTTTTCAGATTATGTTAGCACAGCTGAAAACTGTTTTTCTGATTAAAGAAGCAATAAAACTGGCCTTCTTTAGACTAGTTGAGTATCTGGAGCATCAACATTTGTGGGTTTGATTACAGGCTCACAATGGCCAGAAACAAGGAACTTTCTCCTGAAACTCGTCAGTCTATTCTTGTTCTGAGAAATGAAGGCTATTCCATGTGAGAAATTGCCAAGAAACTGAAGATCTCGTACAACGCAGTGTACTACTCCCTTCACAGAACAGTGCAAACTGGCCCTAACCAGAATAGAAAGAGGAGTGGGAGGCCCCAGTGCACAACTGAGCAAGAGGACAAGTACATTAGAATGTCTAGTTTGAGAAACAGATGCTTCACAAGTCCTCAACTGGCAGCTTCATTAAATAGTACCCGCAAAACACCAATCTCAACGTCGACAGCTAAGAGGCAACTCCGGGATGCTGGCCTTCTAGACAGAGTTACAAAGAAAAAGCCTTATCTCAGACTGGCCAATAAAAATAAAGGATTAAGATGGGCAAGGACAAAAGAACACAGACACTGGACAGAGGAAGATTGTAAAAAAGTGTTATGGTCAGACAAATCTAAGTTTGAGGTATTCGGATCACAAAGAAGAACATTTGTGAGACACAGAAAAAATGAAAAGATACCGGAGGAGTGCTTGACGCCAACTGTCAAGCATGGTGGAGGAAATGTGATGGTCTGGGGGTGCTTTGGTGGTGGTAAAGTGGGAGATTAGTACAGGGTAAAAGGGATCTTGATGAAGGAAGTCTATCACTCCATTTTGCAACGCCGTGCCATACCTGGTGGACGGCGCTTAAATTGGAGCCAATTTCCTCCTACAACAAGACAACGACCCAAAGCACAACTCTAAACTATGCAAGAACTATTTAGGGAAGAAGCAGTCAGCTGGTATTCTGTCTATAATGGAGTGGCCAGCACAGTCACCGGATCTCAACACTATTGAGCTGCTGTGGGAGCAGCTTCACTGTATGGTACGTAGGAAGTGCCCATCAAGCCAATCCATCTTGTGGGAGGTGCTTCAGGAAGCATGGGGTGAAATCTCTTCAGATCACCTCAACACATTGAAAACTAGAATGCCAAAGGTCTACAAGGCTGTAATTGCTGCAAATGGAGGATACTTTGACAAAAGAGAAGTTTTAAGGACACAATTATTATTTAAATTAAAAATCGTTATCTATAACCTTGTATTGACTATATTTCATATTCATTGTACAACTCATTTCATGTATGTTTTCATGGAAAACAAGGATATTTTTAAGAGACCCCAAACTTTTAAAAGGTAGTATATATATATATATATTTTTTTTTTAGTTATCCTTTTTAGATAAAACTATAATAAATATATTCATGTCACCAAATAATTGATTAAAATACTGTTTTGCAATGAAGGTCTACAGTAGCCTCAACAGCACTCTGTAGGGTAGCACCATGGTGTAACCGGAGGACAGCTATTGTCTGTCCTCCTCTGGGTACATTGACTTCAATACAAAACCTAGGAGGCTCATGGTTCTCACCCCCTTCCATAGACTTAAACAGTAATTATGACAACTTCCAGAGGATGTCCTATAACCTATTAGAGCTCTTGCAGCATAAACTGACATGTTGTTCACCCAATCAAAGGATCAGAGAATGAATCTAGTACTGAAAGCATAAACTACAGCTAGCTAGCACTGAAGTGCATACACTGTGGTGGGTAATAAACTGAAAGAGAGAAAAAGACAACAGCTGAACAGTTTTCAAAACAAATACATTTATTTAAAAATGGAAAAAGCAAGAGAGAGAGATAAAGGACTGTTCTTAAGCACAACGCAATACGGAGTGTCTTGATTAAGGCCTTAGCCGTGGTATATTGGCTATATACCACAAACCCCTGAGGTACCTTATTGCTATTAAAAACTGGTTATCAACATTATTAGAGCAGTAAAAAGGCATGTTTTGTCAGAACCTGTGGTATACAGTCTGAAATACAATGGCCAATCAGCATTCAGGGCTCGAACCGCCCAGTTCATAAATATATTAATAATACACTGAGTAAACACCAAACACCTTTTGAGCACCACGTTCAAAACGTTCTCAAATGGCTAACTCCGCCCTCTCTCTGCACAGACAGAGGGCCTGAGAGCAAACTACCCCAGCTCGCAGCCTGCTCAAGTAAGCAACCACAGAGTCAGAGACGCTGCTGTCGGTGGGTTTGTGAGATGCCGGACAAAAGGCAATTATTAAACCCGTCCCGACACTCCTGCCGTCTCTACAGAAAATATGTACTAATGTTTTCAGATAAGTTAGGAACTTTTAAAAAATATATATGTTTCAATATCTCCACAGGACCTATCTTCCCTATAGGCCGATATTAAAAACAATGTTGGCCTCATGTGAAAGTGATAATACACATTTCTGTGTGCTCCATTGATGTCTGTTTGTGCAGATTGATTAGTAATGCCTAGGAATACAAGTGGGAACCACAACAGTATGTAATTTGAGACAATAAATATGTATGTAAAGAGTTAATGATTTTATGCAATTCATCATTATCTTATCTTCAGAGTTTATACTGTTAGGTGACCTAAACTGGGATATTCTTAACACCCCGGCCGTCATACAATCTAAGCTAGATGCCCTCAATCTCACACAAATTATCAAGGAACCTACCAGGTACAACCCTAAATCCGTAAACATGGACACCGTCATAGATATCATCCTGACCAACTTGCCCTCTAAATACACCTCTGCTGTCTTCAATGTCAAAGTCAGTAATGGGTACGCGGTCAAACGACCACCCCTCATCACTGTCAAACGTTCCCTAAAACAAATCAGAGAGCAGGCCTTTCTAATCTACCTGGCCTGGGTATCCTGTAACGATATTGACCTCATTCCATCAATAGAGGATGCCTGGTTATTCTTTAAAGTGTTTTTCTCAACATCTTAAATAAGCATGCCCCATTCAAAAAATGTAGAACTAAGAACAGGTATAGACATTGGTTCATTCCAGACTTGACTGCCCTTGACCAACACCTTATTACTAGAATGTTCAACCTCTCTTTCGTATTGTCTGAGATCCCTAAAGATTGGAAAGCTTTAGCAGTCATCCCCCTCTTCAAAGGGGGAGACACTGTAGACCCAAACTGTTACAGACCTATATCTGTCCTACCCTGCCCTTCTAAAGTCTTCGAAAGCCAAATTAACAAACAGATCACTGACCATTTCGAATCCCACCATTCCTTCTCCGCTATGCAATCTGGTTTCTGAGCTGGTCACGGGTGTACCTCAGCCACGCTCAAGGTTCTAAACGATATCATGACCGCCCTCGATAAAATACAGTACTGTGCAGCCATCTTCATCGACCTGGCCAAGGCTTTCGACTCTGTCAATCACCTAATTCTTATCAGCAGACTCAATAGCCTTGGTTTCTCAAATGACTGCCTCGCCTGGTTCACCAACTACTTCTCAGATAGAGTTCAGTGTGTCAAATCAGAGGGCCTGTTGTCCGGACCTCTGGCAGTCTCTATGGGGGTGCCACAGGGATCAATTCGACTCTTTTCTCTGTATACATCAATGATGTCGCTCTTACTGCTGGTGATTCTCTGATCCACCTCTACGCAGACAACACCATTCTGTATACATCTGGCCCTTCTTTGGACACTTTGTTAATGAACAAACCTCCAGACAAGCTTCAATGCCATACAACACTCCTTCTGTGGCCTCCAACTGCTAGAGGCATGCTCTTCAACCGATCACTGCCCGCACCTGCCACTCATCTAGCATCACTACTATGGACGTTTCTGCCTTAGAATATGTGGACAACGACAAATACCTAGGTGTCTGGTTAGACTGTAAACTCTCTTTCCAGACTCACATTAAGCATCTCTAATCCAAAATTAATTGTAGAATCGGCTTCCTATTTCGCAACAAAGCATCTTTCACTCAAACATACCCTCGTAAAACTGACTATCCGACCGATCATTGACTTCGGCGATGTCATTTACAAAACAGCCTCCATCACTCTACTCAGCTAATTGGATGTAGTCTATCACAGTGCCATCCATTTTGTCACCAAAGCCCCATACACTACCCACCACTGTGACCGTTGGCTGACCCTCGCTTCATATTCGGCGCCAAACCCACTGGCTCCAGGTCACCTATAAGTCTTTGCTAGGTAAAGCCCCGCCTTAACTCAGCTCCCTGGTCCTCATAGAAGCACCCACTCGTAGCACTCGCTCCAGCAGGTATATTTCACTGGTCATCCCCAAAACCAACTCCTCGTTTGGCTGCTTTTCCTTACAGATCTCTACTGCCAATGACTGGAACGAATTGTAAAAATCACTGAAGCTGGAGACTCCTATCTCCCTCACTAGCTTTGAGCACCAGCTGTCAGAGCAGCTCACAGATTACTGCTCCTGTACACATCCCAACTGTAAATAGCCCATCTGTAAATAGCCCACCCAACTACCTCATCCCCATATTGTTATTTATTTTTTTGCTCCTTTGCACCCCAATATCTCTACCTTGCACATTCATCTTCTGCACATCTATCACTCCACTGTTAATTGCTAAATTGTAATTATTTCACCACTATGGCCCTAATCTTACTACATTTGCACACACTGTATATACGTTTTTTTTATCCCATGTGTAACTCTGTGTTGTTTTTGTCGCACTGCTTTGCTGTATCTTGACAAACACACTCTCACACACACACACACTCACACACGGCGAAGGCATGCATGAGTCACTCTCTGGCTTTAGTCATCATTGGTGATACACTTAAAGATTTTGTCACAGTGTTGTCCTTTACTGATGTCAACTGACCTTTAGTTAGTCAGTTGAATGCCAGGTCTTCAATCAAACTCCTTTGATACATCACTGTATTTTCCTAGAATATTCAAACACCCTCTCCCCAAAGATATTACAGACTGCACAACCCTCATCTCTCTATCCCCTCTCTTCTTTGCTCTCTTGCTTTCTTTCTTTCTCCCTCTCTCCATCTCTTTCTCTGTCCCTTTAATTCCTTCTTTCTTTCTTTCTTTCGTTCTTTCTTTCTTTCTCCCTCTCCATCTCTTTCTTTCTCTGTCCTCTCGTTCTTTCTCTGTCCCTCCCTCTCTCTCTCTCTCTCTCTCTCTCTCTCTCTCTCTCTCTCTCTCTCTCTCTCTCTCTCTCTCTCTCTCTCTCTCTCTCTCTCTCTCTCTCTCTCTCTCTCTCTCTCTCTCTCTCTCCTCTCATTGTATCTCTTCATCTCATAAAGCATGACTCAGAGAGAAGACACACGACTCCCACAGACATATGATTAATGTTGTATTATGCTGTGAACACCTGCCTGGCTGTTTTGCATATAAAAGGGGGTGGAGAAAATGTAGAAAATAGTATGAACCAAAAGGCTGGGGAAGGGGGAGTGGGGCACGCACGCTTTAATCATTGTATCTAGAGCAACTAGGGTTAAGTGCCTTGCTCAAGGGAACATCGACAGATTTTCACCTGGTCGGCTCGGAGATTCAAACCAGCGAAACGATTCCAATCTTGTAAGACAACAAAATGTGGAAAAATGTGGGTGTGAATACTTGACTGTATTTTGTCTTCATTTGTTTGGATCCCAGGATGAGGACCTTGACTTGTTTTGTTTTGACACACTCTGGGAGTGTAATTCATTCCCCCCATTTTCTCCCCTCATCAATATTACAACACCACCTCTCTCTCTCGCTCTCTCAGGCTGCCAGTGGGCTCTCGCCTCATAACTCATTTAGCTTTCTGCTTTTTATGTTAGCTTGCTTTCCTCTCTCCATCTCTACCGTCGGGTTTTAGCTGAAAGTTCTCCCTGAGTCGACTTGTCATTATATAGGACACATAAACCTTTGTCCTTCTCACCACAACTCTGGCTATAATGCACAATTGACTTGATTGATTTATGTGTATATCTATTCAGAGGTTTTCAAAACCCGAGCCTGGAGGTCTGAAGTAATACTGGTGTTCTGTTCTACCTGATAATTCATTGTACTCACCTGGTGTCCCAGGTCTAAATTAGCCATTGATTGGAGGAAAATAAGGACACCAGCAGCTGAACTGGCTTCCGGGTCCGGATTTGAATTTGCCTTTGACCTGATAACCCCCTCAACCTATAGATGGGTATGGAAAAACAGTTTTACTAACAGCTAAACAGGCCACACCCCTAGCTGACCTCTGATTGGTCCTTGCAGAAAATGACAGGATACAATTGGATATCCTCGGAGCATTGAGAGGTCGGAATCCAATCCTCCCCTTTTTGACAAGGCTTTCCTTTGAAGGAATCAACACAATTCCCCAGGTGGATTCCTATATTGATCCAAAATGGAGGAAAGTAGAATAGATTATATACATTAGTGTTGTGTGGAATAACGCAGCCATCCCTAGACCCCTAGCCAGCCATCCCTGGGCCCCTGATAGCCAGCCAACCCTGGGCCCCATAGCCAGCCATCTCTGGGCCCCATAGCCAGCCATCCCTGGGCCCCTGATATCCAGCCAGCCCCGGGCCCCGATAGCCAGCCAGCCCTGGGCCAGCCAGCCCTGGGCCCCATAGCCAGCCATCCCTGAGCACCGATAGCAAGCCAGCCCTGGGCCCCATAGCCAGCCAGCCCTGGGCCCCGAAAGCCAGCCAGCCCTGGGCCCCGAAAGCCAGCCAACCCTGGGCCCCATAGCCAGCCAACCCTGTGCCCCGTAGCCAGCCATCTCTGGGCCCCATAGCCAGCCAGCCCTGGGCCCCGTAGCCAGCCATCTCTGGGCCCCATAGGCAGCCAGCCCTGGGCCCCGTAGCCAGCCAACCCTGGGCCCCATAGCCAGCTAGCCCTGGGCCCCGTAGCCAGCCAACCCTGGGCCCCATAGCCAGCCATCTCTGGGCCCCATAGCCAGCCAGCCCTGGGCCCCATAGCCATTCAGCCCTGGGCCCCATAGCCATTCAGCCCTGGGCCACATAGCCAGCCATCTCTTGGCCCCATAGCCAGCCAACCCTGGGCCCCATAGCCAGCCAACCCTGGGCCCCGTAGCCAGCCAACCCTGGGCCCCATAGCCAGCCATCTCTGGGCCCCGTAGCCAGCCAGCCCTGGGCCCCGTAGCCAGCCAGCCCTGGGCCCCGTAGCCAGCCATACCTGAACTACATAAGGAATAGGTTGCCATTTGGGACACAGATGGGATTGGAGTACATCATTAGCCTGCCCCGTCTCAATGAGATTCTATCTCAATGGAGCTAACCTGGATAGCTAGAGGTTAGATAAGTATAGCCAAACTAGGCTATTTGTTAGTGCTATCAATTAGAAATAGAGCTAGAATTATATTTTTCCTATCGCTGGCTCTCAGCCCAGTCATGTTTGGCTCAGTTGGTAGAGGATGTTGCTTGACAAAGCCAGGATTGTGGGTTCAATTCTATCCAAAAGTAAAATGTATGCAAACATGACTGTGAGCTTCTTTGGATAAAACAATCTAAATATATATGTTTTATGAGCAAGAAATAATATATATATACAGTGGGGAGAACAGGTATTTGATACACTGCCGATTTTGCAGGTTTTCCTACTTACAAAGCATGTATTTATCATAGGTACACTTCAACTGTGAGAGACGGAATCTAAAACGAAAATCCAGAAAATCACATTGTATGATTTTTAAGTAATTTATTAGCATTTTATTGCATGACATAAGTATTTGATCACCTACCAACCAGTAAGAATTCTGGTTCTCACAGACCTGTTAGTTTTTCTTTAAGAAGCCCTCCTGTTCTCCACTCATTACCTGTATTAATTGCACCTGTTTGAACTTGTTACCTGTATAAAAGACACCTGTCCACACACTCAATCAAACAGACTCCAACCTCTCCACAATGGACAAGACCAGAGAGCTGTGTAACGACATCAGCGATAAAATTGTAGACCTGCACAATAATGGGATGGGCTACAGGACAATAGGCAAGCATATGATCTCTGTAATTGCAAACAAAAGTTTCCTTACCAAATATTAAGTTTTGCTTTTCTGATGTATCAAATACTTATGTCATGCAATAAAATACAAATTAATTACTTAAAAATCATACAATGTGATTTTCTGGATTTTTGTTTTAGATTCCATCTCTCACAGTTGAATGGTACCTATGGTAAAAAAAATACAGACCTCTACATGCTTTGTAAGCAGGAAAACCTGCAAATTCGGCAGTGTATCAAATACTTGTTCTCCCCACTGTATATATACACTGCTCAAAATATAAAGGGAACACTTAAACAACACAATGTAACTCCAGGTCAATCCCACTTCTGTGAAATCAAACTGTCCACTTAGGAAGCAACACTGATTGACAATACATTTCACATGCTGTTGTGCAAATGGAATAGACAACAGGTGGAAATTATAGGGAATTAGCAAGACACCCCCAATAAAGGAGTGGTTCTGCAGGTGAAGACCTCTCAGTTCCTATGCTTCCTGGCTGATGTTTTGGTCACTTTTGATTGCTGGCGATGCTTTCACTCTAGTGGTAGCATGAGACGGAGTCTACAACCCACACAAGTGGCTCAGGTAGTGCAGCTCATCCAGGATGGCATATCAATGTGAGCTGTGGCAAAAAGTTTTGTTGTGTCTGTCAGTGTAGTGTCCAGAGCATGGAGGTGCTACGTGGAGGAGGCTGTAGGAGGGCAACAACCCAGCAGCAGGACCGCTACCTCCGCCTTTGTACAAGGAGGAGCAGGAGGAGCACTGCCAGAGCCCTGCAAAATTACCTCCATCAGGACACAAATGTGCATGTGTCTGCTCAAACGGTCAAAAACAGACTCAATGAGGGTGGTATGAGGGCCCGACGTCCACAGGTGGGGGTTGTGCTTACAGCCCAACACCAAGCAGGATGTTTGGCATTTGCCAGAGAACACCAAGATTGGCAAATTCGCCACTGGTGCCCTGTGCTCTTCACAGATGAAAGCAGGATCACACTGAGGACGTGACAGACGTGACAGAGTCTGGAGATGCTATGGAGAACGTTCTGCTGCCTGCAACATCCTCCAGCATCACCGGTTTGGTGGTGGGTCAGTCATGGTGTGGGGTGGCATTTCTTTGGGGGGGCCGCACAGCCCTCCATGTGCTCGCCAGAGGTAGCCTGACTGCCATTAGGTACCGAGATGAGATCCTCAGACCCCTTGTGAGACCATATGCTGGTGTGGTTGGCCCTGGGTTCCTCCTAATGCAAGACAATGCTTGACCTCCTGTGGCTGGAGTGTGTCAGCAGTTCCTGCAAGAGGAAGTCATTGATGCTATGGATTGGCCCGCCCGTTCCCCAGACCTGAATCCAATTGAGCACATCTGGGACATCATGTCTCGCTCCATCCACCAATGCCACGTTGCACCACAGACTGTCCAGGAGTTGGCGGATGCTTTAGTCCAGGTCTGGGAGGAGATCCCACAGGAGACCATCCGCCACCTCATCAGGAGCATGCCCAGGCGTTGTAGGGAGGTCATACAGGCACGTGGAGGCCACACACACTACTGAGCCTCATTTTTACTTGTTTTAAGGACATTACATCACAGTTGGATCAGCCTGTAGTGTGGTTTTCCACTTTAATTTTGAGTGTGACTCCAAATCCAGACCCTCCATGGGTTGATCAATTTGATTTCCATTGATAATTTTTGTGTGATTTTGTTGTCAGCACATTCAACTACGTAAACTATGTAAAGTATTTAATAAGAATATTAAATTCATTCAGATCTAGGATGTGTTATTTTAGTGTTCCCTTTATTTTTTTGAGCAGTGTATACATATATATATATATATATATATATATATATATATACATACACACACACACAATTAAATGACCTTCCACACAGAGACTAGGGCATGGATGTGTGAGAGAGGGTGATAGCAACATAATGAGAGAGAGAAATAGAGAGACCAATAACGAAAGAGTTGTTGGAGACAGGGAACGCAGGAAAGAAAGGAAGGATATTTGATGATTTGATTGGGTGAATGTGTCTGTCAGGGGATCAGACAAAGTGGCCCATCTCTTCGCCATCAGCAACCATCACACACTTAACTCTGGTTAGCTCTACACAAAAACAAAACATTAGCATTTTTGCCAACCACCGTTTCGTGTTTTGTTGTCTTCCTCAGTGCTCCACCGCTGAGTGCTAACAGGACACATCCTCATTAAGAGGAAAGGGGTTGATGTAACGAGTGCGCTGGGAGTCAGGAAGAAAGTTCAGGGAGTGCCTAATTTAATAAAGAAATGAACAAAACAAGAAAACACAAAACAACGCACAGACAGGAAACTGAAACTGAAACAATAACGCCTGGGTTAGGAACCAATGGGAGGGACATATATAGGGAAGGAACCAATGGGAGAGACATATATAGGGTTAGGAACCAATGGGTTAGGAACCAATGGGAGAGACATATATAGGGTTAGAAACCAATGGGAGGGACATATATAGGGTTAGGAACCAATGGAAGTGACATATATAGGGAAGGCACCAATGGGAGTGACATATATAGGGAAGGAACCAATGGGAGTGACAGATATAGGGAAGGAACCAAAGGGAGTGACAGATATAGGGAAGGAACCAAAGGGTGGGACAAATATAGGGAAGGAAACAAAGGGAGTGACAGATATAGGGAAGGAACCAAATGGAGGGACATATATAGGGAAGGAACCAAAGGGAGGGACATATATAGGGTTAGGAACCAATGGGAGTGACAGATATAGTGAAGGAACCAATGGGAGTGACAGATATAGGGAAGGAACCAAATGGAGGGACATATATAGGGAAGGAACCAAAGGGAGGGACATATATAGGGTTAGGAACCAATGGGAGTGACAGATATAGTGAAGGAACCAATGGGAGTGACAGATATAGGTTAGGAACCAATGGGAGAGACATATATAGGGAAGGAACCAATGGGAGGGACATATATAGGGAAGGAACCAAAGGGAGTGACAGATATAGGGAAGGAACCAAAGGGAGGGACATATATAGAGAAGGAACCAAAGGGAGGGACATATATATGGAAGGAACCAAAGGGAGAGACATATATAGGGAAGGAACCAAAGGGAGGGACAGATATAAGGAAGGAACCAAAGGGAGGGACAGATATAGGGAAGGAACCAAAGGGAGAGACATATATAGGGAAGGAACCAAAGGGAGTGACATATATAGGGAAGGAACCAAAGGGAGAGACATATATAGGGAAGGAACCAAAGGGAGAGACATATATAGGGAAGGAACCAAAGGGAGAGACATATATAGAGAAGGAACCAAAGGGAGAGACATATATAGGGAAGGAACCAAAGGGAGGGACATATATAGAGAAGGAACCAAAGGGAGGGACATATATATGGAAGGAACCAAAGGGAGAGACATATATAGGGAAGGAACCAAAGGGAGGGACAGATATAAGGAAGGAACCAAAGGGAGGGACAGATATAGGGAAGGAACCAAAGGGAGAGACATATATAGGGAAGGAACCAAAGGGAGGGACATATATAGGGAAGGAACCAAAGGGAGAGACATATATAGGGAAGGAACCAAAGGGAGAGACATATATAGGGAAGGAACCAAAGGGAGTGACATATATAGGGAAGGAACCAAAGGGAGAGACATATATAGGGAAGGAACCAAAGGGAGAGACATATATAGGGAAGGAACCAAAGGGAGAGACATATATAGGGAAGGAACCAAAGGGAGTGACAGATATAGGGAAGGAACCAAAGGGAGAGACATATATAGGGAAGGAACCAAAGGGAGTGACATATATAGGGAAGGAACCAAAGGGAGTGACATATATAGGGAAGGAACCAAAGGGAGAGACATATATAGGGAAGGAACCAAAGAGAGTGACATATATAGGGAAGGAACCAAAGGGAGTGACATATATAGGGAAGGAACCAAAGGGAGAGACATATATAGGGAAGGAACCAAAGGGAGTGACATATATAGGGAAGGAACCAAAGGGAGAGACATATATAGGGAAGGAACCAAAGGGAGAGACATATATAGGGAAGGAACCAAAGGGAGAGACATATATAGGGAAGGAACCAAAGGGAGTGACAGATACAGGGGAGGGACCAAAGGGAGTGACATATATAGGGAAGGAACCAAAGGGAGGGACATATATAGGGAAGGAACCAAAGAGAGAGACATATATAGGGAAGGAACCAAAGGGAGAGACATATATAGGGAAGGAACCAAAGAGAGTGACATATATAGGGAAGGAACCAAAGGGAGTGACATATATAGGGAAGGAACCAAAGGGAGGGACATATATAGGGAAGGAACCAAAGGGAGAGACATATATAGGGAAGGAACCAAAGGGAGTGACATATATAGGGAAGGAACCAAAGGGAGAGACATATATAGGGAAGGAACCAAAGGGAGTGACAGATATAGGGAAGGAACCAAAGAGAGTGACATATATAGGGAAGGAACCAAAGGGAGTGACATATATAGGGAAGGAACCAAAGGGAGGGACATATATAGGGAAGGAACCAAAGGGAGAGACAGATATAGGGAAGGAACCAAAGGGAGTGACATATATAGGGAAGGAACCAAAGGGAGTGACAGATATAGGGAAGGAACCAAAGGGAGAGAAATATATAGGGAAGGAACCAAAGGGAGAGACATATATAGGGAAGGAACCAAAGGGAGAGACATATATAGGGAAGGAACCAAAGGGAGTGACAGATATAGGGAAGGAACCAAAGAGAGTGACATATATAGGGAAGGAACCAAAGGGAGTGACATATATAGGGAAGGAACCAAAGGGAGGGACATATATAGGGAAGGAACCAAAGGGAGAGACATATATAGGGAAGGAACCAAAGGGAGTGACATATATAGGGAAGGAACCAAAGGGAGAGACATATATAGGGAAGGAACCAAAGGGAGTGACATATATAGGGAAGGAACCAAAGGGAGTGACATATATAGGGAAGGAACCAAAGGGAGTGACATATATAGGGAAGGAACCAAAGGGAGAGACATATATAGGGAAGGAACCAAAGGGAGTGACAGATACAGGGGAGGGACCAAAGGGAGTGACATATATAGGGAAGGAACCAAAGGGAGGGACATATATAGGGAAGGAACCAAAGAGAGAGACATATATAGGGAAGGAACCAAAGGGAGAGACATATATAGGGAAGGAACCAAAGGGAGTGACAGATATAGAGAAGGAACCAAAGGGAGAGACATATATAGGGAAGGAACCAAAGGGAGAGACATATATAGGGAAGGAACCAAAGGGAGAGACATATATAGGGAAGGAACCAAAGTGAGTGACAGATATAGAGAAGGAACCAAAGGGAGAGACATATATAGAGAAGGAACCAAAGGGAGAGACATATATAGGGAAGGAACCAAAGGGAGTGACAGATATAGAGAAGGAACCAAAGGGAGAGACATATATAGAGAAGGAACCAAAGGGAGGGACATATATAGGGAAGGAACCAAAGTGAGAGACAGATATAGGGAAGGAACCAAAGTGAGAGACATATATAGGGAAGGAACCAAAGGGAGAGACATATATAGGGAAGGAACCAAAGGGAGAGACATATATAGGGAAGGAACCAAAGGGAGAGACATATATATAGGGAAGGAACCAAAGTGAGTGACATATATAGGGAAGGAACCAAAGGGAGTGACATATATAGGGAAGGAACCAAAGGGAGTGACATATATAGGGAAGGAACCAAAGGGAGTGACATATATAGGGAAGGAACCAAAGGGAGAGACATATATAGGGAAGGAACCAAAGAGAGTGACATATATAGGGAAGGAACCAAAGGGAGTGACATATATAGGGAAGGAACCAAAGGGAGAGACATATATAGGGAAGGAACCAAAGGGAGTGACATATATAGGGAAGGAACCAAAGAGAGTGACATATATAGGGAAGGAACCAAAGGGAGTGACATATATAGGGAAGGAACCAAAGAGAGTGACATATATAGGGAAGGAACCAAAGGGAGTGACATATATAGGGAAGGAACCAAAGGGAGACATATATAGAGAAGGAACCAAAGGGAGTGACATATATAGGGAAGGAACCAAAGGGAGTGACATATATAGGGAAGGAACCAAAGGGAGTGACATATATAGGGAAGGAACCAAAGGGAGTGACATATATAGGGAAGGAACCAAAGGGAGTGACATATATAGGGAAGGAACCAAAGGGAGTGACATATATAGGGAAGGAACCAAAGGGAGAGACATATATAGGGAAGGAACCAAAGGGAGTGACATATATAGGGAAGGAACCAAAGGGAGAGACATATATAGGGAAGGAACCAAAGAGAGTGACATATATAGGGAAGGAACCAAAGGGAGTGACATATATAGGGAAGGAACCAAAGGGAGAGACATATATAGGGAAGGAACCAAAGGGAGTGACATATATAGGGAAGGAACCAAAGGGAGTGACATATATAGGGAAGGAACCAAAGGGAGTGACATATATAGGGAAGGAACCAAAGGGAGTGACATATATAGGGAAGGAACCAAAGGGAGTGACATATATAGGGAAGGAACCAAAGGGAGTGACATATATAGGGAAGGAACCAAAGGGAGAGACATATATAGGGAAGGAACCAAAGGGAGTGACATATATAGGGAAGGAACCAAAGGGAGAGACATATATAGGGAAGGAACCAAAGGGAGTGACATATATAGGGAAGGAACCAAAGGGAGTGACATATATAGGGAAGGAACCAAAGGGAGAGACATATAGGGAAGGAACCAAAGGGAGTGACATATATAGGGAAGGAACCAAAGGAGAGACATATATAGGGAAGGAACCAAAGGGAGTGACAGATACAGGGGAGGAACCAAAGGGAGTGACATATATAGGGAAGGAACCAAAGGGAGGGACATATATAGGGAAGGAACCAAAGGGAGGGACATATATAGGGAAGGAACCAAAGGGAGTGACATATATAGGGAAGGAACCAAAGGGAGGGACATATATATAGGGAAGGAACCAAAGGGAGTGACATATATAGGGAAGGAACCAAAGGGAGTGACATATATAGGGAAGGAACCAAAGGGAGTGACATATATAGGGAAGGAACCAAAGGGAGAGACATATATAGGGAAGGAACCAAAGGGAGTGACATATATAGGGAAGGAACCAAAGGGAGTGACATATATAGGGAAGGAACCAAAGGGAGTGACATATATAGGGAAGGAACCAAAGGGAGTGACATATATAGGGAAGGAACCAAAGGGAGTGACATATATAGGGAAGGAACCAAAGGGAGGGACATATATAGGGAAGGAACCAAAGGGAGTGACATATATAGGGAAGGAACCAAAGGGAGTGACATATATAGGGAAGGAACCAAAGGGAGTGACATATATAGGGAAGGAACCAAAGGGAGTGACATATATAGGGAAGGAACCAAAGGGAGTGACATATATAGGGAAGGAACCAAAGGGAGTGACATATATAGGGAAGGAACCAAAGGGAGTGACATATATAGGGAAGGAACCAAAGGGAGTGACATATATAGGGAAGGAACCAAAGGGAGTGACATATATAGGGAAGGAACCAAAGGGAGTGACATATATAGGGAAGGAACCAAAGGGAGAGACATATAGGGAAGGAACCAAAGGGAGTGACATATATAGGGAAGGAACCAAAGGGAGAGACATATATAGGGAAGGAACCAAAGAGAGTGACATATATAGGGAAGGAACCAAAGGGAGTGACATATATAGGGAAGGAACCAAAGGGAGAGACATATATAGGGAAGGAACCATAGGGAAGGAACCAAAGGGAGTGACATATATAGGGAAGGAACCAAAGGGAGTGACATATATAGGGAAGGAACCAAAGGGAGTGACATATATAGGGAAGGAACCAAAGGAGTGACATATATAGGGAAGGAACCAAAGGGAGTGACATATATAGGGAAGGAACCAAAGGGAGAGACATATATAGGGAAGGAACCAAAGGGAGTGACATATATAGGGAAGGAACCAAAGGGAGAGACATATATAGGGAAGGAACCAAAGGGAGTGACATATATAGGGAAGGAACCAAAGGGAGTGACATATATAGGGAAGGAACCAAAGGGAGAGACATATATAGGGAAGGAACCAAAGGGAGTGACATATATAGGGAAGGAACCAAAGGGAGAGACATATATAGGGAAGGAACCAAAGGGAGTGACAGATACAGGGGAGGGACCAAAGGGAGTGACATATATAGGGAAGGAACCAAAGGGAGGGACATATATAGGGAAGGAACCAAAGAGAGAGACATATATAGGGAAGGAACCAAAGGGAGAGACATATATAGGGAAGGAACCAAAGGAGAGACATATATAGGGAAGGAACCAAAGGGAGTGACATATATAGGGAAGGAACCAAAGGAGAGACATATATAGAGAAGGAACCAAAGGGAGAGACATATATAGGGAAGGAACCAAAGAGAGTGACAGATATAGAGAAGGAACCAAAGGGAGTGACATATATAGAGAAGGAACCAAAGGGAGAGACATATATAGGGAAGGAACCAAAGTGAGTGACAGATATAGGGAAGGAACCAAAGGGAGAGACATATATAGGGAAGGAACCAAAGGGAGGGACATATATAGAGAAGGAACCAAAGGGAGAGACATATATAGGGAAGGAACCAAAGGGAGAGACATATATAGGGAAGGAACCAAAGTGAGTGACAGATATAGAGAAGGAACCAAAGGGAGAGACATATATAGGGAAGGAACCAAAGGGAGAGACAGATATAGAGAAGGAACCAAAGGGAGAGACATATATAGGGAAGGAACCAAAGGGAGTGACAGATATAGAGAAGGAACCAAAGGGAGAGACATATATAGAGAAGGAACCAAAGGGAGTGACATATATAGGGAAGGAACCAAAGTGATGACAGATATAGAGAAGGAACCAATAGGAAGGAACCAAAGGGAGACAGATATAGAGAACATATAGGGAAGGAACCAGGGAAGGAAAGGGAGGGACATATATAGGGAAGGAACCAAAGTAGAGAAGGAGAGACATATATAGGGAAGGAACCAAAGTGAGTGACCATATAGGGAAGGAACCAAAGGGAGACATAGGGAAGGAACCAAAGGGAGGGGAGACATATATAGGGAAGGAACCAAAGGGAGACATATATAGGGAAGGAACCAAAAGAGGAGGGAAGGAACAAAGGGATTATATAGGGAAGGGGAGTTAGGAACATATATGGGGTTAGGAACAATGGGAGTGACAGATATAGTGAAGGAACCAATGGGAGTGACAGATATAGGTTAGGAACCAATGGGAGAGACATATATAGGGAAGGAACCAAGGGAGAGACATATATAGGGAAGGAACCAAAGGGATTGACATATATAGGGAAGGAACCAAAGGGAGAGACATATATAGGGAAGGAACCAAAGGGATTGACATATATAGGGAAGGAACCAATGGGAGAGACATATATAGGGAAGGAACCAAAGTGAGTGACATATATAGGGAAGGAACCAAAGGGAGAGACATATATAGGGAAGGAACCAAAGGAAGTGACATATATAGGGAAGGAACCAAAGGGATTGACATATATAGGGAAGGAACCAAAGGGATTGACATATATAGGGAAGGAACCAAAGTGAGTGACATATATAGGGAAGGAACCAAAGGGAGAGACATATATAGGGAAGGAACCAAAGGAAGTGACATATATAGAGAAGTTAATCAGGGAAGTGATGGAGTCCAGGTGAGTCTGATAACGAACAGGTGTGCATAACGATGGTGACAGGTGTGTGCCATAACGAGCAGCCTGGTGACCTAGAGGCCGGAGAGGGAGCACACCGTCACAGTCTGACAGTCTAAGAGGTACAGTATATACTTTGAGACAGAAAATGTGCAATAAAATGACTTCCGAAATGTAAAAAAGGCCATTAGTAAAAAATACTCCACTGAGAAGTCTTTTATTAGTCTGTTATTATATTGCCACGGATCTCTGAATAAATTGTTACGAATTTGGAAATGTCTTTGTAAGAAGAACCCTTTCAACATCACACACACACACACACACACACACACACACACACACACACACACACACACACACACACACACACACACACACACACACACACACACACACACCTTCACATACACACACACACACCTTCACACACACACACCTTCACATACACACACACACCTTCACACACACACACACACACCTTCACACACACACACACCTTCACACACACCTTCACACACACACCTTCACACACACACACACACACACACACACACACACACACACACACACACACACACACACACACACACACACACACACACACACACACACACACACACACACACACACACACACACACACACACACAGGAGAAACACTGAGAAGGATGAGTCAACCCATCATGGTCAAAAACACAAAAACACTGTTGGAGGAACTTCTAATTCTGCTGTGAGACTGAGAGCTCGTTGGTGTGTGAGGCTGTCCATCCTCTGCTGTGAGACTAAGAGCTCGTTGGTGTGTGAGGCTGTCCATCCTCTGCTGTGAGACTGAGAGCTCGTTGGTGTGTGAGGCTGTCCATCCTCTGCTGTGAGACTGAGAGCTCGTTGGTGTGTGAGGCTGTCCATCCTCTGCTGTGAGACTGAGAGCTCGTTGGTGTGTGAGGCTGTCCATCCTCTGCTGAGAGACTGAGAGCTCGTTGGTGTGTGAGGCTGTCCATCCTCTGCTGAGAGACTGAGAGCTCATTGGTGTGTGAGGCTGTCCATCCTCTGCTGAGAGACTGAGAGCTCGTTGGTGTGTGAGGCTGTCCATCCTCTGCTGAGAGACTGAGAGCTCGTTGGTGTGTGAGGCTGTCCATCCTCTGCTGAGAGACTGAGAGCTCGTTGGTGTGTGAGGCTGTCCATCCTCTCCTGTGAGACTGAGAGCTCGTTGGTGTGTGAGGCTGTCCATCCTCTGCTGAGAGACTGAGAGCTCGTTGGTGTGTGAGGCTGTCCATCCTTGGGGGTTGAGTGTTGCTGTATCATCCCTGCTCAAAGAGAATCTGAGACTCAGCGCGAGAGGATTTCCAATGCAGCTGGATGAGCTGGACAAATTCCAAGGTGTGGTGTCTGTGTGTGTGTTTGTCCACACGGCTTAGCGAAGGCACCAACTGAATGACTCACTTATGTCATGTCTACGGGGACAACATTTTACATGACATTTCCCTCCGAGTGGCACAGCTGTCTAAGGCACTGCATTTGCAGTGCTAGAGGTGTCACAATAGACCTTGGTTCAGTCCCAGGCTGTGTCACAACCCGGCTGTGATCGGGAGTCCAACAGGGCAGCGCACCATTGGGCCAGTGTCGTCCGTGTCAGGGTTTGGCCGGGTGGGTAGTCCATCATTGTAATAAGAATTTGTTCTTAACTGACTTGCCGAGTTAAATTAAATAAATACATTTAGCAGACACTCTTATCCAGAGCAATTAGGGTTAAGTGCCTTGCTCAAGGGCACATCGACAGATTTGTTCACCTAGTCGGCTCGGGGTTTAAAACCAGCAACCTTTCAGTTACTCGCCCAACGTTCTAAATCACTAGGCTATCTGTCACCACAACAGTGGTTCTGATCAGACCCGGGTTCAAAAACTGTTTGAAATCTTTCAAATACTTTCAGTGTATGCTTTAGTGCCAGATGGGTGGGGTTTGCACTTTTGGAATTGTTCTATTTGTCATTTTGCAAGCTCAATCAAGCACAGATAAAGCATGTGTGTGTGTGTGTGTGTGTGTGTGTGTGTGTGTGTGTGTGTGTGTGTGTGTGTGTGTGTGTGTGTGTGTGTGTGTGTGTGTGTGTGTGTGTGTGTGTGTGTGTGTGTTTGTGTGTGTGTGTGTGTACACATGTGTTTGTTAGGATTCCCGGCAGGATTAAAAGTTTGTCCCTAGTCCCCAGAAATAGCTCAGTCCCTGCACCTATAATCCCCCATCTCTGCACAGGTGACACCAGCTGCTCCAAAGCTAACCATCACCCACTACAGGTGAGAAACGCTTGGGGTGCGTTTAGTTGGCAGCAAATTGAAGAAAATGTTTTGCAACTGAAACTCCTACTACCATCTGCCTCAAAGTCATTTCCTACAATATCACCAGACCTGGGTTAAATTACTGTTTCACCAGACCTTGGTTAAATTACTGTTTCACAAGACCTTGGTTAAATTACTGTTTCACCAGACCTGGGTTAAAATCCTGCCTCACCAGACCTGGGTTAAAATCCTGTTTCACCGGACATGGGTTAAAATCCTGCTTCATCAGACCTGGGTTAAAATCCTGCTTCATCAGACCTGGGTTAAAATCCTGCTTCACCAAACCTGGGTTAAAATCCTGCTTCATCAGACCTGGGTTAAAATCCTGCTTCATCAGACCTGGGTTAAAATCCTGCTTCACCAGACCTGGGTTAAAATCCTGCTTCATCAGACCTGGGTTAAAATCCTGCTTCATCAGACCTGGGTTAAAATCCTGCTTCATCAGACCTGGGTTAAAATCCTGCTTCACCAAACCTGGGTTAAAATCCTGCTTCATCAGACCTGGGTTAAAATCCTGCTTCATCAGACCTGGGTTAAAATCCTGCTTCACCAGACCTGGGTTAAAATCCTGCTTCATCAGACCTGGGTTAAAATCCTGCTTCATCAGACCTGGGTTAAAATCCTGCTTCACCAGACCTGGGTTAAAATCCTGCTTCATCAGACCTGGGTTAAAATCCTGCTTCATCAGACCTGGGTTAAAATCCTGCTTCATCAGACCTGGGTTAAAATCCTGCTTCACCAAACCTGGGTTAAAATCCTGCTTCATCAGACCTGGGTTAAAATCCTGCTTCATCAGACCTAGGTTAAAATACTGCTTGAAGTCGTACAAATCTTTTGCGCATATGCTCTAGCCTGCCTGGCGTGGGCAGGATTTGGGACTATTCCATTGACCCATTAAGCCAGCACTACCTCATAGACAGATCAAGTAAAGCAGGTCTTTTTATGACTGTTACGGTGGTCGTATTACCACACCGGCGGTCATGAGTCATGAAAGAAGTCAAATCTCCAAACTCCAGATAATTAGGCTTCTCCAAACTCGGATGCTGCTGCTGCTGGTCATTAGTATCCTACCACACATGATAACTGCCTGGTACTCAGCACTCTATTGTCCCTCTAAACACTCTGACATCAATGTAAATGTAATTTCGAAAATCGAATCAAACACTTCATGAGAGGCCATGAGCTCATGTTGTGCAACATTTCTATAGGTTTTGTAATTACGAGAGAAAAAAGAGGAGGATCCCATCAGCTGTCTATAGCCTAGGCCTACTATATTGATTTCTCAACTTTCCTCATATCAAGCACATTGCTTCTCTTGACAACAGGAGTATAGTCTACCTGGCTGGTATGAAAATGAACCAGGGGAAAAGCGTCCTCCAGTCTCTATTTAACAGATGTCATATATTTCTTCCCACTGCCCCTGTTTCCATACAGGTGCATGATAATGGTCCATTCTAAACCAAAACACATTTCACACATATATTATTTAGTATATGTAAAGACAAGATTAAAACAAGAATAGTCTGATGGTGACAATATTAGCCTATCACCTGTGAATGATATATTATCACTTGTGAAATGCAAGAAACAATGCCTTTTTTTGTGATTTTTTTCTAATCTTAGTCGCACACTTCATGTAGCCCATAAGCCTATATGTTTTGATAAGGTTTGTATCACAACCAAACTGACCAAATATCTTTCTGTGTATAACCATCTAGTTAATAGTTGTCACACCCTGACCACAGTTTGATTTGTATGTTCTTTGTTTTGTTTGGTCAGGGTGTGATCTGAGTGGGCATTCTATGTTGGATGTCTAGTTTGTCTATTTCTATGTCTGGCCTGATATGGTTCTCAATCAGAGGCAGGTGTTAGTCATTGTCTCTGATTGGGAGCCATATTTAGGTAGCCTGTTTTGTGTTGGGTTTTGTGGGTGATTGTTCTTGTCTTTGTTACACCAGATAGGGCTGTGTTTGTTTTTTCACGGTTCTTGTATATTGTCATCTTTATTAAAGATGTATCAAAAATAACCACGCTGCATTTTGGTCCGCCTCTCTTTCACCAGAAGAAAACCGTTACAATAGTCAAGTATAGAACCATCTAATTAATAGTCAAATATAGAACCATCTAATTAATAGTCAAGTATAGAACCATCAAATTAATAGTCAAGTATAGAACCATCTAATTAATAGTCAAATATAGAACCATCTAATTAATAGTCAAGTATAGAACCATCTAATTAATAGTCAAGTATAGAACCATCTAATTAATAGTCAAGTATAGAACCATCTAATTAATAGTCAAGTATAGAACCATCTAATTAATAGTCAAGTATAGAACCATCTAATTAATAGTCAAGTATAGAACCATCTAATTAATAGTCAAGTATAGAACCATCTAATTAATAGTCAAGTATAGAACCATCTAATTAATAGTCAAGTATAGAACCATCTAATTAATAGTCAAGTATAGAACCATCTAATTAATAGTCAAATATAGAACCATCTAATTAATAGTCAAATATAGAACCATCTAATTAATAGTCAAATATAGAACCATCTAATTAATAGTCAAGTATAGAACCATCTAATTAATAGTCAAATATAGAACCATCTAATTAATAGTCAAGTATAGAACCATCTAATTAATAGTCAAGTATAGAACCATCTAATTAATAGTCAAATATAGAACCATCTAATTAATAGTCAAGTATAGAACCATCTAATTAATAGTCAAATATAGAACCATCTAATTAATAGTCAAATATAGAACCATCTAATTAATAGTCAAATATAGAACCATCTAATTAATAGTCAAATATAGAACCATCTAATTAATAGTCAAGTATAGAACCATCTAATTAATAGTCAAATATAGAACCATCTAATTAATAGTCAAGTATAGAACCATCTAATTAATAGTCAAATATAGAACCATCTAATTAAAAGTCAAGTATAGAACCATCTAATTAATAGTCAAGTATAGAACCATCTAATTAATAGTCAAGTATAGAACCATCTAATTAATAGTCAAGTATAGAACCATCTAATTAATAGTCAAATATAGAACCATCTAATTAATAGTCAAGTATAGAACCATCTAATTAATAGTCAAATATAGAACCATCTAATTAATAGTCAAATATAGAACCATCGAATTAATAGTCAAGTATAGAACCATCTAATTAATAGTCAAATATAGAACCATCTAATTAATAGTCAAATATAGAACCATCTAATTAATAGTCAAGTATAGAACCATCTAATTAATAGTCAAATATAGAACCATCTAATTAATAGTCAAGTATAGAACCATCTAATTAATAGTCAAGTATAGAACCATCTAATTAATAGTCAAGTATAGAACCATCTAATTAATAGTCAAATATAGAACCATCTAATTAATAGTCAAATATAGAACCATCTAATTAATAGTCAAATATAGAACCATCTAATTAATAGTCAAGTATAGAACCATCTAATTAATAGTCAAGTATAGAACCATCTAATTAATAGTCAAGTATAGAACCATCTAATTAATAGTCAAGTATAGAACCATCTAATTAATAGTCAAATATAGAACCATCTAATTAATAGTCAAATATAGAACCATCTAATTAATAGTCAAGTATAGAACCATCTAATTAATAGTCAAGTATAGAACCATCTAATTAATAGTCAAATATAGAACCATCTAATTAATAGTCAAGTATAGAACCATCTAATCAATAGTCAAATATAGAACCATCTAATTAACAGTCAAGTATAGAACCATCTAATTAATAGTCAAGTATAGAACCATCTAATTAATAGTCAAGTATAGAACCATCTAATTAATAGTCAAATATAGAACCATCTAATTAATAGTCAAATATAGAACCATCTAATTAATAGTCAAGTATAGAACCATCTAATTAATAGTCAAGTATAGAACCATCTAATTAATAGTCAAATATAGAACCATCTAATTAATAGTCAAATATAGAACCATCTAATTAATAGTCAAGTATAGAACCATCTAATTAATAGTCAAATATAGAACCATCTAATTAATAGTCAAGTATAGAACCATCTAATTAATAGTCAAATATAGAACCATCTAATTCACATATGTCAGAGTCAAGCGGGCCACATCCGGCCCGAGAAGGTTTTTTACGGCCCCTGGGATGATCTTGATTTATTATTAGAACCGGCCCGCAGACCGCAGCAAGCCGGCAGCCCGCAGATCTTTTACACGCACCAATACTACATTTCCCACAATGCAACGGTGACGCACCGAGCAGTAGGCTGCTTCATTTCAATATTTATTGGCACAGCAGTTGTCAACATCACAGTAAAATTAACTTTCAGATACCCATCAAAAATGGCAAAACGGAAGGTGGACACTGAGAACCGGGGTTTCAAACAAGGTGGGAGTCGGAGTATTTGTTCACGGAGGTAGCTGGAAAACCTGTGTGTCTTCTGTGTGGAGAAAGTGTGGCGG
Source organism: Oncorhynchus keta (assembly GCF_023373465.1). NCBI lineage: Eukaryota > Metazoa > Chordata > Actinopteri > Salmoniformes > Salmonidae > Oncorhynchus > Oncorhynchus keta. The sequence continues at coordinate 40,630,394 of NC_068440.1, read as the reverse complement.
TACTGAAAGAGTATAATCTGAGACGACATTATGAAACGAAACACGCGGACAAAAACAAGAATATGGACATGGAACAAAGGCTACAAAAGGCAGAGGAATTAAAACGAGGCCTCAAATCTCGACAGGCTCTGTTCAAAAAAGCCAAATCACAAGGCCAGGCTGCTGTCAAGGCCAGTTTTATTTTGGCAGAAGAGATCGCTAAATCAGCCCGGCCATTTACGGAGGGGGATTTCATCAAAAACTGCATGATTAAAGTTTGTGACGAAGTTTGCCCAGAAAAAGGCAACTCTTTTTAAATGTGAGTCTGAGCAGAAACACCATTGCCGAGAGAGTAGACCAGTTGTCCATCAATCTAAAAGAGCAGCTTGTGAAAAAGGGAAAAGATTTCATTGCATATTCCTTGGCTGTGGATGAGAGCACCGACATTTCTGACATTGCCCAGTTGTCAATTTTCATCCGCGGAGTGGACTCCAGCCTAAGCGTGACAGAGGAGTTTTTGGCTTTACGTCCTATGCATGGCACAACTACGGGGCATGATTTGTATGAAGAGGTGTCAAGATGTGTAAATGAGATGGAGCTGCCTTGGGAAAAACTCGTGGGTTTGACAACCGACGGAGCACCTGCGATGTGTGGACACAGGAGCGGACTGGTGGCGAAGATACGGGAAAAAGATGCAAGAGGAAAACGCGACAGGTGAGCTGACAGCTTATCATTGTATCATACACCAGGAAGCGTTGTGCGGTAAAGCCTTGAAAATGGAGCATGTAATGAGCATCATCACGCGCACAGTTAACTTTATCAGAGCCAAAGGTTTGAATCACCGCCAGTTCAAGGCATTTCTGACGGAGTTAGAAACGGAGCATGGTGATTTGCCTTATCACACAGAGGTGCGATGGCTAAGCCAGGGAAAGGTGCTTCAAAGATGTTTCGAGCTTCGTGAGGAGATTTGTCTGTTCTTGGACAGCAAAGGGAAAGACACAACACAACTCCGAGACGAAATGTTTCTGTGTGAAATGGCTTTTCTGTGTGACATTACGAGTCATCTGAATGCAATGAACTTGCAGCTGCAGGGTCGGGATCGTGTCATCTCTGATATGTACAGTACAGTGAAGGCATTTAAAACCAAACTGACTCTGTGGGAGACGCAGATGCGGAAAGAAAATTTGAGCCACTTTCCCAGCTGCCAGACCATGAAAGAGAAGCTCTCTACCAGTGCGTTCCCGAGCGCACAGTTGGCTGATAAAATAGGTATGCTTGCCGCTGACTTTCGACGCCGATTTGCTGACTTTGAAGCACAAAAAAGCAGGTTGGAACTGCTCGGTAACCCATTTGCTGTTGACGTGGAAAGCTCACCACCAAACCTCCAAATGGAGTTGATTGACCTCCAATGCAATGATGCACTGAGGGCAAAATATGCGGCAGTGGGTGCTGCGGAGTTCGCCCGTTTCCTCCCGACACAATGCCCCAGCTGCGCATCCAGGCTGCTCAAACGTTGTCTATGTTTGGCAGCACATACCTGTGTGAACAACTGTTTTCTTTGATGAACTTGAACAAAACATCACACAGAAGTCGACTTACTGCTGAACACCTCCACTCAATTCTGAGGATTTCCTCAGCTCAGAGCCTTACCCCGAACATTGATGAACTTGTGGAAAAGATGGGACACCACCAAGTATCACCCTCAACCTCAAACAAGTGAACATTACTGTGCAATCACATATTTAGAGTTTTTACTCAGTTCAAGTTTAAAAGTTCAAGTTTAATATTTGTTTTCACTGCATGTTACTTCTCCTTAAACAAAGTGTTGTTTTGATTAATAGATTTTTGCACTTTATTTTATTGTATTTCAATCCAATTATATTTTAAAAATATTTCAGTTGAGTGGATGATAGAAAATTGCTATTATTGTTTTTTTCTTTGAAGTAAATTTAGCCCACTTTTGCTAAAATAGAAAATATAGGCTACTGATGGTGCCTTGAATACCGGTTTCTTTCATTTAATGTTCATGTTATGGGGATTTTTATATAAAGGAAATTTGTCTTTTGTGTCTGTTGAAAATTAAAGATTACTGACAGAGCCATAAGAAAATATTGCTTTATTTATCTGATCATATTGGAATATATTTGTTAGGTTTTCAGTAGGTTCAATTAGGTTCACTAGACTATATGCGTATTATTATTATATATTATTTAAAAAAATTTCAATGAACATTCGAACAGTCCGGCCCTCGGCTTGTAGCTAAATTTTTTTATTTGGCCCTCCGTCCATTTGACTTTGACACCCCTGATCTAATTAATAGTCAAGTATAGAACCATCTAATTAATAGTCAAGTATAGAACCATCTAATTAATAGTCAAGTATAGAACCATCTAATTAATAGTCAAGTATAGAACCATCTAATTAATAGTCAAGTATAGAACCATCGAATTAATAGTCAAGTATAGAACCATCTAATTAATAGTCAAATATAGAACCATCTAATTAATAGTCAAGTATAGAACCATCTAATTAATAGTCAAGTATAGAACCATCTAATTAATAGTCAAATATAGAACCATCTAATTAATAGTCAAATATAGAACCATCTAATTAATAGTCAAATATAGAACCATCTAATTAATAGTCAAGTATAGAACCATCTAATTAATAGTCAAGTATAGAACCATCTAATTAATAGTCAAATATAGAACCATCTAATTAATAGTCAAATATAGAACCATCTAATTAATAGTCAAGTATAGAACCATCTAATTAATAGTCAAGTATAGAACCATCTAATTAATAGTCAAGTATAGAACCATCTAATTAATAGTCAAGTATAGAACCATCTAATTAATAGTCAAGTATAGAACCATCTAATTAATAGTCAAGTATAGAACCATCTAATTAATAGTCAAATATAGAACCATCTAATTAATAGTCAAATATAGAACCATCTAATTAATAGTCAAGTATAGAACCATCTAATTAATAGTCAAGTATAGAACCATCTAATTAATAGTCAAATATAGAACCATCTAATTAATAGTCAAATATAGAACCATCTAATTAATAGTCAAGTATAGAACCATCTAATTAATAGTCAAGTATAGAACCATCTAATTAATAGTCAAATATAGAACCATCTAATTAATAGTCAAGTATAGAACCATCTAATTAATAGTCAAGTATAGAACCATCTAATTAATAGTCAAATATAGAACCATCTAATTAATAGTCAAATATAGAACCATCTAATTAATAGTCAAATATAGAACCATCTAATTAATAGTCAAATATAGAACCATCTAATTAATAGTCAAATATAGAACCATCTAATTAATAGTCAAGTATAGAACCATCTAATTAATAGTCAAGTATAGAACCATCTAATTAATAGTCAAATATAGAACCATCTAATTAATAGTCAAATATAGAACCATCTAATTAATAGTCAAGTATAGAACCATCTAATTAATAGTCAAGTATAGAACCATCTAATTAATAGTCAAGTATAGAACCATCTAATTAATAGTCAAATATAGAACCATCTAATTAATAGTCAAGTATAGAACCATCTAATTAATAGTCAAGTATAGAACCATCTAATTAATAGTCAAGTATAGAACCATCTAATTAATAGTCAAATATAGAACCATCTAATTAATAGTCAAGTATAGAACCATCTAATTAATAGTCAAGTATAGAACCATCTAATTAATAGTCAAGTATAGAACCATCTAATTAATAGTCAAGTATAGAACCATCTAATTAATAGTCAAGTATAGAACCATCTAATTAATAGTCAAGTATAGAACCATCTAATTAATAGTCAAGTATAGAACCATCTAATTAATAGTCAAATATAGAACCATCTAATTAATAGTCAAATATAGAACCATCTAATTAATAGTCAAATATAGAACCATCTAATTAATAGTCAAGTATAGAACCATCTAATTAATAGTCAAGTATAGAACCATCTAATTAATAGTAATAGTCTAATTAAAGTCAAGTATAGAACCATCTAATTAATAGTCAAGTATAGAACCATCTAATTAATAGTCAAGTATAGAACCATCTAATTAATAGTCAAGTATAGAACCATCTAATTAATAGTCAAGTATAGAACCATCTAATTAATAGTCAAGTATAGAACCATCTAATTAATAGTCAAGTATAGAACCATCTAATTAATAGTCAAGTATAGAACCATCTAATTAATAGTCAAGTATAGAACCATCTAATTAATAGTCAAATATAGAACCATCTAATTAATAGTCAAATATAGAACCATCTAATTAATAGTCAAATATAGAACCATCTAATTAATAGTATAGAACCATCTAATTAATAGTCAAGTATAGAACCATCTAATTAATAGTCAAGTATAGAACCATCTAATTAATAGTCAAATATAGAACCATCTAATTAATAGTCAAGTATAGAACCATCTAATTAATAGTCAAATATAGAACCATCTAATTAATAGTCAAATATAGAACCATCTAATTAATAGTCAAGTATAGAACCATCTAATTAATAGTCAAATATAGAACCATCTAATTAATAGTCAAATATAGAACCATCTAATTAATAGTCAAGTATAGAACCATCTAATTAATAGTCAAATATAGAACCATCTAATTAATAGTCAAGTATAGAACCATCTAATTAATAGTCAAGTATAGAACCATCTAATTAATAGTCAAGTATAGAACCATCTAATTAATAGTCAAGTATAGAACCATCTAATTAATAGAACCATCTAATTAATAGTATAGAACCATCTAATTAATAGTCAAGTATAGAACCATCTAATTAATAGTCAAGTATAGAACCATCTAATTAATAGTCAAATATAGAACCATCTAATTAATAGTCAAGTATAGAACCATCTAATTAATAGTCAAATATAGAACCATCTAATTAATAGTCAAGTATAGAACCATCTAATTAATAGTCAAATATAGAACCATCTAATTAATAGTCAAATATAGAACCATCTAATTAATAGTCAAATATAGAACCATCTAATTAATAGTCAAATATAGAACCATCTAATTAATAGTCAAGTATAGAACCATCTAATTAATAGTCAAATATAGAACCATCTAATTAATAGTCAAATATAGAACCATCTAATTAATAGTCAAATATAGAACCATCTAATTAATAGTCAAGTATAGAACCATCTAATTAATAGTCAAGTATAGAACCATCTAATTAATAGTCAAGTATAGAACCATCTAATTAATAGTCAAGTATAGAACCATCTAATTAATAGTCAAGTATAGAACCATCTAATTAATAGTCAAGTATAGAACCATCTAATTAATAGTCAAGTATAGAACCATCTAATTAATAGTCAAATATAGAACCATCTAATTAATAATATAGAACCATCTAATTAATAGTCAAATATAGAACCATCTAATTAATAGTCAAGTATAGAACCATCTAATTAATAGTCAAGTATAGAACCATCTAATTAATAGTCAAGTATAGAACCATCTAATTAATAGTCAAGTATAGAACCATCTAATTAATAGTCAAGTATAGAACCATCTAATTAATAGTCAAGTATAGAACCATCTAATTAATAGTCAATATAGAACCATCTAATTAATAGTCAAATATAGAACCATCTAATTAATTAATAGAACCATCATAGTATAGAACCATCTAATTAATAGTCAAGTATAGAACCATCTAATTAATAGTCAAGTATAGAACCATCTAATTAATAGTCAAGTATAGAACCATCTAATTAATAGTCAAGTATAGAACCATCTAATTAATAGTCAAGTATAGAACCATCTAATTAATAGTCAAGTATAGAACCATCTAATCAATAGTCATAGTATAGAACCATCTAATTAATAGTCAAGTATAGAACCATCTAATTAATAGTCAAGTATAGAACCATCTAATTAATAGTCAAATATAGAACCATCTAATAGTCAAATAGAACCATCTAAAATAGTAGAACCATCTAATTAATAGTCAAGTATAGAACCATCTAATTAATAGTCAAGTATAGAACCATCTAATTAATAGTCAGTCAATATAGAACCATCTAATTAATAGTCAAATATAGAACCATCTAATTAATAGTCAAATATAGAACCATCTAATTAATAGTCAAGTATAGAACCATCTAATTAATAGTCAAGTATAGAACCATCTAATTAATAGTAGTATAGAACCATCTAATTAATAGTATAGAACCATCTAATTAATAGTCAAGTATAGAACCATCTAATTAATAGTCAAGTATAGAACCATCGAATTAATAGTCAAATATAGAACCATCTAATTAATAGTCAAGTATAGAACCATCTAATTAATAGTCAAGTATAGAACCATCTAATTAATAGTCAAGTATAGTATATATATAGGAATATCACATTAAACAAAACAACTTCAAGTTAACAGTTTTAAATATCTGGACTGGAACCTTACAGGGACAGATTCTCACACAGACACACAGACAGACTGAGATAAGATGTCACATTAGACTGTTTGGGAAGCCCCTGCTTCCTATGTAGTACACTACGTTGACCAGGGTCCTAAATAGGTTTTCTAGGGTGACCAAACATGTCATGCATCCCAAATGACACCCTGCTTCCTATGTAGTACACTACGTTGACCAGGGTCCTAAATAGGTTTTCTAGGGTGACCAAACATGTCATGCATCCCAAATGACACCCTGCTTCCTATGTAGTACACTACGTTGACCAGGGTCCTAAATAGGTTTTCTAGGGTGACCAAACATGTCATGCATCCCAAATGACACCCTGCTTCCTATGTAGTACACTACGTTGACCAGGGTCCTAAATAGGTTTTCTCGGGTGACCAAACATGTCATGCCTCCCAAATGACACCCTGCTTCCTATGTAGTACACTACGTTGACCAGGGTCCTAATCAGGTTTTCTAGGGTGACCAAACATGTCTTGCATCCCAAATGACACCCTGCTTCCTATGTAGTACACTACGTTGACCAGGGTCCTAATCAGGTTTTCTAGGGTGACCAAACATGTCATGCATCCCAAATGACACCCTGCTTCCTATGTAGTACACTACGTTGACCAGGGTCCTAAATAGGTTTTCAAGGGTGACCAAACATGTCATGCATCCCAAATGACACCCTGCTTCCTATGTAGTACACTACGTTGACCAGGGTCCTAAATAGGTTTTCTAGGGTGACCAAACATGTCATGCATCCCAAATGACACCCTGCTTCCTATGTAGTACACTACGTTGACCAGGGTCCTAAACAGGTTTTCTAGGGTGACCAAACATGTCATGCATCCCAAATGACACCCTGCTTCCTATGTAGTACACTACGTTGACCAGGGTCCTAAACAGGTTTTCTAGGGTGACCAAACAAGTCATGCATCCCAAATGACACCCTGCTTCCTATGTAGTACACTACGTTGACCAGGGTCCTAAATAGGTTTTCTAGGGTGACCAAACATGTCTTGCATCCCAAATGACACCCTGCTTCCTATGTAGTACACTACGTTGACCAGGGTCCTAAACAGGTTTTCTAGGGTGACCAAACATGTCTTGCATCCCAAATGACACCCTGCTTCCTATGTAGTACACTACGTTGACCAGGGTCCTAAATAGGTTTTCTAGGGTGACCAAACATGTCATGCATCCCAAATGACACCCTGCTTCCTATGTAGTACACTACGTTGACCAGGGTCCTAAATAGGTTTTCTAGGGTGACCAAACATGTCATGCATCCCAAATGACACCCTGCTTCCTATGTAGTACACTACGTTGACCAGGGTCCTAAATAGGTTTTCTAGGGTGACCAAACATGTCATGCATCCCAAATGACACCCTGCTTCCTATGTAGTATACTACGTTGACCAGGGTCCTAAATAGCGAATAGGATGCCATTTGGTGGGACGCCGACGGTGACGCCTGAGGACGAGGCAACTCGACCCCTGTCCATACTGCTGCTGTTACATAAGACAGAGAGAAAGTACAGCCCCAGGTTTGAACTCTGCCTCGGAGCAGAGAACAGAGAACATGACGTGAGCACAGAGGGGTAGTGTGCTAATATAGCACTGTGCCCTGCCAGGGGATGGTCTGTGTTAATATAGCACTGTGCCCTGCAAAGGGATTTTCTGTGTTAATATAGCACTGTGCCCTGCCAAGGGATCGTCTATGTTAATATAGCACTGTGCCCTGCCAGGGGATGGTCTGTGTTAATATAGCACTGTGCCAGGGGATGGTCTGTGTTAATATAGCACTGTGCCATGCCAGGGATGGTCTGTGTTAATATAGCACTGTGCCCTGCCAGGGGATGGTCTGTGTTAATATAGCACTGTGCCCTGCCAGGGGAGGGTCTGTGTTAATATAGCACTGTGCCATGCCAAGGGATGGTCTGGTTAATATAGCACTGTGCCCTGCCAGGGGATGGTCTGTGTTAATATAGCACTGTGCCCTGCCAGGGGATGGTCTGTGTTAATATAGCACTGTGCCATGCCAGGGGATGGTCTGGTTAATATAGCACTGTGCCATGCCAGGGGATGGTCTGTGTTAATATAGCACTGTGCCATGCCAGGGGATGGTCTGTGTTAATATAGCACTGTGCCATGCCAGGGGATGGTCTGTGTTAATATAGCACTGTGCCATGGCAGGGGATGGTCTGTGTTAATATAGCACTGTGCCATGCCAGGGGATGGTCTGTGTTAATATAGCACTGTGCCAGGGGATGGTCTGTGTTAATATAGCACTGTGCCATGCCAGGGGAGGGTCTGTGTTAATATAGCACTGTGCCCTGCCAGGGGATGGTCTGTGTTAATATAGCACTGTGCCATGCCAGGGGATGGTCTGTGTTAATATAGCACTGTGCCATGCCAGGGGAGGGTCTGTGTTAATATAGCACTGTGCCATGCCAGGGGAGGGTCTGTGTTAATATAGCACTGTGCCATGCCAGGGGATGGTCTGTGTTAATATAGCACTGTGCCATGCCAGGGGATGGTCTGGTTAATACAGCACTGTGCCATGCTAGGGGATGGTCTGTGTTAATATAGCGCTGTGCCATGCCAGGTGAGGGTCTGTGTTAATATAGCACTGTGCCATGCCAGGGGATGGTCTGGTTAATATAGCACTGTGCCATGCCAGGGGATGGTCTGTGTTAATATAGCACTGTGCCATGCCAGGGGATGGTCTGTGTTAATATAGCACTGTGCCATGCCAGGGGATGCTCTGTGTTAATATAGCACTGTGCCATGCCAGGGGATGGTCTGTGTTAATATAGCACTGTGCCATGCCAGGGGATGGTCTGTGTTAATATAGCACTGTGCCATGCCAGGGGATGGTCTGTGTTAATATAGCACTGTGCCATGCCAGGGGATGGTCTGTGTTAATATAGCACTGTGCCATGCAAGGGGAGGGTCTGTGTTAATATAGCACTGTGCCATGCCAGGGGATGGTCTGTGTTAATATAGCACTGTGCCATGCCAAGGGATGGTCTGGTTAATATAGCACTGTGCCATGCCAGGGGATGGTCTGTGTTAATATAGCGCTGTGCCATGCCAGGGGAGGGTCTGTGTTAATATAGCACTGTGCCATGCCAGGGGATGGTCTGGTTAATATAGCACTGTGCCATGCCAAGGGATCGTCTATGTTAATATAGCACTGTGCCCTGCCAGGGGATGGTCTGTGTTAATATAGCACTGTGCCAGGGGATGGTCTGTGTTAATATAGCACTGTGCCAGGGGATGGTCTGTGTTAATATAGCACTGTGCCATGCCAGGGGAGGGTCTGTGTTAATATAGCACTGTGCCATGCCAGGGGATGGTCTGGTTAATACAGCACTGTGCCATGCTAGGGGATGGTCTGTGTTAATATAGCGCTGTGCCATGCCAGGGGAGGGTCTGTGTTAATATAGCACTGTGCCATGCCAGGGGATGGTCTGGTTAATATAGCACTGTGCCATGCCAGGGGATGGTATGTGTTAATATAGCACTGTGCCATGCCAGGGGATGGTCTGTGTTAATATAGCACTGTGCCATGCCAGGGGATGCTCTGTGTTAATATAGCACTGTGCCATGCCAGGGGATGGTCTGTGTTAATGTAGCACTGTGCCATGCCAGGGGATGGTCTGTGTTAATATAGCACTTTGCCATGCCAGGGGATGGTCTGTGTTAATATAGCACTGTGCCATGCCAGGGGATGGTCTGTGTTAATATAGCACTGTGCCATGCCAGGGGAGGGTCTGTGTTAATATAGCACTGTGCCATGCCAGGGGATGGTCTGTGTTAATATAGCACTGTGCCATGCCAGGGGATGGTCTGGTTAATATAGCACTGTGCCATGCCAGGGGATGGTCTGGTTAATATAGCACTGCACAATGCCAAGGGATCGTCTATGTTAATATAGCACTGTGCCATGCCAGGGGATGGTCTGTGTTAATATAGCACTGTGCCCTGCCAGGGGATGGTCTGTGTTAATATAGCACTGTGCCATGCCAGGGGATGGTCTGTGTTAATATAGCACTGTGCCATGCCAGGGGAGGGTCTGTGTTAATATAGCACTGTGCCATGCCAGAGGATGGTCTGTGTTAATATAGCACTGTGCCATGCCAGGGGATGGTCTGTGTTAATATAGCACTGTGCCATGCCAGGGGATGGTCTGTGTTAATATAGCACTGTGCCATGCCAGGGGATGGTCTGTTTTAATATAGCAGTGTGCCATGCCAGGGGATGGTCTGTGTTAATATAGCAGTGTGCCATGCCAGGGGATGGTCTGTGTTAATATAGCACTGTGCCATGCCAGGGGATGGTCTGTGTTAATATAGCACTGTGCCAGGGGATGGTCTGTGTTAATATAGCACTGTGCCAGGGGATGGTCTGTGTTAATATAGCACTGTGCCATGCCAGGGGAGGGTCTGTGTTAATATAGCACTGTGCCATGCCAGGGGATGGTCTGTGTTAATATAGCACTGTGCCCTGCCAGGGGATGGTCTGTGTTATTATAGCACTGTGCCATGCCAGGGGATGGTCTGTGTTAATATAGCAGTGTGCCATGCCAGGGGATGGTCTGTGTTAATATAGCAGTGTGCCATGCCAGGGGATGGTCTGTGTTAATATAGCACTGTGCCATGCCAGGGGATGGTCTGTGTTAATATAGCACTGTGCCAGGGGATGGTCTGTGTTAATATAGCACTGTGCCATGCCAGGGGATGGTCTGTGTTAATATAGCACTGTGCCATGCCAGGGGATGGTCTGTGTTAATATAGCACTGTGCCATGCCAGGGGATGGTCTGTGTTAATATAGCACTGTGCCCTGCCAGGGGATGGTCTGTGTTAATATAGCACTGTGCCCTGCCAGGGGATGGTCTGTGTTAATATAGCACTGTGCCCTGCCAGGGGATGGTCTGTGTTAATATAGCACTGTGCCCTGCCAGGGGATGGTCTGTGTTAATATAGCACTGTGCCATGCCAGGGGATGGTCTGTGTTAATATAGCACTGTGCCATGCCAGGGGATGGTCTGTGTTAATATAGCACTGTGCCATGCCAGGGGATGGTCTGTGTTAATATAGCACTGTGCCATGCCAGGGGATGGTCTGTGTTAATATAGCACTGTGCCATGCCAGGGGATGGTCTGTGTTAATATAGCACTGTGCCATGCCAGGGGATGGTCTGTGTTAATATAGCACTGTGCCAGGGGATGGTCTGTGTTAATATAGCACTGTGCCATGCCAGGGGATGGTCTGTGTTAATATAGCACTGTGCCATGCCAGGGGATGGTCTGTGTTAATATAGCACTGTGCCATGCCAGGGGATGGTCTGTGTTAATATAGCACTGTGCCATGCCAGGGGATGGTCTGTGTTAATATAGCACTGTGCCCTGCCAGGGGATGGTCTGTGTTAATATAGCACTGTGCCAGGGGAGGGTCTGTGTTAATATAGCACTGTGCCAGGGGATGGTCTGTGTTAATATAGCACTGTGCCATGCCAGGGGATGGTCTGTGTTAATATAGCACTGTGCCAGGGGATGGTCTGTGTTAATATAGCACTGTGCCATGGCAGGGGATGGTCTGTGTTAATATAGCACTGTGCCAGGGGATGGTCTGTGTTAATATAGCACTGTGCCATGCCAGGGGATGGTCTGTGTTAATATAGCACTGTGCCATGCCAGGGGATGGTCTGTGTTAATATAGCACTGTGCCAGGGGAGGGTCTGTGTTAATATAGCACTGTGCCATGCCAGGGGATGGTCTGTGTTAATATAGCACTGTGCCATGCCAGGGGATGGTCTGGTTAATATAGCACTGTGCCATGCCAGGGGATGGTCTGGTTAATATAGCACTGTGCCATGCCAGGGGATGGTCTGTGTTAATATAGCACTGTGCCATGCCAGGGGAGGGTCTGTGTTAATATAGCTCCATGCCAGGGGATGGTCTGTGTTAATATAGCAGTGTGCCATGCCAGGGGATGGTCTGTTTTAATATAGCAGTGTGCTATGCCAGGGGATGGTCTGTGTTAATATAGCACTGTGCCCTGCCAGGGGATGGTCTGGTTAATATAGCACTGTGCCATGCCAGGGGAGGGTCTGTGTTAATATAGCACTGTGCCATGCCAGGGGATGGTCTGTGTTAATATAGCACTGTGCCATTCCAGGGGATGGTCTGGTTAATATAGCACTGTGCCATTCCAGGGGATGGTCTGTGTTAATATAGCACTGTGCCATGCCAGGGGATGGTCTGTGTTAATATAGCACTGTGCCATGCCAGGGGATGGTCTGTGTTAATATAGCACTGTGCCATGCCAGGGGATGGTCTGTGTGAAAGATGTTGAGGTTCCCACTTTGTATAATAATCAGCAAAAAAGTGTCTCTTGATTTTCCATATGGACCTTTATTTTGTGCTCTTTTCGTGACTAATCATTCCTTACATTCACAGGGTACTGTATTTGAATTACCTCTGAACAGCGGGGGGTAGCTGGACTTTCAACTGATCGAAGAATTAGCTCAGCAGGACTCATCCCTTGAGAGAGATACCCCCACCCCAGCACAGAGTACTACTCCCTCATTGAAATGAAGGATACATTTACCCATGCAGATTTCAATAAACAAGTCAAGATAGAGCAGAGAAACATCTTGATTCAAAGCAACAATGTCAGTGTTGAAGGTGGAGCTGGAACAGCAGGGGATTACACTCCAGTCAGCACTAGACCTCTACATTATATAACCCCACAGACGAGCCATCCCCAGCGGAATTTCAACCCAGACAACAGTCCAGCACAACAACACCCTCTTAGCCAGACCCAGACAACAGTCCAGCACAACAACACCCTCTTAGCCAGACCCAGACAACAGTCCAGCACAACAACACCCTCTTAGCCAGACCCAGACAACAGTCCAGCACAACAACACCCTGTTAACCAGACCCAGACAACAGTCCAGCACAACAACACCCTCTTAGCCAGACCCAGACAACAGTCCAGCACAACAACACCCTCTTAGCCAGACCCAGACAACAGTCCAGCACAACAACACCCTCTTAGCCAGACCCAGACAACAGTCCAGCACAACAACACCCTGTTAACCAGACCCAGACAACAGTCCAGCACAACAACACCCTCTTAGCCAGACCCAGACAACAGTCCAGCACAACAACACCCTCTTAGCCAGACCCAGACAACAGTCCAGCACAACAACACCCTCTTAGCCAGACCCAGACAACAGTCCAGCACAACAACACCCTGTTAACCAGACCCAGACAACAGTCCAGCACAACAACACCCTCTTAGCCAGACCCAGACAACAGTCCAGCACAACAACACCCTGTTAACCAGACCCGGAGTGCTGGAGGTGGAGAGAGACATATCTGCACTCTGGACTGTGGTGAGACGACATCAACAGGAGAAAAAGCAGGAGCAGGAGAAGAAGAGAGGGTGAGGGGGATGGGGGAGAGGGATGGTGTGTGACAGAGAACAACCCACTAGAGAGGTGGCCACCCCCGCAGAGAAGCCAGCAGAACAGCCCACCTCAGCTCCCGACAAAAGCCTCGACACCACAGCAGAACAGTCCACATCAGACCCTGACCATAGCGTCAACATCACAGCGGGACAGACAAATGAAGAACCCCAAGCCCAGGGGATCTCAACCCCTCTGAGCACCCCCCCTGTCAGATCACACCCTGTCAGCCACCCTGACAACCCCCCCACACCCACTGAGGACATACACAAGACACAGATTGTACTCCTTATGGACTCAAACGGGAAATATATACAAGAAAAAACTCCTGTGCCCAAACACCTTCTATCTGAGGACCAACTAGGTTCACCCAGCCACATAATAATACACCCAGCGCACCCTAGACCTTCTGTCTGAGGACCAACGAGGTTCACCCAGCCACATAATAATACACCCAACGCACCCTAGACCTTCTGTCTGAGGACCAACGAGGTTCACCTAGCCACATAATAATACACCCAGCGCACCCTAGATCTTCTGTCTGAGGACCAACGAGGTTCACCCAGCCACATAATAATACACAGAGGCACAAACAACCTGAGAACACAGCAGGAAAGGGGAGCCACAGCACTGAAGGGAGTGATTGACAAAGCTTCTCCTACATTTTCCCAATGCACAAGTGGTTATCTCCACCCTGCTACCATACAGCATGTAAACACAAATATTTCCCATGACTGTGCCTCAAAACCAAATGTTTTCCTGGCCCACCACTCCACCCTGGACTTGAACAGCCTTTATGACCACGTCCACCTATACAAGGCAGCAGTGCCCGGACTCTAAAGGACATTGCTCTCAAACGCAGACCGAACACTTCACACAGGAGCAACAGATCAATAGACAACCCGCCCAGACCAGCAAGACACCCTCCCAGACCTGTGGGACCCCCGGACCTACACATAGAGGACCCACGCCGAGGGGACCTACATCCAGACCACAACACCACCAGCCACATCCACACTCCAACCAATCAAACCCCCCACCCAAGTCAACCATGCGCACACCCCATTGAGGCCCCCTCAGATCAGGCCTATGCCCTTCCTGCCCACCCCACGCCCGCAATGAGGGCCTCAGCATAGAAGTCACACATATGCCCAGGCCGTGAGCGGGCAAACAGCCCAACCCCTACTCTTATACTAGCCCAAGCCAATGGCATGTACCAGATGCTCAGCAGGCTCTGCTCACACTTACTGGCCCGAGGCCAAACCACACGACCAACAACATTTGATACTTTATGGAACACAAATCCTTCACTATCTAATCCTGGAATATCCAAGGCCTGAGGTCATCTGCCTTTGGCCTAAAGAGCAGGAACCTGGACCTGGAGGTTACAGAGAGCTGGTAGTCCCATCCACCAAACTACCAGGTGTGAAACAGGGAAGGGACTCAGGGGGTATGCTAAGATATCCCTCTAGTGGTGTGTGGGTTGTGCTTTGGCAAAGTGGGTGGGGTTATATCCTTCCTGTTTGGCCCTGTCTGGGGGTATCATCAGATGGGGCCACAGTGTCTACTGAACCCTGCTGTCTCAGCCTCCAGTATTTATGCTGAAGTAGTTTATGTGTCGGGGGGCTAGGGTCAGTTTGTTATATCTGGAGTACTTCTCCTGTCTTGTCCGGTGTCCTGTGTGAATTTAAGTATGCTCTCTCTAATTCTCTCTTTCTCTCTTTCTTTCTCTCGGAGGACCTGAGCCCTAGGACCATGCCTCAGGACTACCTGGCATGATGACTCCTTGCTGTCCCCATTCCACCTGGTCGTGCTGCTTCTCCAGTTTCAACTGTTCTGCCTGTGATTATTATTATTTGACCATGCTGGTCATTTATGAACATTTGAACATCTTGGCCATGTTCTGTTATAATCTTCACCCGGCACAGCCAGAAGAGGACTGGCCACCTCTCATGGCCTTTCTAGGGAGTTTTTCCTAGCCACCGTGCTTCTACACCTGCATTGCTTGCTGTTTGGAGTTTTAGGCTGTGTCACACCCTGACCATAGTTTGCTTTGTATGTTTCTATGTTTTGGTTGGTCAGGGTGTGATCTGAGTGGACATTCTATGTTGTATGTCTTGTTTGTCTATTTCTATGTCTGGCCTGATATGGTTCTGATAGAGGAATTCTAAATTCCTTTAATGTTTTAATTGCCAAAACCAATTAGCACTCATTTCTAATTAATTTAATGAGTTGTAAGTTCATTAATTATGCATGAAGTAGATCGAGACCAGTCTTAAAAGCCAGGTTAAAGAGCGTTTAATTCCAGAGAGTACTAACTACATACACAGATTTCCACAGGTTATAAACTCAAAATGACATCATCAGTTTCCCACGATAGCCCCGTTGTTTTTTTGTTTAGGTCCGGAGATGCTTTCTACTCCCCTCATAAACCAGACATTACAACCTGTCTAAAAGATATACTTTTCTCTCACCAATGGAACAAAACCCAAACATTCTTATCTTGTCTGAAAAGCTTTTTCTCCCCCTTGACCTTCCCAAGAGGTACAGACAATCAAATTAGTTCTGCTTATATTATTCAGTAACAGCTTAACAAATAACTTTTACTTTTCATATCATAACATAATAGTATTAGAATATCAATAATGTATACATAATTATTCATCTTAACTACGATTTCCTCTATCAGGTTCTCAATCAGAGGCAGGTGTTAGTCATTGTCTCTGATTGGGGACCATATTTAGGTAGCCTGGGTTTCACTGTGTGTTTGTGGGTGATTGTTCCTGTCTCTGTGTTTTGCACCAGATAGGGCTGTTTTTGGTTTTCCACGTTTATTGTTTTTGTTATTTATTATTCATGTCTAGTGTCTTTATTAAAGAACATGAATAACCACCACGCTGCATTTTGGTCCGCCTCTACTTCACCTAAAGAAAACCGTTACAGGCTGGGATTCTGTACAGCACTTTGAGATATCAGCTGATGTACGAAGGGATATATAAGTACATTTGATTTAATTTGGTATAGAGCAGACCTAACTCACTCCATTAAATTAATCAAAACAGGAACATGGCTAGAATAAATAAATTATTTTAAGAGAAATGTCCTCCTGTGTGCTACCTATATCCCCCCACTAGAATCCTCATACCCCCCAGGGACCTCACCCCCCCCGGGGACATGTACTAGTCTGTGGCGACCTGAATCCCAGAACCAGACAAGAACCTGACACCTTCAGCACACATGGACAAACACCTGACTGCAGGTGACAGCATTCCCTCCCCCATATGCCCCCATAGACACAACTATGACAAAATAACCAACAGAAACGGGTCACAACTCCTGCAGCTCTGTCGCACGCTGGGTATGTACATAGTCAATGTTAGGCTTCGAGGGGACTCCTATGGTAGGTACATCTATAGCTCATCTCTTGGCAATTGTACTGTAGACTACTTTATCACTGACCTCAACCCAGAGTCTCTCAGAGTGTTCACAGTCAGCCCACTGACACCCCTATCAGACCACAGCAAAATCACAGTCTACTTAAACAGAGCAATACTCAATCATGAGGCATCAAAGCCAAAGGAACTGAGTAATATTAAGAAATGCTATAGATGGAAGGAATGTAGTGTGGAAACCTACCAAAAAACAAATAGGCAACAACAAATTCAATCCCTTTTAGACAACTTCCTGGACTAAATGTCTCACTGTAAAAGTGTGGGTGTGAACTCGGCAGCAGAAAATCTTAACAGTATATTTGATCTCTCAGCTAAAATTTAAAAAAATGTCAAACAGAAAACTGAAGAAAATTAACAACAACAGTAAATGGTTTGATGAAGAATGTCAAAACCTGAGAAGGAAATTGAGAAACCTGTCCAACCAAAAACATAGAGAACCTGAGTCTACGCCTTCACTACGGTGAATCACTAAAACATTCCAGATATACACTACGGAAAAAGAAGGAACAGCACGTCAGAAATCAGCTCAATGTAATTAAAGAATCCACAGACTATAACCACTACCGGGGAAATTGGAAAACATTAGACAAACAACAACACAAAGAATTATTTATCCAAAACAGAGATGTATGGGTAAACCACTTCTCCAGTCATGTTGGCCCTAGAACAAACAACAAACAGCCAAAACATATACATGATCAAATACAAATCTTAGAATGAACTATTAAAGACTTACCAGAACCCACTGGATTCTCTAATTACCTTGAATGAACTACAGGACAAAATAAAAAACCCTCCTACCCAAAAAGGCCTGTGGTGTTGATGGTATCCTCAATGAAATTATCATATATGCACACAACAAATTACGATTGGCTATACTTAAACTCTCTAACATCGTCCTTAGCGCTGGCATCTTCCCCAATATTTGGAACCAATGACTGATCACCCCAATCTACAAAAGTGGAGACAAATTTGACCCCAATACCTGCTGTGGGATATGAGTCAACAACAACCTTGGGAAAATCCTCTGCATTATCATTAACAGCAGACTTGTACATTGTCTCAATTAAATCAATGTACTGAGCAAAGGCAAAGTATTCTCATGTATTGTTGATTTTTTTTAAGCCTTTTGGCATAAGGGTCTACTGTACAAATTGATGGAAAGTGGTATTGGGGGAAAACATACAACATTATAAAATCCATGTAAACAAACAACAAGTGTGCAGTTAAAATAGGCAAAAAACACACCCATTTCTTCCCACAGGGTCGTGGGGTGAGACAGGGACGCAGCTTAAGCCCCACCCTCTTCAATATATATATATATCAACGAATTGGCAAGGGCACTAGAACAGTCTGCAGCACATGGCCTCACCTTACTAGAATCTGAAGTCAAATGTATCCTGTTTGCTGATGATCTGGTGCTTCTGTCACCAACCAAGGAGGGCCTACAGCAGCACCTAGATCTTCTGCTCAGATTCTGTCAGACCTGGGCCCTGACAGTAAAACTCAGAAAGACCAAAATAATGGCGTTCCAAAAAAGGTCCAGTCACCAGGATCACAAATCAAATTCCATCTAGGCACTGTTGCACTAGAGCACACAAAAAACTATACATACCTTGGCCTAAACATCAGCGCAACAGGTAACTTCCACAAAGCTGTGAACGATCTGAGAGACAAGGCAAGAAGGGCATTCTATGCCATCAAAAGGAACATAAAATTCAACATTCCAATTTGGATCGGGCTAAAAATACTTGAATCAGTTATAGAACTGTCACGATAATTTTCAATCCCAATGATGATAACTAACAATTATTTAAGCTTTGACCAATCCCCGAGGTTTGTAAGACCCTGGGTTGAATAATAATTAGGCAAAGACTCAGCTTCTGCAAAAGGCTGATTTCTTTATTCACGAGAACGTTCTGAAGATTAAAATACAAAGACGTAATTTTATAACTCTCACCCCCCTACCTACTTCCACGCACACACAGACACACAAACAGTAGGTGGGATGTAATCTTTCCCACAGTCCTCATTCCTCGTTTATCACTTCCAGACTGGCAGTTCTATCCTCCAGAGATTAGAGGAACCTTTACAGGACTCCCTTTCCTGTCGGAAGTCCTCATTCCTCGTTTATCACTTCCAGACTGGCAGTTCTATCCTCCAGAGATTAGAGGGACCTTTACAGGACTCCCTTTCCTGTCGGAAGTCCTCATTCCTCATTTATCACTTCCAGACTGGCAGTTCTATCCTCCAGAGATTAGAGGGACCTTTACAGGACTCCCTTTCCTGTCGGAAGTCCTCATTCCTCGTTTATCACTTCCAGGCTGGCAGTTCTATCCTCCAGAGATTAGAGGGACCTTTACAGGACTCCCTTTCCTGTCGGAAGTCCTCATTCCTCGTTTATCACTTCCAGACTGGCAGTTCTATCCTCCAGAGATTAGAGGGACCTTTACAGGACCTCCCTTTCCTGTCGGAAGTCCTCATTCCTCGTTTATCACTTCCAGACTGGCAGTTCTATCCTCCAGAGATTAGAGGGACCTTTACAGGACCTCCCTTTCCTGTCGGAAGTCCTCATTCCTCGTTTATCACTTCCAGACTGGCAGTTCTATCCTCCAGAGATTAGAGGGACCTTTACAGGACCTCCCTTTCCTGTCGGAAGTCCTCATTCCTCGTTTATCACTTCCAGACTGGCAGTTCTATCCTCCAGAGATTAGAGGGACCTTTACAGGACCTCCCTTTCCTGTCGGAAGTCCTCATTCCTAGTTTATCACTTCCAGACTGGCAGTTCTATCCTCCAGAGATTAGAGGGACCTTTACAGGACCTCCCTTTCCTGTCGGAAGTCCTCATTCCTCGTTTATCACTTCCAGACTGGCAGTTCTATCCTCCAGAGATTAGAGGGACCTTTACAGGACCTCCCTTTCCTGTCGGAAGTCCTCATTCCTCGTTTATCACTTCCAGACTGGCAGTTCTATCCTCCAGAGATTAGAGGGACCTTTACAGGACCTCCCTTTCCTGTCGGAAGTCCTCATTCCTCGTTTATCACTTCCAGACTGGCAGTTCTATCCTCCAGAGATTAGAGGGACCTTTACAGGACCTCCCTTTCCTGTCGGAAGTCCTCATTCCTCGTTTATCACTTCCAGACTGGCAGTTCTATCCTCCAGAGATTAGAGGGACCTTTACAGGACCTCCCTTTCCTGTCGGAAGTCCTCATTCCTCGTTTATCACTTCCAGACTGGCAGTTCTATCCTCCAGAGATTAGAGGGACCTTTACAGGACCTCCCTTTCCTGTCGGAAGTCCTCATTCCTTGTTTATCACTTCCAGACTGGCAGTTCTATCCTCCAGAGATTAGAGGGACCTTTACAGGACCTCCCTTTCCTGTCGGAAGTCCTCATTCCTAGTTTATCACTTCCAGACTGGCAGTTCTATCCTCCAGAGATTAGAGGGACCTTTACAGGACCTCCCTTTCCTGTCGGAAGTCCTCATTCCTCGTTTATCACTTCCAGACTGGCAGTTATTTCCTCCAGAGATTAGAGGGACCTTTACAGGACCTCCCTTTCCTGTCGGAAGTCCTCATTCCTCGTTTATCACTTCCAGACTGGCAGTTCTATCCTCCAGAGATTAGAGGGACCTTTACAGGACCTCCCTTTCCTGTCGGAAGTCCTCATTCCTCGTTTATCACTTCCAGACTGGCAGTTCTATCCTCCAGAGATTAGAGGGACCTTTACAGGACCTCCCTTTCCTGTCGGAAGTCCTCATTCCTCGTTTATCACTTCCAGACTGGCAGTTCTATCCTCCAGAGATTAGAGGGACCTTTACAGGACCTCCCTTTCCTGTCGGAAGTCCTCATTCCTCGTTTATCACTTCCAGACTGGCAGTTCTATCCTCCAGAGATTAGAGGGACCTTTACAGGACCTCCATTTCCTGTCGGAAGTTTCTTAGAGTTCCAACCATGTCAGGTCATGCATAGTTTAATTGTTCTCTGTATTTTCTTAGTCACACAAACACATTTCTCTCCCTTACTGGTCTCGACCAAACCTTATTAGACTTAAGTATATAACTTGAATTATTCATTATACATGTTACATAATCTAAAAATTACTAATAGTTACGTTTGTCTAATTATTCATACATGTTACACATTTCAGGGTGGAATTCTTTAGTCATTACCTTAAACATATAGATTCCCTTATCAAGAACCCATTGCCCTTTATGGTTGTGAGGTCTGAGGTCCGCTCACCAACCAGGAATTCACTAAATTGGGCAAACACCATATTGAGACTGCATGCAGAATTCTGCAAAAATATCCTCTGGGAACAATGTAAAACACCAAATAATGCATGCTGAGCAGAATTAGGCCAGTAACTGCTAATTATCAAAATCCAGAAAAGAGACATTAAACTCCACAACCACCTAAAAGAAAGTGATTCCCAAACCTTCCTTCCACAACAAAGCCATCACCTACAGAGAAAATAGTCCCCTAAGCAAGCTGGTCCTGGGGCTCTGTTCACAAATACAAACCCCACAGAGCCCCAGGACAGCAACACAATTAGATACAACCAAATCATGAGAAAAACAAAAAAACAGAGCAAACTAGAATGCTATTTGGTCCTAAACAGAGAGTACACAGTGGCAGAATACCTAACCACTGTGACTGACCCAAACTTAACTTAAGGAAATCTTTGACTATGTACTGACTCAGTGAGCATAGCCTCGCTATTGAGAAAGGCCGCCCTAGGCAGACCTGGCTCTCAAGAGAAGACAGACTATGTGCACACTGCCCACAAAATGAGGTGGAAACTGAGATGCACTTCCTAACCTCCTGCCAAATGTATGACCATATTAGAGACACACATGTCCCTCAGATTACACAGATCCAGAAAGAATTTGAAAACAAACCCAACAAGAAAAGGGCAACCAGTGAAGAACAAGAAGAACAAACACCATTGTAAATACATCCCATATTTATGCTTATTTATTTTCCCTTGTGTTCTTTAACCATTTGTACATCGTTACAACACTGTATATATACGTAATATGACATTTATAATGTATTTATTGTTTTGGAACTTCTCTGAATGTTTACTGTTCATTGTTATTATATATTTCACTTTTGTTTGTCATCTCATTCTCTTGCTTTAGCAATGTTAACACATGTTTCCCATGTCAATAAAGCCCCTTGAATTGAATTGAGAGAGAAAGAGAAAGAGACGGAGAAGGAGATGGAGATGGATAGATAAACTGGACAGCTAATGAAATCAGCAATAGCTGAGTCAAAGAAAAGTCCCAGTCTCACTCACACGAGAGAGAGAGAGAGAGAGAGAGAGAGAGAGAGAGAGAGAGAGAGAGAGAGAGAGAGAGAGAGAGAGAGAGAGAGAGAGAGAGAGAGAGAGGTGGGGAGACATGAGAATGGAAGAAAAGAAGGGAGAGATGGTAGAGGTAAGGTAATATCATATAAGATAAGATAAGGTACCTCGTAGGTTCTTACTGTAGATTTGAATGAAACTGTCAGCGATTGGGTGCAGAGTGAAAGCGGAGCCAGGCGGTGCAGGACACAGGTATGGAGTAAATCCAACTGAGTTTACTCAAAGAATAAAGCAAAATTACAAAAATGGAACATACAACAAAACTCTAACACGAACACAACCACTAACGACATGAACAATCACAGACAGAACAGAAATGTATGTCAGATGGTTAAATAGGGAATGTAAAACAGGTGTGTGTGTAATCAGACAAAACAAAACGAAACAGAAAACGGATCGGTAGTGACTAGAAAGCCGGTGACGTCGACCGCCGAACAAGGAGAAGGGCCGACTTCGGCGGAAGTCGTGACAGGGAACTGAATGGAACCGATTAGGATAGGTGTCTCCGATACGGCCAATATCACTTACGTCTCTTCCACAATCACTTACCCTCTATAATGAATCTACAGTATTATCATATTGCAACGATATCCGCTGAGAGTCTGGAAGCGAGTTCAGGAAGTGTTTTAATGTAATAAATAGAACATAATACGAAACAATAAACACGAACAACACACAGACATGAAACAGAAACAAGGGGAAGGACCCAAAGACTTATACACTTATAATATACACTTCCCCATTAGGCAGATAGCTGTCCTCCCAGTGCCAGCCAGTGTGCATCATGTCATGAATGCATGAACCTGTACCCTATTTGGGCTTATCATTGTTAATCCGTTTTTTTTTTACGCCCTGACCGTAGATTGCGTTGTATGTTTCTATTTTTGTTTGGTCAGGGTGTGATTTGGGTGGGCATACTATGCTTGTATGTCTAGGTTTTTGTATTTCTATGTTTCGGCCTGTGTATGGTTCTCAATCAGGGACAGCTGTCATTGGTTGTCTCTGATTGGGAATCATACTTAGGTAGCCTGTTTTTCCACTTTTAGTGGTGAGTAGTTGTAATTTCTGTTTAGTGTTTGTTTCACCTTCGGGTTTTCCTTCTGTTATTTTTGTATTCAGTGTTCAGTTCCTTATAATAAAGATGAACACGTATCCCGCTGCATTTTGGTCTGACAATTCCCCTTCTTCCGATGAAAGATGTTACACATATATAAAGGAAGGAACCAAAGGGAGAGACATATATAGGGGAGGAACCAAAGGGAGAGACATATATAGAGAAGGAACCAAAGGGAGTGACATATATAGGGGAGGAACCAAAGGGAGAGACATATATAGGGGATGAACCAAAGGGAGAGACATATATAGGGGATGAACCAAAGGGAGAGACATATATAGGGGATGAACCAAAGGGAGAGACATATATAGGGGATGAACCAAAGGGAGAGACATATATAGGGGATGAACCAAAGGGAGAGACATATATAGGGGATGAACCAAAGGGAGAGACATATATAGGGAAGGAACCAAAGGGAGTGACAGATATAAGGAAGGAACCAAAGGGAGAGACATATATAGGGAAGGAACCAAAGGGAGTGACATATATAGGGAAGGAACCAAAGGGAGAGACATATATAGGGGATGAACCAAAGGGAGAGACATATATAGGGAAGGAACCAAAGGGAGGGATATATATAGGGAAGGAACCAAAGGGAGTGACAGATATAAGGAAGGAACCAAAGGGAGAGACATATATAGGGAAGGAACCAAAGGGAGTGACAGATATAAGGAAGGAACCAAAGGGAGAGACATATATAGGGAAGGAACCAAAGGGAGAGACATATATAGGGAAGGAACCAAAGGGAGTGACAGATGCAGGGGAGGGACCAAAGGGAGACACATATACAGGGGAGGGACCAAAGGGAGAGACATATACAGGGGAGGAACCAAAGGGAATGATATATATAGGGAAGGAACCAAAGGGAGTGACAGATACAGGGGAGGGACCAAAGGGAGAGAGATATAGACGGAAGGAACCAAACGGAGAGACATATATAGGGAAGGAACCAAAGGGAGAGACATATATAGGGGAGGAACCAAAGGGAGAGACATATATAGGGGAGGGACCAAAGGGAGAGAGATATATAGGGAAGGAACCAAAGGGAGAGAGATATATAGGGCAGGAACCAAAGGGAGAGACAGATATAGGGAAGGAACCAAAGGGAGAGACATATATAGAGAAGGAACCAAAGGGAGGGACATATATAGGGAAGGAACCAAAGGGAGGGACATATATAGGGAAGGAACCAAAGGGAGAGACATATACAGGGGAGGAACCAAAGGGAGAGACATATATATGGAAGGAACCAAAGGGAGGGACATATATATGGAAGGAACCAAAGGGAGAGACATATATAGGGAAGGAACCAAAGGGAGGGACATATATAGGGAAGGAACCAAAGGGAGGGACATATATAGGGAAGGAACCAAAGGGAGAGACATATACAGGGGAGGAACCAAAGGGAGAGACATATATATGGAAGGAACCAAAGGGGAGACATATATAGGGAAGGAACCAAAGGGAGACACATATATAGGGCAGGAACCAAAGGGAGAGACATATATAGGGAAGGAACCAAAGGGAGAGACATATATAGGGAAGGAACCAAAGGGAGGAACATATATATGGAAGG
>NC_068440.1:40584960-40599960 GCF_023373465.1 Oncorhynchus keta | reverse complement strand
TGGTTTGACATCGTTGCAGGGGCTCTTTCGGAACTTGAGCTCCCTATATCGAATACAGCGTGTGTTTTTCTCTGAGATGTGCTAAAATAATCATGTGAACAAATTGAAATTATTTTATTTTTTGTCTTGGAAAACCGTTGTTTTCATTATATAGGCCGAATGATAAATTGTAGAGTTTTTTTCCCTCGGAATAATAGACTGTGCAATGCTTGGATGATAGCGTTTTCCATGTGGCCTAGCTACAATATGCTGCACGAGGCGGATTCATTTCATGATTGCAAAACAACAAGCAGATCATAAATATGATTAGCATTTTTATGTGACGAGCATCTATTGAAATGTGCTCTCGGGTGTGATGACAGATTGGGGGGTGTGACAGTAACAGCCACGATGCGACGCGCTTTGGTGTACTCCTCGGAATCTCTCTCCCTCTCTCCTCTTCTCGTCTTGAAAATCACGTCTTTCTCTTCTTCTACCCTCTTCAGACGATGTCATGCTGTTGTTTGGGAATTGTATGATTGTTTAATTGTTTAGGCTATAGAATGGGATATATGATGCGCTGTGCGGTAGGTAGTCTACGGTAGATCATATCACAGTGTGCGAACGCAGTGACGTTCAGAATTACGGTTTTAATAATTATACCTGTGGCTCAGAGGCTTATGCTGTCTTAATGATTTTCCCCATAGCGGAACGTTTATTTGTTATTCAGACAATTATATGTATTTGTTGACAGTGATATGGACCTGGGTCTATACTTTTGTAGCCTACACAATCAAAACATGAAGGAAAAAACATATTCAGTATATGCTTCGACATATACTATTTACATGTTACATGTTATATGATATAAGCTTAATATCATAGCCTATTCTTGCAAAAGTCGATATAAAACAGCAGTATAGGTTATTTTATCCCGTAAATGTGCTCTCGGGTCGTTTTGTCAGTTTACTTATTCTTTGCCTGTTAAAAGCCACGTCAGTAATGTTTTATGAGTCACGTAAAATCCCGGTTTGTATCATTTCATCGATACTTAAGAAAGATGCCGGTAGTGCTTACCGGTAGTTGAGTGGCACGGTGGGTGAGAGAGAATATATGGAGCTGTCACTACCGATAGATGGCGGCCAATTTCACTCCACGCGCTATTCCAAACGCATGCGGCGTTCTGGTAGCATGACTTAATTACATGTGATAAATGTGACTGTATGAGCTGCAAGGAATGCCATCTGTAGCCTATAGGAAAGGAGGTGGATGAAGCTGTCCTAAGCACAGTCATCTCCTATGTGGCTTGATGCACTTCAACAGAGTACTTACTGTCTTATCTCCTATGTGGCTTGATGCACTTCAACAGAGTACTTACTGTCTTATCTCCTATGTGGCTTGATGCACTTCAACAGAGTACTTACTGTCTTATCTCCTATGTGGCTTGATGCACTTCAACAGAGTACTTACTGTCTTATCTCCTATGTGGCTTGATGCACTTCAACAGAGTACTTACTGTCTTATCTCCTATGTGGCTTGATGCACTTCAACAGAGTACTTACTGTCTTATCTCCTATGTGGCTTGATGCACTTCAACAGAGTACTTACTGTCTTATCTCCTATGTGGCTTGATGCACTTCAACAGAGTACTTACTGTCTTATCTCCTATGTGGCTTGATGCACTTCAACAGAGTACTTACTGTCTTATCTCCTATGTGGCTTGATGCACTTCAACAGAGTACTTACTGTCTTATCTCCTATGTGGCTTGATGCACTTCAACAGAGTACTGTCTTATCTGCTATGTGGCTTGATGCACTTCAACAGAGTACTTACTGTCTTATCTCCTATGTGGCTTGATGCACTTCAACAGAGTACTTACTGTCTTATCTCCTATGTGGCTTGATGCACTTCAACAGAGTACTTACTGTCTTATCTCCTATGTGGCCTGATGCACTTCAACAGAGTACTGTCTTATCTGCTATGTGTGCAAATTAGGGTTAAGAGCCTTGCTCAAGGGCACACCAACAGATATTTCAGCTTGTCAGCTCAGGTATTCAAACCAGCAAGCTTTCAGTTACTGGCCCAAGGCTCTAACCACTAGTCTACCTGCCGCCCTACACGAGTACACACACACACACACACACACACATATGCATGCACACACAAGAGCACACGCACGCGTGCGCACTCACGAATCACTCACTCTTGCCCAGCGGCCGCTCCACATCTCCCACTCTACCAGGGCTCTCTCTCTCTTTGTAAACCCCATGACAGAAGACCTCGGCTTGGCTAGAGAGGCAGCTTTGCCAGCCCTCCCTCTGGTAACAGCACATTGCTTCTGGATCTATGGCTGACATGATGGATGAGTTTGGTAGTTGGGGGTGTCTTGTTGGGTGCTTTGATCTTGAAAGGGTAAACACAGTTGGAGTCACTAGCGGCTACATTTTGACTTAATGCCTTAAAAGAGAAGTTCTCACTATGTTGCTTGCTTAAAGTTCCTGTTTTTTTTTATTTTAATTTGAAAAGCAAACATTTCAGTCTATCAGCCGATGTTACAATTAAACTTTTTTGCAAGCAAGCGAGGTGTGGGAACTACTCCTACTGCTCCTGTCATTGGGCGTACGGGAGCAGATGGGAGCAGGTCCTTGTCATTCTGCTGATATGATCAGATTGTCAAAACAATTGACGGATACATCCTTAAAACTACTGATCATGATGGGGGGGAGGAGGGGGGGGGGATCCTGGACAACAGTTCTGATTGTCTATTCCATATGGTTCATTTTTACTTTGTCCTTTGACCTGTCCTTTTTTTAGGCTCTGTTGAATGACCCCGCATGTGTGGTTCCCACTGTGAAGCATGGAGGAGGAAGTGTGATGGAGTGTCGGGGTGCTTTGCTGGCGACGCTGTCAGTGATTGGTTTAGAATTCAGGGCACACTTAACCAGCATGGCTACCACAGTATTCT
The DNA here is from genome assembly GCF_023373465.1 of Oncorhynchus keta. NCBI lineage: Eukaryota > Metazoa > Chordata > Actinopteri > Salmoniformes > Salmonidae > Oncorhynchus > Oncorhynchus keta. The sequence continues at coordinate 40,597,015 of NC_068440.1, read as the reverse complement.
GCAACGATACGCCATCCCATCTGGTTGGCGCTAAGTGGGACTATAATTTGTTTTCAAAAAGGACAATGACCCAACACACCTCCAGGCTGTATAAGGGCTATTTGACAAGAAAGGAGAGTGATGGAGTCTTGCATCAGATGACCTGGCCTCCACAATCATTTAAACTCGACCCAATAGAGATGGTTTGGGATGAGTTGGACCACAGAGTAAAGGAAAAGCAGTCAACAAGTGCTCAGCATATGTGGGAACTCCTTCAAGACTGTTGGAAAAGCATTCCAGGTGACTACCTCATGAAGCTGGTTGATAGAATGCCCAAGAGTGTGCAAAGCTGTCATCAAGGCAAAGGGTGGCTACTTTGAAGAATCTAAAATCTAAAATATATTTTTCATTTGTTTAACACTTTTTAACACGATTCCACATGTGTTATTTCATAGTTGTCTCGTCTTCACTATTATTCTACAATGTAGAAAATAGTAAAAATAAAGAAAAATCCTTGAATGACTAGAGTCGGTGTGTCCAAATTCTCGACTTCTGCTGTAATGGCAATAAAAATAAGTTATTTGTTTAGATAGAGTCATGGGTATGTTTTTATAATTCTTAGAAAGTCCTAGAAAATACATATTGCATATTTTCATGTCCGATACCATATCAATAAAAAACAACTTTATTATTTATTACAATTAGTAATATTAGTTATAGTCATTAGTCTAGTTACAGCTTCCGTTGACAAAGTAGAAAAAACGAAAAGATTAGAATAATTTAAACAGCCAGGTCACAGGTCAAATGACTTGCTGTATTTCTAAACACAATCAACAACTGTAAAGGATGAATTGCATAAAGAAAAAGTATATTTAAAATGTACATTTTATTATGTTACTAGTTTTCTGCTAAGCAACCAGAGCAATACTGTATTATGTTACTAGTTTTCTGCTTAGCAACCAGAGCAATACTGCCGTACAAGGGGTGCTGAATGCACGGACAGTATAGATATTCTTGAAAAAAAAATACAAATATATATTTGACAAAGGTAAGGGTTATAGAAATGGCAGAATATGCTCTTTCTGATACTATATTTAAATTAAAATGTTTTACCTGCATGTGACTCTGAAGGAGGATTTGATAAAGAGATGCTCGTTTCCCGGCATCTGTATATTACAGGATCTCTTCATGTTCAATTTGACAACCGATAGGCCTAATAACAATAGATTATAGATTATTGTCAATGTAATCTTATCTTGTCATTATGAAATTAATCTGTTATCTAATAACCCTAACCCTAACCCTAACCCTTATTATGAAATTAGTTGGAGTATAGTTTAGTTGTATAGTGGCCAAAAGTTTTGAGAATGACACAAATATTAATTTTCACAAAGTTTGCTGCTTCAGTGTCTTTAGATATTTTTGTCAGATGTTACTATGGAATACTGAAGTATAATTACAAGCATTTCATAAGTGTCAAAGGCTTTTATTGACAATTACATGAAGTTGATGCAGAGAGTCAATATTTGACTCTTCTTTTTCAAGACCTCTGCAATCCACCCTGGCATGCTGTCAATTAACTTCTGGGCCACATCCTGACTTATGGCAGCTTATTCTTGCATAATTAATGCTTGGAGTTTGTCAGAATTTGTGGGGTTTTGTTTGTCCACCCGCATCTTGAGGATTGACCACAAGATCTCAATGGGATTAAGGTCTGGGGAGTTTCCTGGTCATGGACCCAAAATATCGATGTTTTGTTCCCCGAGCCACTTAGTTATCACATTTGCCTTATGGCAAGGGGCTCCATCATGCTGGAAAAGGCATTGTTCGTCACCAAACTGTTCCTGGATGGTTGGGAGAAGTTGCTGTCGGAGGATGTGTTGGTACCATTCTTTATTCATGGCTGTGTTCTTAGGCAAAATTGTGAGTGAGCCCACTCCCTTGGCTGAGAAGCAACCCCACACATGAATGGTCTCAGGATGCTTTACTGTTGGCATGACACAGGACTGATGGTAGCGCTCACCTTGTCTTCTCCGGACAAGCTTTTTTCCGGATGCCCCAAACAATGATTCATCAGAGAAAACGACTTTACCCCAGTCTTCAGCAGTACACAGTTAAATGTCAAAGAGAATGGTATCAACCCACAAGACACGCTGTCAAATGATTAACATGAGCACCAACACTGATAAACAGGCATAACACAAACTCATCATTACACTATTGTCTTTCTAAATTCAAATCAACCTCTTCACCCTCTTTATCATTCAGTTAGGCCTCATTTAATTCAATTGTGAAGTAAGGTGCACAATTATTGCCCATTCTTCCATTTGTCATTCATTCAGTGTGGAGAGAGAGACGCATTAGCACCTGGCTGGGTACCAACGTCCTACAGGACATTGTCTTGGCGCCTGGCTGGGTACCAACGTCCTACAGGACATTGTCTTGGAGCCTGGCTGGGTACCAACGTCCTACAGAACATTGTCTTGGAGCCTGGCTGGGTACCAACGTCCTACAGAACATTGTCTTTGAACCTGGCTGGGTACCAACGTCCTACAGGACATTGTCTTGGAGCCTGGCTGGGTACCAACGTCCTACAGAACATTGTCTTGGAACCTGGCTGGGTACCAACGTCCTACAGAACATTGTCTTGGAGCCTGGCTGGGTACCAACGTCCTACAGGACATTGTCTTGGCGCCTGGCTGGGTACCAACGTCCTACAGAACATTGTCTTGGAGCCTGGCTGGGTACCAACGTCCTACAGGACATTGTCTTGGAGCCTGGCTGGGTACCAACGTCCTACAGAACATTGTCTTGGAACCTGGCTGGGTACCAACGTCCTACAGGACATTGTCTTGGAGCCTGGCTGGGTACCAACGTCCTACAGGACATTGTCTTGGAGCCTGGCTGGGTACCAACGTCCTACAGGACATTGTCTTGGAGCCTGGCTGGGTACCAACGTCCTACAGAACATTGTCTTGGAGCCTGGCTGGGTACCAAAATCCTACAGAACATTGTCTTGGAACCTGGCTGGGTACCAACGTCCTACAGAACATTGTCTTGGAGCCTGGCTGGGTACCAATATCCTACAGAACATTGTCTTGGAACCTGGCTGGGTACCAACGTCCTACAGGACATTGTCTTGGCGCCTGGCTGGGTACCAACGTCCTACAGAACATTGTCTTGGAGCCTGGCTGGGTACCAACGTCCTACAGAACATTGTCTTGGTACCAACGTCCTACAGAACATTGTCTTGGAGCCTGGCTGGGTACCAACGTCCTACAGAACATTGTCTTGGAACCTGGCTGGGTACCAACGTCCTACAGAACATTGTCTTGGAACCTGGCTGGGTACCAACGTCCTACAGAACATTGTCTTGGAGCCTGGCTGGGTACCAACGTCCTACAGAACATTGTCTTGGAACCTGGCTGGGTACCAACGTCCTACAGAACATTGTCTTGGAACCTGGCTGGGTACCAACGTCCTACAGAACATTGTCTTGGGAAAGTGTAAAAATAAAAACAGAACAAGTAGGAAGGCTCTAAATACTTTTCTGTTTGTCATTTCAAAATTAGGAAACAAAAATTTAGGAAAAGTCAGGGGAGGAACATGACATAAGCCAGATTTATTTGTATTTAAAAATCAAACATCAGTAGCTGTTGGGTTATGGCAGTTATAGTGTTAAACGACTAGCACACAGCTCAGACACCCTTGCAGACTCCACAAGATTTGCCATCGGAGATCGCTTCACAGTCCCCAAGTCTATTCCACAGTACTACATAGAGCCATGACTACATGGAACTCTATTCCACAGTACTACATAGAGCCATGACTACATGGAACTCTATTCCACAGTACTACATAGAGCCATGACTACATGGAACTCTATTCCACAGTACTACATAGAGCCATGACTACATGGAACTCTATTCCACAGTACTACATAGAGCCATGACTACATGGCACTCTATTCCACAGTACTACATAGAGCCATAACTACATGGACCTCTATTCCACAGTACTACATAGAGCCATGACTACATGGAACTCTATTCCACAGTACTACATAGAGCCATGACTACATGGACCTCTATTCCACAGTACTACATAGAGCCATGACTACATGGAACTCTATTCCACAGTACTACATAGAGCCATGACTACATGGACCTCTATTCCACAGTACTACATAGAGCCATGACTACATGGAACTCTATTCCACAGTAGTACATAGAGCCATGACTACATGGAACTCTATTCCACAGTACTACATAGAGCCATGACTACATGGAACTCTATTCCACAGTACTACATAGAGCCATGACTACATGGAACTCTATTCCACAGTACTACATAGAGCCATGACTACATGGAACTCTATTCCACAGTACTACACAGTGCCATGACTACATGGAACTCTATTCCACATCAGGTAACTGATGCAGCAGTAGAGAGAGAGAGACAGACAGACAGACAGACAGACAGACAGACAGACAGACAGACAGACAGACAGACAGACAGACAGACAGGTAGAGAGAGAGAGAGAGAGAGACAGTTAGAAAGAGACAGGTCGAGGGAGAGGGGTAGAGAGATACAGGTAGAGAGAGACAGGTAGAGGGGTAGAGAGAGAGACAGGTAGAGGGAGACAGGGAGAGGGGTAGAGAGAGAGAGACAGGTAGAGAGAGACAGGTAGAGAGAGACAGGTAGAGAGAGACAGGTAGAGGGAGACAGGTAGAGGGAGAGGGGTAGAGAGAGATAGGTAGGGAGAGAGGGGTAAAGAGAGAGGTAGAGGTAACAGAGCGAGAGACAGGTAGAGGGAGAGGTAAAATATGTAGAGAGGAAGAACTAACATATGTGAGGTAACAGAGAGAGACAGGCAGAGAGAGACAGGTAGAGAGAGAGGTAGAGGTAGAGGTAACAGAGAGAGGTAGGGGTAACAGAGAGGTAGAGGTAGAGGTAACAGAGAGAGGTGGGGGAGAGACAGGAGGAGAGGTAGAGGTAGAGGTAACAGAGAGAGGTAGAGGTAACAGAGAGGTAGAGAGGTAGAGGTAGAGGTAGAGGTAACAGAGAGAGGTAGAGGTAACAGAGAGGTAGAGAGGTAGAGGTAGAGGTAACTGAGAGAGGTGGGGGAGAGACAGGAGGAGAGGTAGAGGTAGAGGTAACAGAGAGAGGTAGAGAAGTAGAGGTAACAGATATGCGGTAGCAGAGTCAGATTGGAATAGCAGGTGGCTCCGACCTACAAATAATCTGAGAGAAATAAGAACAATGAAAAGAAGGAAGAGAAGAGAAGAAAGTTACTATGTCTGCAAGGTGGAGAGAGAGAGAGACAGAGAGAGAGAGAGAGAGGGGAACAGAGAGAGAGAGACAGAGAGAGAGAGAGAGAGAGAGAGAGAGAGAGAGAGAGAGAGAGAGAGAGAGAGAGAGAGAGAGAGAGAAACAGAGAGAGAGAAACTAGTTCACTATACAGTAGGTGTACACCCACTCTACTCAGGTTAAGGCATTGTTACTCGCCCCTGCAATGTCAAACACACACCACGCAACACACACACACGTGCACCCAACACACACACACACACACACACACACACACACACACACACACACACACACACACACACACACACACACACACACACACACACACACACACACACACACACACACACACACACACACACACACACACACACACACACACACACACTATCCATCTATCTCTCTCTGTCCTTTTCTCCTTGGAAACGTACATCTCAATACTCATACCCATTTTTCCTCTCTTCTGCCTGAAATAATAAATTATATGACAACACAGGTGACAGGTGAAAGCAACCAATCCTGGGTTGAAATACTATTCTATTAGTGTTTAGTTCACTTTTGTTTATTATCTACTTCACTTGCTTTGCCAATAAAGCCCCTTGAATTGAATTGAATTCAGAGAGAGAGAGAGAGAGAGAAAGAGAGAGAGTGAGAAGGAGAGAGAGAGAGGGGGGAGAGAGTGAGGGAGAGAGAGAGGGAGGGAGAGAGAGAGAGGGAGGGGGAGAGTGAGAAATAGAGAAAGAGTGAGGGAGAGAGAGGAAGGGAGGGAGAGAGAGAGAGGGAGGGGGAGAGTGAGAAAGAGAAAGAGAGAAAGAGTGAGTGAAAGAGAAAGAGTGAGGGAGAGAGAGGGAGAGTGATAGGGAGAGAGAGTGAGAAAGAGAGAAAGAGTGAGGGAGAGAGAGAGAGAGTCGTGAATGAGTGAGTGATATATCTAATATATCTATATACAGTTGAGAGTGGAAGCATCCAGCACATAAAGAACAGATTAGTACAGGCTGAAGCAGTGTATTGTGGGAAAGGACTCCCAGCTAGCTTGTGCCTCTCTCTCAGATCAGCCCTCAGTGCCAAACACACACAGAGCCACATGATATCTGGTGAAGGGGAAATTCTCGCTGAGTGGGCTTTTCTGATGAAAGTCGGCGGTGGTGTGTGTGTGTGTGTGTGTGTGTGTGTGTGTGTGTGTGTGTGTGTGTGTGTGTGTGTGTGTGTGTGTGTGTGTGTGTGTGTGTGTGTGTGTGTGCGTGTGTGTGTGGTGTGTGTGTGGTGTGTGTGTGGTGTGTGTGTGTGTGTGGTGTGTGTGTGTGTGGTGTGTGTGTGTGTGTGGTGTGTGTGTGTGTGGTACGGTGTGTGTGGTGTGTGTGTGTGCGTGTGGTACGGTGTGTGTGGTGTGTGTGTGTGTGGCGTGTGTGTGTGTGTGTGTGTGTGTGTGTGTGTGTGTGTGTGTGTGTGTGTGTGTGTGTGTGTGTGTGTGTGTGTGTGTGTGGTTATTTTGGGGGTTAGATCATCTTTAATATTGCATATAGATTGTAGCTTCCATGTTATTGTCTTCATTTCCAATCCCACATATACTTTTTTTGGACACACCTACTCATTCAAGGGTTTTTCTTTATTTTTACTATTTTCTACATTGTAGAATAGTAGTGGAAACCTCAAAACTATACGATACGCCATCCCATCTGGTTTGCGCTTAGTGGGACAATCATTTGTTTTTCAGCAGGACAATGACCCAAAACACACGTCCGGGCTGTGTAAGGGCTATTTGACCAAGAAGGAGAGTGATGGAGTGCTGCATCAGATGACCTGGCCTCCACAATCACCCGTCCTCAATCCAATTGAGATGGTTTGGGATGAATTGGACCGCAGAGTGCTCAGCATATGTGGGAACTCCTTCAAGACTGTTGGAAAAAAGCATTCCTCATGAAGCTGGTTGAGAGAATGCCAAGAATGTGCAAACGCTGTCATCAAGGCAAAGGGTGGCTCCTTTGAAGAATCTAAAATCTAAAATATATTTTGATTTGTTGAACACATTTTTTGGTTACTATATGATTCCATATGTGTTTTTTCATAGTTTTGATGTCTTCACTATTATTCTACAATGTAGAAAATAGTTAAAAAAATAAAGAAAAACCCTGGAATGAGTCGATGTGTCCAGACTAGTACTGTCAGTTATAAACACTTCTATCCTCGTTAAAAACAAGTTATCATCCAATAGGCTTTGATTACACTTCCAATATCCTCACCAATGTGGATATTCATTAAGTGTAATATACTGTATAAGCCAATTATGTGATAGTCCGACCACATACTGTCCCCTATCAACACTTTTTAAACTTTTGGTGCCAGCAAGAATGACGCAAGAGAGTAGTCAAGATGCCTAGCTTGATTAAACCTCCTCCATGTATATCTCACTAGGTCAGGATATTAAACCTCCTCCATGTATATCTCACTAGGTCAGGATATTAAACCTCCTCCATGTATATCTCACTAGGTCAGGATATTAAACCTCCTCCACGTATATCTCACTAGGTCAGGATATTAAACCTCCTCCATGTATATCTCACTAGGTCAGGATATTAAACCTCCTCCATGTATATCTCACTAGGTCAGGATATTAAACCTCCTCCATGTATATCTCACTAGGTCAGGATATTAAACCTCCTCCATGTATATCTCACTAGGTCAGGATATTAAACCTCCTCCATGTAAATCTCAGTGTGATTTCCTTTACGGTCCATAGAGGTATTTAATGCCGTATTATAATCTCCCACCATAATAATTGTATTGTATTGTATTGTATTGTATTGTATTGTATTGTATTGTATTGTATTGTATTGTATTGCTTGTAGGCTGATAAATTATCTAAAATATTTTCTAATTTAAAGTGGATCATATTTATTTGGACATTTATGAGCCAAATCAGTTTATGGTCCAATAACATATTTAAAATAATCCATCTACCTTGAGGATCTGTTTAGACAATTTGCATATTCGTATCAAAATTACTGTTAATTAATATCAACACCCCCCCACCGCCGAGTCCCTTTTCCACACAATGTTGGTCTAAAATTGTTGAATGAGTTCCCTGTAAACAATAGATATTATATTCCTTCTCTTTCAGTCAGGTAATATACTGATTGTCTTTTCTTATTAACCGCTAAGCCATTACAATTATAATTGTTGTAACTTATTTCACCACTTACCATAATAAGATACAAGTTAAAAAACATTTTTTTATCATAATATAGGTTTGCAATATAGGTTTGTCCATATAGCTGTACTATGACATTTGCATTGCTACTAAGTAAACTTCCGATTGTTCCACAATATTGCACTGGCTAACCCCCCCCCCCATCCCAAGTTGGGTTGTCATCCCAGTGACCGGCAGACCCCCCTCCTCGGATCCCAGGACCCCCCGAGAGACCAGGACCCCCCGAGAGACCAGGACCCATCCTTGGAAAAGAGCACACAGTGTTACCCACAGAACAGACAGTCAGGCCTTTGATTGTTAGCAGACTAGATGTCTATAACGTGTGAAGTTAGAATAGCAGACTAGATGTCTATAACGTGTGAAGTTAGCATAGCAGACTAGATGTCTATAACGTGTGAAGTTAGCATAGCAGACTAGATGTCTATAACGTGTGAAGTTAGCATAGCAGACTAGATGTCTATAATGTGTGAAGTTAGCATAGCAGACTAGATGTCTATAACGTGTGAAGTTAGCATAGCAGACTAGATGTCTATAACGTGTGAAGTTAGAATAGCAGACTAGATGTCTGTAATATGGGAAGTTAGCATAGCAGACTAGATGTCTATAATGTGTGAAGTTAGCATAGCAGACTAGATGTCTATAATGTGTGAAGTTAGCATAGCAGACTAGATGTCTATAATGTGGGAAGTTAGCATAGCAGACTAGATGTCTATAATGTGGGAAGTTAGCATAGCAGACTAGATGTCTATAATGTGTGAAGTTAGCATAGCAGACTAGATGTCTATAATGTGGGAAGTTAGCATAGCAGACTAGATGTCTATAATGTGGGAAGTTAGCATAGCAGACTAGATGTCTATAACGTGTGAAGTTAGCATAGCAGACTAGATGTCTATATTGTGGGATGTTAGCATAGCAGACTAGATGTCTATAATGTGTGAAGTTAGCATAGCAGACTAGATGTCTATAATGTAGGATGTTAGCATAGCAGACTAGATGTCTATAATGTGGGAAGTTAGCATAGCAGACTAGATGTCTATAATGTGGGAAGTTAGCATAGCAGACTAGATGTCTATAATGTGGGATGTTAGCATAACAGACTAGATGTCTATAATGTGTGAAGTTAGCATAGCAGACTATATGTCTATAATATGGGAAGTTAGCATAGCAGACTAGATGTCTATATTGTGGGATGTTAGCATAGCAGACTAGATGTCTATAATGTGGGATGTTAGCATAGCAGACGAGATGTCTATAATGTGGGATGTTAGCATAGCAGACTAGATGTCTATAATGTGGGATGTTAGCATAGCAGACTAGATGTCTATAATGTGGGAAGTTAGCATAGCAGACTATATGTCTATAATATGGGAAGTTAGCATAGCAGACTAGATGTCTATATTGTGGGATGTTAGCATAGCAGACTAGATGTCTATAATGTGGGATGTTAGCATAGCAGACGAGATGTCTATAATGTGGGATGTTAGCATAGCAGACTAGATGTCTATAAAGTGGGAAGTTAGCATAGCAGACTAGATGTCTATAATATGGGAAGTTAGCATAGCAGACTAGATGTCTATATTGTGGGATGTTAGCATAGCAGACTATATGTCTATAATATGGGAAGTTAGCATAGCAGACGAGATGTCTATAATGTGGGATGTTAGCATAGCAGGCTAGATGTCTATAATGTGGGATGTTAGCATAGCAGACTAGATGTCTATAATGTGGGATGTTAGCATAGCAGACTAGATGTCTATAATGTGGGAAGTTAGCATAGCAGACTAGATGTCTATAATGTGGGATGTTAGCATAGCAGACTAGATGTCTATAATGTGGGATGTTAGCATAGAAGACTAGATGTCTATAATGTGGGATGTTAGCATAGCAGACTAGATGTCTATAATGTGGGATGTTAGCATAGCAGACTAGATGTCTATAATGTGGGATGTTAGCATAGCAGACTAGATGTCTATACTGTGGGATGTTAGCATAGCAGACTAGATGTCTATAATGTGGGATGTTAGCATAGAAGACTAGATGTCTATAATGTGGGATGTTAGCATAGCAGACTAGATGTCTATAATGTGGGATGTTAGCATAGCAGACTAGATGTCTATAATGTGGGATGTTAGCATAGCAGACTAGATGTCTATAATGTGGGAAGTTAGCATAGCAGACTAGATGTCTATAATGTGGGAGTTAGCATAGCAGACTAGATGTCTATAATGTGGGATGTTAGCATAGCAGACTAGATGTCTATAATGTGGGATGTTAGCATAGCAGACTAGATGTCTATAAAGTGGGAAGTTAGCATAGCAGACTAGATGTCTATAATATGGGAAGTTAGCATAGCAGACTAGATGTCTATATTGTGGGATGTTAGCATAGCAGACTATATGTCTATAATATGGGAAGTTAGCATAGCAGACTAGATGTCTATAATGTGGGATGTTAGCATAGCAGCAGATGTCTATAATGTGGGATGTTAGCATAGCAGACTAGATGTCTATAATGTGGGATGTTAGCATAGCAGACTAGATGTCTATAATGTGGGATGTTAGCATAGCAGACTAGATGTCTATAATGTGGGATGTTAGCATAGCAGACTAGATGTCTATAATGTGGGATGTTAGCATAGAAGACTAGATGTCTATAATGTGGGATGTTAGCATAGCAGACTAGATGTCTATAATGTGGGATGTTAGCATAGCAGACTAGATGTCTATAATGTGGGATGTTAGCATAGCAGACTAGATGTCTATAATGTGGGATGTTAGCATAGCAGACTAGATGTCTATAATGTGGGATGTTAGCATAGAAGACTAGATGTCTATAATGTGGGATGTTAGCATAGCAGACTAGATGTCTATAATGTGGGATGTTAGCATAGCAGACTAGATGTCTATAATGTGGATGTTAGCATAGCAGACTAGATGTCTATAATGTGGGATGTTAGCATAGCAGACTAGATGTCTATAATGTGGGATGTTAGCATAGCAGACTAGATGTCTATAATGTGGGATGTTAGCATAGCAGACTAGATGTCTATAATGTGGGAAGTTAGCATAGCAGACTAGATGTCTATAATGTGGATGTTAGCATAGCAGACTAGATGTCTATAATATGGGAAGTTAGCATAGCAGACTAGATGTCTATAATGTGGGATGTTAGCATAGCAGACTAGATGTCTATAATGTGGGATGTTAGCATAGCAGACTAGATGTCTATAATGTGGGAAGTTAGCATAGCAGACTAGATGTCTATAAAGTGGGAAGTTAGCATAGCAGACTAGATGTCTATAATATGGGAAGTTAGCATAGCAGACTAGATGTCTATATTGTGGGATGTTAGCATAGCAGACTATATGTCTATAATATGGGAAGTTAGCATAGCAGACTAGATGTCTATAATGTGGGATGTTAGCATAGCAGGCTAGATGTCTATAATGTGGGATGTTAGCATAGCAGACTAGATGTCTATAATGTGGGATGTTAGCATAGCAGACTAGATGTCTATAATGTGGGAAGTTAGCATAGCAGACTAGATGTCTATAAT
>NC_068440.1:40457460-40579960 GCF_023373465.1 Oncorhynchus keta | reverse complement strand
GCGAAGAGCCCGGATCTCAATCCCATTGAGCACCTCTGGTACCTGCAAATCTGGTGCAGTCCATGAGGAGGAGATGCACAGCAGTACTTAATGCAGCTGGTGGCCACACCAGATACTGACTGTTACTTTCGATTTTTACCCCCCTTTGTTCAGGGACACATTATTCAATTTCTGTTCGTCACATGTCTGTGGAACTTGTTCAGTTTATGTCTCAGTTATTGAATCTTATGTTCATTCAAATATTTACACATGTTCAGTTTGCTGAACATAAAACCCAGTTGACAGTGAGGACGTTTCTTTTTTTGCTGAGTTTATATACACATTTGTATGTGTATATATATATATACATATATTGTGTGTATAAAAAGAGAGAGAGTGAGATGGGGGGAGGTGTGTGCTACTGCTACTGTTACTGTTACTGACTGCTACTGTTACTGTTACTGTTACTGTTACTGCTACTGCTACTGTTACTACTACTGTTACTGTTACTGTTACTGCTACTGTTACTGTTACTGCTACTGTTACTGTTACTGTTACTGTTACTGTTACTGCTACTGTTACTGTTACTGTTACTGTTACTGTTACTGTTACTGCTACTGATACTGTTACTGTTACTGTTACTGTTACTGATACTGTTACTGTTACTGTTACTGTTACTGTTACTGTTACTGCTACTGTTACTGTTACTGTTACTGTTACTGTTACTGCTACTGTTACTGTTACTGTTACTGCTACTGTTACTGTTACTGTTACTGATACTGTTACTGTTACTGATACTGTTACTGATACTGTTACTGTTACTGATACTGTTACTGATACTGTTACTGTTACTGTTACTGCTACTGTTACTGTTACTGATACTGATACTGTTACTGTTACTGCTACTGTTACTGTTACTGCTACTGATACTGTTACTGTTACTGTTACTGTTACTGCTACTGATACTGTTACTGCTACTGATACTGTTACTGCTACTGATACTGCTACTGATACTGTTACTGCTACTGATACTGTTACTGTTACTGATACTGCTACTGATACTGTTACTGTTACTGTTACTGTTACTGTTACTGCTACTGTTACTACTACTGTTACTGTTACTGTTACTGCTACTGCTACTGTTACTGTTACTGTTACTATTACTGCTACTGTTACTGATACTGATACTGTTACTGTTACTGTTACTGTTACTGATACTGTTACTGTTACTGATACTGTTACTGTTACTGTTACTGCTACTGATACTGTTACTGCTACTGATACTGTTACTGCTACTGATACTGTTACTGATACTGTTACTGTTACTGTTACTGCTACTGATACTGTTACTGCTACTGATACTGTTACTGTTACTGATACTGTTACTGTTACTGTTACTGTTACTGTTACTGCTACTGTTACTGTTACTGTTACTGTTACTGCTACTGTTACTGTTACTGTTACTGATACTGTTACTGTTACTGATACTGTTACTGTTACTGTTACTGCTACTGATACTGTTACTGCTACTGATACTGTTACTGTTACTGATACTGATACTACTACTGTTACTGCTACTGTTACTGTTACTGCTACTGATACTGTTACTGTTACTGATACTGATACTACTACTGTTACTGTTACTGTTACTGTTACTGCTACTGATACTGTTACTGCTACTGATACTGTTACTGTTACTGATACTGATACTACTACTGTTACTGCTACTGCTACTACTACTGTTACTGCTACTGCTACTGTTTAACACCTCAGGAGGAGAAGGAGGAGGGAAGGAGGAGGGAGGAGAAGGGAAGGAAGAAGAGGTTTAGGGGAGGAAAAGTAAGAGGGAAAGGAGGAGGAGGGAAGGTAGAGGATGTTTAGGGGAGGAAGAGTAGGAGGAGGAAGAGGATGTAGAATGGAGATGATGAAGATTGCCCAATAGCCAGTCCTTAAAGGTAGAATCCTCAGTAAGAGGGAAAGGAGGAGGGTGTTTAGGGGAGGAAGAGTAGGAGGATGAAGAGGATGTAGGATGGAGATGATGAAGATTGCCCAATAGCCAGTCCTTAAAGGTAGAATCCTCAGTTGCTACAGGGATAGGTAACTCCTCCGGGGCAGGAGTGATGTCACACTTTTCCCACATCCCTAGCCAACGCAGCTGATTAAACCAATTAGCATTTTAAGTTGATGATCGTGATTAGTTGATTATTGGAGTCAGGCGTGTTAGCTGGGGCAAAAGTGTGACACCAATCAGGCCCCTGAGGACTGGAGTGGACCATCCCTGTTCATCATATGTCAATGTGTCAGGGTTTTCCTGTGGTGAAGTAGAGGAGGACCAAAACGCAGCGTGGTTATATTGACTCATGTTTAATAAAAACAGATAAACATGAACACTACAAAACAATAAACGTGGAAAACCAAAAACAGCCCTATCTGGTGCAAAACACAGAGACAGGAACAATCACCCACAAACACACAGTGAAACCCAGGCTACCTAAATATGGTTCCCAATCAGAGACAACTAATGACACCTGCCTCTGATTGAAAAGAATACCAGGCTGAAACATAGAAATACCCCAAAACATAGAAAAACAAACATAGACTGCCCACTCAACTCACGCCCTGACCATACTAAATAAATACAAAACAAAGGAAATAAAGGTCAGAACGTGACACAATGAACCCATTGATTCTTGAAGAATATAACTTATAAATGCCTCATGAGCTTAGTTCAGCTGTCGTACCCCTTTTTTACCCCAATGTTTGTAAACAATGCAAATGTAAACAAACAATGTATAGCCTTAAAACATGATTAAAACTCCAATGTGAATATCATTGACTTTTATTAAAACATTTTATTTTACCTTTATTTAACCAGGTGAGGCCAGTTGAGAACCAGTTCTCATTTACAACTGCGACCTGGCCAAGATAAAGCAAAGCAGTGTGACACAAACAACAACACAGAGTTACACATGGAATAAACAAAACAAACAACAACACAGAGTTACACATGGAATAAACAAAACAAACAACAACACAGAGTTACACATGGAATAAACAAAACAAACAACAACACAGAGTTACACATGGAATAAACAAACGTACAGACAATAATAGTCAGTCCTTGTGGCGGTAGCTCTGAGTATGAATCTGAGAGTGGTTACATTTCTCCAGGCCCATCCCTCAGCTTTTTACCTAAACAGAGGTGGGGGGGGGACACACTTTGTAATTGCTTAAATTAAGGGATCTAGCTTTCAGCTCAGGGGGTTGGTGCCAGTTGTGGTTATAGTGGTGTGAGCCAATGAGGGGCATTGCAGGCATTTTAGGGGGAAGAGGAGGGGAACGAGGAGGGAACTGAACACATGGGGAGAAAGATTGAAGAGGCAGCCAATTCGGAGAGTAGAGGGAGTGTTGTCAGTGTTTGGGGGAGGAGAGGGAGTGTTGTCAGTGTTTGGGGGAGGAGAGGGAGTGTTGTCAGTGTTTTGGGGAGTAGAGGGAGTGTTGTCAGTGTTTGGGGGAGGAGAGGGAGTGTTGTCAGTGTTGGGGGAGGAGAGGGAGTGTTGTCAGTGTTTTGGGGAGGAGAGGGAGTGTTGTCAGTGTTTTGGGGAGGAGAGGGAGTGTTGTCAGTGTTTGGGGAGGAGAGGGAGTGTTGTCAGTGTTTTGGGGAGGAGAGGGAGTGTTGTCAGTGTTTGGGGGAGGAGAGGGAGTGTTGTCAGTGTTTTGGGGGAGGAGAGGGAGTGTTGTCAGTGTTTGGGGGAGGAGAGGGAGTGTTGTCAGTGTTTGGGGGAGGAGAGGGAGTGTTGTCAGTGTTTGGGGAGTAGAGGGAGTGTTGTCAGTGTTTGGGGGAGGAGAGGGAGTGTTGTCAGTGTTTGGGGAGTAGAGGGAGTGTTGTCAGTGTTTGGGGGAGGAGAGGGAGTGTTGTCAGTGTTTTGGGGGAGTAGAGGGAGTGTTGTCAGTGTTTGGGGAGTACAGGGAGTGTTGTCAGTGTTTTGGGGAGGAGAAGGAGTGTTGTCAGTGTTTGGGGAGTAGAGGGAGTGTTGTCAGTGTTTGGGGGAGGAGAGGGAGTGTTGTCAGTGTTTGGGGAGTAGAGGGAGTGTTGTCAGTGTTTGGGGAGGAGAGGGAGTGTTGTCAGTGTTTGGGGGAGGAGAGGGAGTGTTGTCAGTGTTTTGGGGGAGTAGAGGGAGTGTTGTCAGTGTTTGGGGGAGGAGAGGGAGTGTTGTCAGTGTTTTGGGGGAGGAGAGGGAGTGTTGTCAGTGTTTTGGGGGAGTAGAGGGAGTGTTGTCAGTGTTTTGGGGGAGTAGAGGGAGTGTTGTCAGTGTTTGGGGGAGGGGAGGGAGTGTTGTCAGTGTTTGGGGGAGGGGAGGGAGTGTTGTCAGTGTTTGGGGGAGGGGAGGGAGTGTTGTCAGTGTTTGGGAGAGTAGAGGGAGTGTGTAAGTCGCTCTGGATAAGAGCGTCTGCTAAATGACTTAAATGTAATGTAAATGTTGTCAGTGTTTTGGGGGAGGAGAGGAAGTGTTGTCAGTGTTTGGGGGAGGAGAGGGAGTGTTGTCAGTGTTTGGGAGAGTAGAGGGAGTGTTGTCAGTGTTTGGGAGAGTAGAGGGAGTTAGAGATAAAATAGTGTCTAAAGAATGTGTGTGTGTGTGTGTGTGTGTGTGTGTGTGTGTGTGTGTGTGTGTGTGTGTGTGTGTGTGTGTGTGTGTGTGTGTGTGTGTGTGTGTGTGTGTGTGTGTGTGTGTGTGAGTGCGTGTGTGTGCGTGTGTGTGTGTGTGGGTGTGCATTCATGTGTGCATCACCCAGTGAGAGTGTATGGTAGCATGTGTGTGTTCCTGCCAGTACATGTGTGTTCGTGTTGCTTGGTGAAATGGTCTAATAATCTAGGTATAATCCCTGTTTGTCTGACTAGATGATAATCCCTCTGTGTCTCTGTGTTGGGAAATAAACAAGCCTTAACATTAACCCTCGGGGTCACAGAAACCTTTACCTTCACAGAAACCTTCACCTTCACAGGAACCTTCAGCTTCACAGAAACCTTTACATTCACAGGAACCTTTACCTTCACAGAAACCTTTACCTTCACAGAAACCTTTACCTTCACAGGAACCTTTACCTTCACAGAAACCTTTACCTTCACAGGGACCTTTATCTTCACAGGAACCTTCTTGTTCTTTGGCCCAAGCAAGTCTCTTCTTCTTATTGGCGTCCTTTAGTAGTGGTTTCTTTGCAGCAATTTGAAGGCCTGATTCACACAATCTCCTTTGAACAGTTGATGTTGAGATGTGTCTGTTACTTGAACTCTGTGAAGCATTTATTTGGGCTTCAATCTGAGGTGCAGTTAACTCTAATGAACTTATCCTCTGCAGCAGAGGTAACACTGGGAATTCGTTTCCTGTGGTAGTCCTCGTGAGAGACAGTTAACTCTAATGAACTTATCCTCTGCAGCAGAGGTAACACTGGGAATTCGTTTCCTGTGGTAGTCCTCGTGAGAGACAGTTTCATCATAGCGCTTGATGGTTTTTGCGACTAAACATGAAGAAACTTTCATGAAATGCTCTTGAAATGTTCCAGATTGACTGACCTTCATGTCATAAAGTAATGATGGACTGTCATTTCTCTTTGCTTATTTGAGCTGTTCTTGCCATAATATGGACTTGGTCTTTTGTCAAATAGGGTTATTTTCTCTACACCACCCCTACCTTGTCACAACACAACTGATTGGCTCAAAGCATTAAGAAGGAAAGCAATTCCACAAATACACTTTTAAGAAGGCACCCCAGGTGCATTCCAGGTGACTACCTCATGAAGCTGGTTGAGAGAATGTCAAGTGTGTGCAAAGCTGTCTTCAAGGCAAAGGGTGGCTACTTTGAAGAATCTCAAATATAAAATGTATTTTGATTTGTTTAACACTTTTTTTGGTTACAACATGATTCCATATGTGTTAATTTATAATTTTGATGTCTTCACTATTATTATACAATGTAGAAAATAGTAAATATAAAGAAAAACCTTTGAATGAGTAGGTTTGTCCAAACGTTTGACTGGTACTATATATACAAGAGAAGTTTCCCCCTTTGTATGGTGATAGCAGAGAGAGAGAGAGAGAGAGAGAGAGAGAGAGAGAGAGAGAGAGAGAGAGAGAGAGAGAGAGAGAGAGAGAGAGAGAGAGAGAGAGAGAGAGAGAGAGAGAGAGAGAGAGAGAGAGAGAGAGAGAGAGAGTTAACTTGCTTTGGCAATGTTAACACGTTTCCCATGCCAATAACGCTCCTTGAATTAAATTGAATTGAGAAAGAGAGGAGAGAGAGAGAGAGAGAGAGAGAGAGAGAGAGAGAGAGAGAGGTGAACAGTGACTGGTCAGTGAACAGTGACTGATCTGGTCTCCTGGATTATCCGATACAATGTACACATAGCAGACTGTATGGATGTCTCTAGGTTATTATGCTCAGCCAGATCTGATCTACTGTAGGATATAATTACGCTCCCTGTTAAAGGTCACTTCACTGTAGAGACACTCACACTCTCTCTCTCTCTCTCTCTCTCTCTCTCTCTCTCTCTCTTTCTCTCTCTCTCTCTTTCTCTCTGTCTCCCTCTCTCTCTATCTATCAGTCTCTCTCCCTCCTCTCTATCTCTATTTCTCTTTCTCTCTCTCTCTGTCTTCCTCTCTCTCTATCGTTCTTTATCTGTCTCTCTCTCTCTCTGTCTCTCTCTCTCTCTGTCTCTCTCTCGCTCTCTCTTTCTCTCTCTCTCTCTCTCTTTCTCTCTGTCTCCCTCTCTCTCTATCGTTCTTTATCTGTTTCTCTCTCTCTCTGTCTCTCTCTCTCTCTGTCTCTCTCTCGCTCTCTCTCTCTCTTTCTCTCTCTCTCTCTCTCTTTCTCTCTCTCTCTCTCTCTTTCTCTCTGTCTCTCTCTCTCTCTTTCTCTCTGTCTCCCTCTCTCTCTATCTATCAGTCTCTCTCCCTCCTCTCTATCTCTATTTATCTTTTCTCTCTCTCTGTCTTCCTCTCTCTCTCTATCGTTCTTTATCTGTCTCTCACTCTCTCTGTCTCTCTCTCTGTCTCTCTCTCTCTCTCTGTCTTCCTATCTCTCTCTATTGTTCTTTATCTGTCTCTCTCTCTCTCTCTGTCTCTCTCTCGCTCTCTCTCTTTCAGTCTCTCTCTATCTGTCTTTATCTGTCTCTCTCTTTGTCTCTCCAGTTAGAATATATTCAGATGCCATTGAGAAACTGGAGTGTGTTTCTCTTGTATCAATTAAAAACACACCCATATGCAAACTGACTGATACAGCCACCACTTTCAAACGTCAAATGATTTTGTCTCTTAAACGTCCAGTGATTTACTATTAAAAACATGGGAATGTGAAGGGACATCTCTCCGTCTTTGTGCCCCAAAATGACACCCTGTCCCTAGATAGTGCACTACTGTTGACCCCAAATGACACCCTGTTCCCTAGATAGTGCACTACTGTTGACCCCAAATGACACCCTGTTCCCTAGATAGTGCACTACTGTTGACCCCAAATGACACCCTGTTCCCTAGATAGTGCACTACTGTTGACCCCAAATTACACCCTGTTCCCTAGATAGTGCACTACTGTTGACCCCAAATGACACCCTGTTCCCTAGATAGTGCACTACTGTTGACCCCAAAATGACACCCTGTTCCCTAGATAGTGCACTACTGTTGACCCCAAATGACACCCTGTTCCCTAGATAGTGCACTACTGTTGACCCCAAATGACACCCTGTTCCCTAGATTGTGCACTACTTTTGACCCCAAATGACACCTTGTTCCCTAGATAGTGCACTACTGTTGACCCCAAATGACACCCTGTTCCCTAGATAGTGCACTACTGTTGACCCCAAATGACACCCTGTTCCCTAGATTGTGCACTACTTTTGACCCCAAATGACACCTTGTTCCCTAGATAGTGCACTACTGTTGACCCCAAATGACACCCTGTTCCCTAGATAGTGCACTACTGTTGACCCCAAATGACACCCTGTTCCCTAGATAGTGCACTACTGTTGACCCCAAATTACACCCTGTTCCCTAGATAGTGCACTACTGTTGACCCCAAATGACACCCTGTTCCCTAGATAGTGCACTACTGTTGACCCCAAATGACACCCTGTTCCCTAGATAGTGCACTACTGTTGACCCCAAATGACACCCTGTTCCCTAGATAGTGCACTACTGTTGACCCCAAATGACACCCTGTTCCCTAGATAGTGCACTACTGTTGACCCCAAATGACACCCTGTTCCCTAGATAGTGCACTACTGTTGACCCCAAATGACACCCTGTTCCCTAGATAGTGCACTACTGTTGACCCCAAATGACACCCTGTCCCTAGATAGTGCACTCTGTTGACCCCAAATGACACCCTGTTCCCTAGATAGTGCACTACTGTTGACCCCAAATGACACCCTGTTCCCTAGATAGTGCACTACTTTTGACCCCAAATGGCACCCTGTTCCCTATACACTACTTTTGATTAGATTATATTAGTTTAATATGTACAGTGTTGCAGATGTAATTACAAGGTAAAAGTGAAACCCTTGAGGTCTGAGCTCCAGCAATGCAGGACTATGGCCAGGGCCCGTAGGGGAATAGGGTGCAATTTGTGACACACTGTCCCTCTCAGATTCACCAACTGGCCTATTTGGATGGTTAATTACCCTCCACATGGTGATGTTTAACTGGAGTGTACAGTTGCATCAAAAGTAGTGCACTATATATAGGGAATAGGGTGCCATTTGGGGTCAAAAGTAGTGCACTATATAGGGACTAGGGTGCCATTTGGGGTCAAAAGTAGTGCACTATATAGGGAACAGGGTGCCATTTGGGGTCAAAAGTAGTGCACTATATAGGGAACAGGGTGCCATTTTGGGACCAGTGGTGGAAAAAGTACCCAATGTCCTACTTGAGTAAAAGTATAGATACCTGAATGGAAAGTTACTCAAGTAAAAGTGGAAGTCGCCCAGTAAGAAACTACTTGAGTAAAAGTCTAAAAGTATTTGGTTCTAAATGTACTTAAGTATCAAAAATAAAAGTAAAAGTATAAGTACGTTTTTAATTCATAATATTAAGGAAAGCAGACGGCACCATTTTCATGTTTTTACATTTTTCGGTTAGCCAGGTGCACACTCCAACACTCAGACATCATTTACAAATGATGCATTTGTGTTTATTGAGTCCGCCAGATCAGAGGCAGAAGGGATGACCACGTCTTATAAGTGTCTGAATTGGACCATTTTCCTGTCCTGCTAAGAATTCAAAACACAACGAGTACTTTTGGGTGTCAAGGAGAAAAAAAGTACATTATTGTCTTTAGAAATGTAGTGAAGTAAAAGTAAAAGTTGTAAAACATATAAATAGTCAAGTACAGACAACCCCCAAAACTACTTAAGTAGTACTTTAAAGTATTTCTACTTAAAGTACTTTACAATACTGTTTGGGACGCACACTCCATCCCCAATTTAAAATTTGATGGGCAGAGGATGAGTCCTTGACCCCTGACCCTGTCCGTATGGTCTAGAACAGAAGGCTGTTGATCATTCTAGAACTTAATAACCAGAATGTTGGTAAAACATGTTCCGTTCTAAATGTTCCGTGGGTTGATCATAGATCGTATCACAATGTTCCATTCTGTTTTAAGTGGTTAAGCCCCAGTGTTTTGTACTTTAGCAAATGGTGAGTGAAGAGAAAGAGAAATAGAGGGATGGTATTATTGTCGTTGACTGTAGTTATTACAGCTGAGTTTGCGTCATATGGGCATATTTTTTTCTATCTATGCCTCAGTCCACTTACATTCTCTCTCAGCACATGCTCTCTGTCTGTCTTTCTCTCTCTCTCTCTCTCTCTCTCTCTCTCTCTCTCTCTCTCTCTCTCTCTCTCTCTCTCTCTCTCTCTCTCTCTCTCTCTCTCTCTCTCTCTCTCTCTCTCTCTCTCTCTCTCTCTCTCTCTGTCTCTCTCTCTCTCTCTCCCTCTGTCTCTCTGTCTCTTTCTCTCTCTCTCTCCCTCTGTCTCTCTGTCTCTCTCTCTCTCTGTCTCTCTCTGTCTCTCTCCCTCTGTCTCTCTGTCTCTTTCTCTCTCTCTCTCTCTGTCTCTCTCTCTCTCTCTCTCCCTCTGTCTCTCTGTCTCTCTCTGTCTCTCTCTCTCTCCCTCTGTCTCTCTCTCTTTCCCTCTTCATCTCCCCCCTCTCGTTCTCCTAATTGTCTATTTCAATATGCATTAAGATATCAGTGTGAAAATGTACTGAGTGCATGTGGTCTCATAATTAGATGAGTTGGGTGTATACTCATTTCCCCCTCCACAGCCATAAAACTGTGTGGGAAATAATTGATTCCTTGGCTGTTATTGTTAGTGCCAGAGTTCTAACTATTAAAGTAGAATTTTCTAAATATATTCAAACCATTAAGCATTTGCATATCAGAGGAGTCTTATTCAAATAAACAACACACAGAGTGAATCCCAAATGGCACCCTATTCCCAACACTGGCACCCTATTCCCTACACTGGAGCCCTATTACCTACACTGGCACCCTATTCCCTACACTGGCACCCTATTCCCTACACTGGCACCCTATTCCCTACACTGGCACCCTATTCCCTACACTGGCACCCTATTCCCTACACTGGCACCCTATTCCCTACACTGGCACCCTATTCCCTACACTGGCACCCTATTCCCTACACTGGCACCCTATTCCCTACACTGGCACCCTATTCCCTACACTGGCACCCTATTCCCTACACTGGAGCCCTATTCCCTATACTGGCACCCTATTCCCTACACTGTCTTACACAGTAACTTCCTATGTTTTGGAGTACAAAAACTTAAAGAACTTGTTTTGAATTGACACAAATAAAGTAAGTCCACAAACAAATAATGAGTTAACCCAACATATTAGTGTTTAAAAAAACACTTCATGTTTAACAATGTACTCATTTGCTATTTTATCCCCCTTTGTCAGCTAGTGTCAAGCATAGCACTCATTCCACCTGCAGTAGTTTACCTGCTGTAGTTTACCTGCTGTAGTTTACCTGCAGTAGTTTACCTGCTGTAGTTTACCTGCTGTAGTTTATCTGCTGTAGTTTACCTGCTGTAGTTTACCTGCTGTAGTTTACCTGCTGTAGTTTACCTGCTGTAGTTTACCTGCAGTAGTTTACCTGCAGTAGTTTACCTGCAGTAGTTTACCTGCTGTAGTTTACCTGCTGTAGTTTACCTGCTGTAGTTTACCTGCTGTAGTTTACCTGCAGTAGTTTACCTGCTGTAGTTTACCTGCTGTAGTTTACCTGCAGTAGTTTACCTGCTGTAGTCTACCTGCTGTAGTTTACCTGCTGTAGTTTACCTGCTGTAGTTTACCTGCTGTAGTTTACCTGCTGTAGTTTACCTGCTGTAGTTTACCTGCAGTAGTTTACCTGCTGTAGTTTACCTGCTGTAGTCTACCTGCTGTAGTTTACCTGCTGTAGTCTACCTGCTGTAGTTTACCTGCTGTAGTTTACCTGCTGTAGTTTACCTGCAGTAGTTTACCTGCTGTAGTCTACCTGCTGTAGTCCACCTGCTGTAGTTTACCTGCAGTAGTTTACCTGCTGTAGTTTACCTGCTGTAGTTTACCTGCAGTAGTTTACCTGCTGTATTCTACCTGCTGTAGTTTACCTGCTGTAGTTTACCTGCTGTAGTTTATCTGCAGTAGTTTACCTGCTGTAGTCTACCTGCTGTAGTTTACCTGCAGTAGTTTACCTGCTGTAGTCTACCTGCTGTAGTTTACCTGCTGTAGTTTATCTGCTGTAGTCTACCTGCTGTAGTCTACCTGCTGTAGTTTACCTGCTGTA
Source organism: Oncorhynchus keta (assembly GCF_023373465.1). NCBI lineage: Eukaryota > Metazoa > Chordata > Actinopteri > Salmoniformes > Salmonidae > Oncorhynchus > Oncorhynchus keta. The sequence goes on along the minus strand of NC_068440.1, from coordinate 40,568,154 downwards.
GTTTACCTGCTGTAGTTTACCTGCTGTAGTTTATCTGCAGTAGTTTACCTGCTGTAGTCTACCTGCTGTAGTTTACCTGCAGTAGTTTACCTGCAGTAGTCTACCTGCAGTAGTTTACCTGCAGTAGTCTACCTGCAGTAGTTTACCTGCTGTAGTCTACCTGCTGTAGTCTACCTGCTGTAGTTTACCTGCTGTAGTCTACCTGCTATAGTCTACCTGCTGTAGTCTACCTGCTGTAGTTTACCTGCTGTAGTTTACCTGCTGTAGTTTACCTGCTGTAGTTTACCTGCAGTAGTTTACCTGCAGTAGTTTACCTGCTGTAGTTTACCTGCTGTAGTTTACCTGCAGTAGTTTACCTGCAGTAGTTTACCTGCTGTAGTTTACCTGCAGTAGTTTACCTGCTGTAGTTTACCTGCTGTAGTTTACCTGCAGTAGTTTACCTGCTGTAGTTTACCTGCAGTAGTTTACCTGCAGTAGTTTACCTGCTGTAGTTTACCTGCTGTAGTTTACCTGCTGTAGTTTACCTAGTTTACCTGCAGTAGTTTACCTGCAGTAGTTTACCTGCTGTAGTTTACCTGCTGTAGTTTACCTGCAGTAGTTTACCTGCTGTAGTTTACCTGCTGTAGTTTACCTGCTGTAGTTTACCTGCTGTAGTTTACCTGCAGTAGTTTACCTGCAGTAGTTTACCTGCTGTAGTTTACCTGCTGTAGTTTACCTGCAGTAGTTTACCTGCAGTAGTTTACCTGCTGTAGTTTACCTGCTGTAGTTTACCTGCAGTAGTTTACCTGCAGTAGTTTACCTACGAAACACGCATATGAAAAAGGAGAACCTGGAATGACATTGCCTCAGGTCACAGAATGGTGATGCTAAGATAGCTACAACAAGCTACTGTCCACCACCATGTGTGTGTGTGTGTGTGTGTGTGTGTGTGTGTGTGTGTGTGTGTGTGTGTGTGTGTGTGTGTGTGTGTGTGTGTGTGTGTGTGTGTGTGTGTGTGTGTGTGTGTGTGTGTGTGTGTATAAAGTGAATGACTCAAGCCCAAACATGTGTAACCTCTAAAAGAAGCAGGTGCTTGATATTTACAGACTGTGGAGAAGTGTACCTACTCTCTCAGGTGTTCGTGATTGAAACACATCACCAGAAATCACTGTCAGATTGGATTGGAGACCGGCAGTATTCCCTGCCTGTTTGACCCAGATGGAAATAGATGGGGGGCCCATAATGACTGAGTTCCTAAAAATCAGGACTCTAATCTACTCCGAGCCCCTACACAGATCTGCTCCTAAAGGGAGCTCTGACCTCCTAAAAGCAGGCCTGCTTCACTGTGGCCCCATTGTATGTGTGTGTGTGTGTGTGTGTGTGTGTGTGTGTGTGTGTGTGTGTGTGTGTGTGTGTGTGTGTGTGTGTGTGTGTGTGTGTGTGTGTGTGTGTGTGTGTGTGTGTGTGTGTGTGTGTGTGTGTGTCACTGTATGACCCCATTGTGCTGGTTGTAAAGTGGTGCGCTCCACCACTGCAGATTGAGGAGAGAGAGACAACACTGTATATGGACAAAATATGACATTTCTAATGTCTTTATTATTTTGGAACTTCTGTGAGTGTAATGTTTACTGTTCATTTTTATTGTTTATTTCACTTTTGTATATTTTCTAGTTCACTTGCTCTGACTATCCTACCGATCCTTGACTTCGGCGATGTCATTTACAAAATAGCCTCCAACACTCTACTCAGCAAATTGGATGCAGTCTATTACAGTGCCATCCGTTTTGTCATCAAAGCCCCGTATACTACCCACCACTGTGACCTGTATGCTCTCGTTGGCTGGCCCTCACTTCATATTCGTTGCCAAACCCACTGGCTCCAGGTCATCTATAAGTCTTTGCTAGGTAAAGCCCCACCTTATCATAGCTCGCTGGTCACCATAGCAGCACCCACCCGTAGCGCAGGCTCCAGCAGGTATATTTCACTGGTCACCCCCTAAAGCCAACTCCTCCTTTGGCCGCCTTTCCGTCCAGTTCTCTGCTGCCAATAACGAACGGATTGCAAAAATCACTGAAGCTGGAGACTCATATCTCCCTCATTAACTATACAAATCAGCTGTCAGATCAGGTTATCGATCACTGCAGCTGTACACAGCCCATCTGTACACAGTCCATCTGTAAATATCCCATCTGTACACAGTCCATCTGTAAATATCCCACCTGTACACAGTCCATCTGTACACAGCCCATCTGTACACAGTCCATCTGTACACAGTCCATCTGTAAATATCCCACCTGTACACAGTCCACCTGTACACAGCCCATCTGTACACAGTCCATCTGTAAATAGCCCATCTGTACACAGTCCATCTGTACACAGCCCATCTGTACACAGTCCATCTGTACACAGTCCACCTGTACACATCCCATCTGTACACAGTCCATCTGTAAATAACCCATCTGTACACAGTCCATCTGTACACAGTCCACCTGTACACAGCCCATCTGTAAATAGCCCATCTGTACACAGTCCATCTGTAAAATACCCATCTGTACACAGTCCATCTGTAAATATCCCATCTGTACACAGTCCATCTGTAAATAGCCCATCTGTACACAGTCCATCTGTACACAGCCCATCTGTACACAGTCCATCTGTACACAGTCCACCTGTACACATCCCATCTGTACACAGTCCATCTGTAAATAACCCATCTGTACACAGTCCATCTGTAAATAGCCCATCTGTACACAGCCCATCTGTACACAGTCCATCTGTAAATAGCCCATCTGTACACAGCCCATCTGTACACAGTCCATCTGTACACAGCCCATCTGTAAATAGCCCATCTGTACACAGTCCACCTGTACACAGCCCATCTGTACACAGCCCATCTGTACACAGTCCACCTGTACACAGCCCATCTGTAAATAGCCCATCTGTACACAGTCCATCTGTAAATATCCCATCTGTACACAGTCCATCTGTACACAGTCCATCTGTAAATAGCCCATCTGTACACAGTCCATCTGTAAATAACCCATCTGTACACAGTCCATCTGTAAATAGCCCATCTGTACACAGCCCATCTGTACACAGTCCATCTGTACACAGCCCATCTGTAAATAGCCCATCTGTACACAGTCCACCTGTACACAGCCCATCTGTACACAGCCCATCTGTACACAGTCCACCTGTACACAGCCCATCTGTAAATAGCCCATCTGTACACAGTCCATCTGTAAAATTCCCATCTGTACACAGTCCATCTGTACACAGTCCATCTGTAAATAGCCCATCTGTACACAGTCCATCTGTACACAGCCCATCTGTACACAGTCCATCTGTACACAGTCCACCTGTAAATATACCATCTGTACACAGTCCATCTGTAAATATCCCATCTGTACACAGTCCATCTGTAAATATCCCATCTGTACACAGTCCATCTGTAAATAACCCATCTGTACACAGTCCATCTGTAAATAACCCATCTGTAAATATCCCATCTGTACACAGTCCATCTGTAAATAACCCATCTGTAAATAGCCCATCTGTAAATAGCCCATCTGTACACAGTCCATCTGTACACAGTCCATCTGTAAATAGCCCATCTGTAAATAGCCCATCTGTAAATAGCCCATCTGTACACAGTCCATCTGTAAATAGCCTATCTGTACACAGTCCATCTGTAAATAGCCCATCTGTAAATAGCCCATCTGTAAATAGCCCATCTGTACACAGTCCATCTGTAAATATCCCATCTGTACACAGTCCATCTGTAAATATCCCATCTGTACACAGTCCATCTGTAAAAAAGCCCATCTGTAAATAGCCCATCTGTAAATAACCCATCTGTAAATATCCCATCTGTACACAGCCCATCTGTAAATATCCCATCTGTACACAGTCCATCTGTAAATAGCCCATCTGTACACAGTCCATCTGTAAATAACCCATCTGTAAATTCCCATCTGTACACAGTCCATCTGTAAATAGCCCATCTGTAAATAGCCCATCTGTAAATAGCCCATCTGTACACAGTCCATCTGTAAATATCCCATCTGTACACAGTCCATCTGTAAAACCCCATCTGTACACAGCCCATCTGTAAATAGCCCATCTGTAAATAACCCATCTGTAAATATCCCATCTGTACACAGCCCATCTGTAAATAGCCCATCTGTACACAGTCCATCTGTAAATAGCCCATCTGTAAATATCCCATCTGTACACAGCCCATCTGTAAATAGCCCATCTGTAAATAGCCCATCTGTACACAGCCCATCTGTAAATAGCCCATCTGTAAATAGCCCATCTGTACACAGTCCATCTGTAAATAGCCCATCTGTAAATAGCCCATCTGTACACAGTCCATCTGTAAATAGCCCATCTGTAAATAGCCCATCTGTACACAGTCCATCTGTAAATAGCCCACCCAACTACCTACAGTTGAAGTCGGAAGTTTACATACATGTTAGTGAGAATCCTTTTGTCAAGATAATCCACCTGACAGGTGTGGCATATCAACGTGTATCTAGAAGCTGATTTTAACAACATGATCATTACATAGGTGCACCTTGTCATGCAACACAATGTCATAGATATCTCAAGTTTTGAGGGAGTTGGCATGGTGACTGTTGCCAGCTCGGGTCACTGATGTACAGTTGAAGTCGGAAATGTACATACACTTAGGTTGGAGTCATTAAAACTATTTTTTTCAACCACTCCACACATTTCTTGTTAACAAACTATAGTTTTGGCAAGTCGATTAGGACATCTACTTTGCACATGACACAAGTAATTTTTCCAACAATTGTTTAGAGATTATTTCACTTATAATTCACTGTATCACAATTCCAGTGGGTCAGAAGTTTACATACACTTAGTTGACTGTGCCTTTAAATAGCTTGGAAAATTCCAGAAAATTATGTCATGGCTTTAGAAGCTTCTCTTAGGCTAAGTGACATCATTTGAGTCAATTGGAGGTGTACCTGTGGATGTATTTCAAGGCCTACCTTCAAACTCAGTTCCTTGACATCATGGGAAAATTAAAAGAAATCAGCCAAGACCTCAAAAATAAATACTGTAGACTTCCACAAGTCTTGTTCATCCTTGGGAGCAATTTCCAAATGCCTGAAGGTACCACGTTCATCTGTACAAACAGTAGTATGCAAATATATACACCATGGGACCACACAGCCGTCATACCGCTCAGGAAGGAGACGCGTTCTGTCTCCTAGAGATGAACGTACTTTGGTGAAAAAAGTGCAAATCAATCGCAGAACATCAGCAAAGGACCTTGTGAAGATGCTGTAGGAAACAGGTACAAAAGTATCTATATCCACAGTAAAACAAGTCCTATCTCGACATAAGGAAGAAGCCACTGCTCCAAAACTGCTATAAAAAAAGAGAGACTACAGTTTGCAACTGCACATGGGGACAAAGATTGTACTTTTTGGAGAAATGTCCTCTGGTCTGATTAAACAAAAATAGAACCATAATGGCCATAATGACAATGTTTTTTTTTTGAGAAAAAAGGTGGAGGCTTGCAAGCCGAAGAACACCATCCCAACCGTGAACCACGGGGGTGGCAGCATCATGTTGTGGGGGTGCTTTGCTGCAGGAGGGACTGGTGCACTTCACAAAATAGATGGCATCATGAGGAAGGAACATTTTGTGGATATTTTGAAGCAACATCTCAAGGCATCAGTCAGGAAGTTAAAGCTTGGACGCAAATGGGTCTTCCAAATGGACAATGATCCCAAGGATATTTCCAAATTTGTGGCAAAATGGCTTAACTTCTTGGTGACAGGGGGCAGTATTTTCACGTCCGGATGAAATGCATGCCCAAATTCAACTGCCTGCTACTCATCCCCAGAAGATAAGATATGCATATTATAAGTAGATTTGGATATAAAACACTCAGATGTTTCTAAAACTGTTTGTCTGTGAGTATAACATAACTTATTTAGCAGGCGACACCCCGAGGACAAACCATTCAGATGTTTTTTTGTTTCTTTTCATTGGGAATCCAGATTTCTAAGGGACCTTCTTGCAGTTCCTATCGCTTCCACTGGATGTCACCAGGCTTTAGAAATTAGTTGAGGTTTTTCCTTTGTGTAATGAAGAAGTACAGCAATTTTGAATGAGAGTAACTTCAAGTGTACTGTTAGATAGATGCGCGTGACCAGAAAGCTAGCTACAGTTTTGTTTTCCTCCTGTATTGAACACAGATCTGTAACGGCGTTCTTCGTTTGTCAAAAGAGAGTCGGACCGAAATGCAGCGTAGTGGTTACTCATGACTATAATAGTAAAAAAGTGACACATGAAAATAACTATACAAAAATACAAAACAACAAACGGAACGAGAAACCTAATTACAGCCTATCTGGTGAAACTACACAGAGACAGGAACAATCACCCACGAAATACACAGTGAAACTCAGGCTACCTAAATACGGTTCCCAATCAGAGACAACGAGAATCACCTGACTCTGATTGAGAACCGCCTCAGGCAGCCAAGCCTATACAACACCCCTACTCAGCCGCAATCCCAATAATACAAAAACCCCAATACGACAATACAACAACCCCATGTCACACCCTGGCCTGAACAAATAATTAAAGAAAACACAAAATACTAAGACCAAGGCGGGACAAGATCATCTTAAATTGTATCGATTATTTACGTAAAAAAATAGCTAAAGTTGTATTACAAAAGTAGTTTGAAATGTTTTGGCAAAGTTTACAGGTAACTTTTGAGATATTTTGTAATCACGTTGCGCAAGTTGGAACCGGTGTTTTTCTGGATCAAACGCCCAAAATAAATTTATATTTTGGATATATATCGACGGAATTAATTGAACAAAAGGACCATTTGAGATGTTTATGGGACATGTTGGAGTGCCAACAAAAGAAGCTCATCAAAGGTAAGGCATGAATTATATTTTTATTCCTGCGTTTTGTGTCGCACCTTCAGGGTTTAAATATGCTTCTCTCTCTTTGTTTATTATGGCGCTATCCTCAGATAATAACATTGTTTGCTTTCGCCGAAAAGCCTGTTTTGAAATCTGTATCGCTTTAATTTGCTATCTCGTGTGATTTCATGAAAGTTTTATTTTTATAGTAATTTATTTGAATTTCTGCATTTTCTCTGGCTTTTGACGCTACTGTCCCACATATCCCAGAGAGGTTAAGGACAACAAAGTGAAGTTATTGGGACCATCACAAAGCCCTGACCTCAATCCCATATAAATTGTGTGGGCAGAACTGAAAAAAGCATGTGCGAGCAAGGAGGCCTACAAACCTGACTCAGTTGCACCAGCTCTGTCAGGAGGAATAGGCCAAAATTCACACAACGTATTGTGGGAAGCTTGTGGAAGGCTACCTGAAACGTTTGACCCAAGTTAAACCATTTAAAGGCAATGCTACCAAATACTAATTGAGTGTATGTGAACTTCTGACCCACTGGGAATGTGATGAAGGAAATAAAAGCTGAAATAAATCATTCTCTCTACTATTATTCTGACATTTCACATTCTTAAAATAAAGTGGTGATCCTAACTGACCTAAAACAGGGCATTTTTACGAGGATTAAATGTCAGGAATTGTGAAAAACTGACAACTGGCCTACCTGGTTAAATAAAGGTGGGAAAAAAACCATGCCCTTTAAAACCCCTTGAATTTAATTGAATTGACAGACAGAGAGAGAGAGAGAGAGAGAGAGAGAGAGAGAGAGAGAGAGAGAGAGAGAGAGAGAGAGAGAGAGGCAGCTAAGGACAGATGACATTAGTTGCTGTGTCATGGGGAGGTCATGGAGGTATTGTTATTGTAGAAAGGATAATATATGTTAAGAGCTCTACACACACATGTTCTTTCAGAGTTATAATCTTCTCAGCAGCAGCCTCTGCCTTTTCCATAAGAATTAGAAGCTAAGCCCTTGACCTCAACGCTTTGACCCTGCAGTCCAGTCCTCAGCCCTCTCCCTCTCGTTCTCTTCACTCCTCCCGCTCAATTCAATTCAATAGGAAACAAATGTTTACATTGCCAAAGCAAGTGAAATAGATAATTAACATAAATAATATTTACAATCGTCTTTCTTCTTCACTGGTTGCCCTTTTCTTGCGGCAACAGGTCACAAATATTGCTGCTGTGATGGCACACTGTGGAATTTCACCCAATAGAAATAGGAGTTTATCAAAATTGGATTTGTTTTCAAATTCTTTGTGGGTCTGTGTAATCTGAGGGAAATATGTGTCTCTATGGTCATACATTTAGCAGGAGGTTAGGAAGTGCAGCTCAGTTTCCACTTCATTTTGTGGGCAGTGTGCACATAGCCTGTCTTCTCTTGAGAGCCAGGTCTTCCTTAGGCAGCCTTTCTCAATAGCAAGGCTGTACAAAGTCAAAGCTTTCCTTAATTCTGAGTCAGTCACAGTGGTCAGGTACTCTGACACTGTGCACTCTCGGTAGGGCCAAATATCATTCCAGTTTTCTGTGTTTTATTGAAAATTCTTTCCAATGTGTCAAGTAATTACATTTTTGTTTTCTCATGATTTGGTTGGGTCTAATTGTGTTGCTGTCCTGGGGCTCTGTGGGGTCTGTTTGTGTTTGTGAACAGAGCCCCAGGACCATCTTGCTTAGGGGACTCTTCTCCAGGTTCATCTCTCTGTAGGTGATGGCTTTGTTATGAAAGATTTGGGAATCGCTTCCTTTTAGGTGGTTGTAGAATTTAACAGCTCTTTTCTGGATTTTGATAATTAGCGGGTACCGGCCTAATTCTGCTCTGCATGCATTATTTGGTGTTTAACATTTTACACTGAGGATATTTTTTGCAGAATTCTGCATGCAGAGCCTCAATTGGGTGTTTGTCCCATTTTGTGAATTCTTGTTGGCTGTTACTTTGGCATGACCGTTTAGTCATGGTAATTAGGCTTCTCCGAACTCTGATGCTGCTGCTGCTGGTCATTAGTATCCTACCACACACGATAACTGCCTGGTACTCAGCACTCTATTGTCCCTCTAAACACTCTGACATCAATGCAAATGTAATGGAAGATGTAAATCAAGATGCAAATCAAATCAAAAATCGAATTAAACACTTAATGAGAGGCCAGGAGCACATGTTGCGCAACATTTCTATATGCTTTGCAATTGCGTGAGAAAATGTGATGGCCTCTATTAAAAAGAGAGAGGAAGTTCCCATCAGCTGTCTATAGCCTAGGCCTACTATATTGATTTCTCAACTTTCCTCATATTAAGCACATTGCTTCTCTTGACAACAGGAGTATAGTCTACCTGGCTGGTATGAAAATGAACCAGGGGAAAAGCGTCCTCCAGTCTCTATTTAACAGATGTCATATATTTCTTCCCACTGCCCCTGTTTCCATACAGGTGCATGATAATGGTCCATTCTAAACCAAAACACATTTCACACATATATTATTTAGTATATGTAAAGACAAGATTAAAACAAGAATAGTCTGATGGTGACAATATCACCTGTGAATGATATACTGTATTATCACTTTTGAAAGGCAAGAAACAATGCCTCTTGTAGCCCATACGTTTTGATAAGGTATGTATCACAACTAGAGCCAAAAATGTTGGAGAAGTGGTTTACCCATACATCTCAATTTCTTGATAGAATACTCTTCATGTTGTTGTTTGTTTAGTGTTTTCCAATTTTACAAGAAGTGGTTAGATTCTTAGGTTTTAGGTTTCTTCAATTACGTTGATCTGATGATTTCTGACTTGCTGTTCCTTCTTTTGCCATTGTGTATTTTTGGTTGGTTTCAGGTTTCTCAATTTCTTTCTTAGATTTTTGCATTCTTCATCAAACCATTTGTCATTGTTGTTCATTTTCTTAGGTCTTCTTGACATTTTTAGATTAGATAGTTAAGCTGAGAGATCAAATATACTGTTCAAGTTTCTACTGTTCTCTCTCTCTCTCTCTCTCTCTCTCTCTCTCTCTCTCTCTCTCTCTCTCTCTCTCTCTCTCTCTCTCTCTCTCTCTCTCTCTCTCTCTCTCTCTCTCTCTCTCTCTCTCTCTCTCTCTCTCTCTCTCTCTCAGAGAATTTCTAATTTCTAGTCTTTCACATGGGTTTTAAGCCCTAAGCCTTAGTTCTGTCAATAGACCCTGTTAAAGAGAGTGATCCCTTATTGGGAGAGGAAAACGCTGAGGACATCTGACTGTCAGGGTGAGATAATACATTGAGATGAAACGCTGTTGTTCTTGAAGCCTGTACAGTATGGACACACATGTTCATTACACACACACACACACACACACACACACACACACACACACACGCACGCACGCACGCGCACGCACGCACGCACGCACGCACGCACACACACACACACACACACACACACACACACACACACACACACACACACACACACACACACACACACACAGGGGTCATAACAGTCTCTAGGGGTTTGTTAGATTGACAGTGGTCCCTGTTGGACACATAGGAATTTTGCTTCGTTGTGTGTGTGTGTGTGTGTGTGTGTGTGTGTGTGTGTGTGTGTGTGTGTGTGTGTGTGTGTGTGTGTGTGTGTGTGTGTGTGTGTGTGTGTGTGTGTGTGTGTGTGTGTGTGTGTGTGTGTGCGTGTGGGTGTGGGTGCCAGCATGTGATCTATTCTGGTTGGTCCTTGTGAGAGCTCTAAATGTGTCTGGTATTCTCACTAGGACAGACAGGACAGTAGAGTTCCAAGGACCTGGCCCCATTCTTATTTAGAACACCTCTATTTAATCTACTTCCCCTTCTCTACTTCCTCACAATCCCTCATCATCCCTCATCATTCTAACATCTGTCTATCTTCCAGTCTCATCATTTCCATCTGTCTCTCCCTCTCTCTCTCTCTCTCTCTCTCTCTCTCTCTCTCTCTCTCTCTCTCTCTCTCTCTCTCTCTCTCTCTCTCTCTCTCTCTCTCTCTCTCTCTCTGTCTCTCTCTCTCTCTCTCTCCCTCTCTCTCTCTCTCTCCCATCCTGTCTCTCTCTCTCTCTCTCTCTCTCTCTCTCTCTCTCTCTCTCTCTCTCTCTCTCTCTCTCTCTCTCTCTCTCTCTCTCTCTCTCTCCCATCCTCTCTCTCTCTCTGTCCTATTTGATACTATCAACAGAGAGACAGAGAGACAGAGAGAGACAGAGAGAGAGAGTGGGGGGTCATAGGAGAAAGAGAGAAAAGTCATCAGAGAAAGGGAGAAAGGTCATCACTTTATCACTGATTATATACAGTATATCACACTCACTTCTGTTGCCAGCGGTTTAGACAGTAATGGCTGTGTGTTGAGTTATTTTGAGGGGACAGCAAATTTACACTGTTATACAAGCTGTACACTCACTACTTTACATTGTAGCAAAGTGTCATTTCTTCAGTGTTGTCACATGAAAAGATATACTCAAATATTCACAAAAATGTGAGGGGTGTACTCACTTTTGTGATATACAGTATATAATACCACTATATCACTGATTATATATATAATGCCACTGTATCACTGATACTATATACATATAATACCACCATAATACTGATACTATATATATATAATACCACTATAATACTGATACTATATATATATAATACCACTATATCACTGATACTATATACAGTGGGGCAAAAAAGTATTTAGTCAGCCACCAATTGTGCAAGTTCTCCAACTTAAAAAGATGAGAGAGGCCTGTTCATCATGGGTACACTTCAACTATGACAGACAAAATGAGGGGGAAAAAATCCAGAAAATCACATTGTAGAATTTTTTTATTAATTTATTTGCAAATTATGGTGGTAAATAAATAAATCCACTTAGGACACCACAAGGGGATAATGGCTGGGGTCATTTTGGCTTGTTTTTGATGTTCTTCAAACATATACTTATCGTATAGATAGGCAGTGAATGAGCTTCAACATATTGTATCTTGACAACTTTATTGCTGACATACAAACATTTTGAGACGATATCAAGAATGGACTAATACAACAAATACCAAAAGAGGGTTTGTTTTCCTTTATTACGGAGTAGTGTGACTTCCCTGCTCCCCCCCCCCCCCACCCCCCCGTTCCCTCTTTCTCACCTCTAGCCATCTATTCCATTCCTCTCTCCCTCCTATCTCCCCCTCTCTCCTTCCTCTCTCCTTACTCCCTCCTCTCTTTTTCCCTCCTCTCTCCTCCCGCTTTCCTCTCTCTCTCCCTCCCTCTTTCCCTCCTCTCTCTCTCTCTCCCTCCCTCTTTCCTCCCTCTCTCTTTCTCTACCTCTTTCTCTCCTCCCTCTGTCCTCCATCCCTTTCTCTCTATAGGATCAGCAGATGTTGGTGACCCAGTTAGACCCGGAAACAGATGTTTGATGTGGGGTCTGTCTGTCTGTCTGTCTGTCTGTCTGTCTGTCTGTCTGTCTGTCTGTCTGTCTGTCTGTCTGTCTGTCTATCTGCCTGCCTGGCTGCCTGCCTGCTATTATATGTGCATGTGCCTGTCCCAGGAGGGCGGTTTGTTCTTTAAGTACCAGGATGGAGAAATGGAAGGAGGGATGGGGATATGAAGAGAGGGATGGAGATATGAAGAGATGGACATTGAATAGAGGCAACAGGGAATTGAAAATGAGTGTGGTGAGAAGAAAAAGAGAGGTGTTTTTATGTATCTTCCCGGTCTGAGTACTATGAGTACTGCTGTGCAGTGACCAGGTGATTAGACTGGAGAGAGAAACATGGAGGAAACACAAGTGGAGCAAAGCAAGGAAGTAGAGAGTGGAAGGTTATTTTGTGGCTGTGTGTGTGTGTGTGTGTGTGTGTGTGTGTGTGTGTGTGTGTGTGTGTGTGTGTGTGTGTGTGTGTGTGTGTGTGTGTGTGTGTGTGTGTGTGTGTGTGTGTGTGTGTGTGTGTGTTTTTGTTTTGTGGTTGTGTGTGTGTGTGTTTTTGTTTTGTGGCTGTGTGTGTGTGTGTGTTTTTGTTTTGTGGCTGTGTGTGTGTGTTTTTTGTTTTGTGGCTGTGTGTGTGTGTGTGTGTGTGTGTGTGTGTGTGTGTGTGTGTGTGTGTGTGTGTGTGTGTGTGTGTGTGTGTGTGTGTGTGTGTGTGTGTGTTTTTTGTGGTTTGTGTGTGTGTGTGTGTGTGTGTGTGTGTGTGTGTGTGTGTGTGTGTGTGTGTGTGTGTGTGTGTGTGTTTGTTTTGTGGCTGTGTGTGTGTGCGTGTGTGTGTGTGTGTGTGTGTGTGTGTGTGTGTGTGTGTGTGTGTGTGTGTGTGTGTGTGTGTGTATGTGTTTTTGTTTTGTGGCTGTGTGTGTGTGTGTGTGTGTGTGTGTGTGTGTGTGTGTGTGTGTGTGTGTGTGTGTGTGTGTGTGTGTGTGTGTGTGTGTTTTTGTTTTGTGGTTGTGTGTGTGTGTGTGTTTTTGTTTTTGTGGCTGTGTGTGTGTGTGTGTGTTTTTGTTTTGTGGCTGTGTGTGTGTTTTTTTGTTTTGTTGTTTTGTGGCTGTGTGTGTGTGTGTGTGTGTGTGTGTGTGTGTGTGTGTGTGTGTGTGTGTGTGTGTGTGTGTCTGTGTGTGTGTGTGTGTGTGTGTGTGTGTGTGTGTGTGTGTGTGTGTGTGTGTGTGTGTGTGTTCTCTGGTGGTTCAGTGGTGGTTGATTTATGTACTTGTTTATGATCTAAGAACAATGCTCATTACCATGCTTTAGCTGTGAAGGCATTTGGGATTTATCAACTGAAAGAAAATATCATGTCAACAATAACAATAAGTTACGTAATGGTATCATCATGCCCAAAGTAAATTGCCTGTTCCTCAGGCCCTGAAGCCAGGATATGCATATAATTGGTATCATTGGAAAGCAAACACTTTGACATTTGTAGAAATGTTAAAATAATGTAGGAGAATATAACACAATAGATACGGGAGGAGAAAATCCAAAGAAAAACCAACCGGAAGAGACCATGCTCTTACAATGGAAAGTATAGGGGCATACTGAATTCTCGCTCCCAGGATGCAATTCTTATGGCTTCCACAGGGTGTCAGCAGTCAATGTTCAAGGTTCCAGGCTTGTAACTTCCAAAACGAATAGGAAATATCAGTTTTAGTACAGGGACACAGGCTTAGAAATGTGTGTTTGGGCGCCATGAAGACAAGGCGCACCTGCTAAAATCAGTTTCCTATTGAACATACTTCTTTCCATAAGAAATATTATAGTTTGATTACATCTGAGGAGTAAATAGAAATGTATTTTGACTTCGATGTCGCCAACTAAACATACTTTTTTTAGAAATAAAGATGGATTTTATCTAACAAAACGGCACTAAATGTTATAGCTGGGACACTTTGGATGACAAATCAGAGAAAGATTTTCTAAAAAGTAAGTGAATAATTGTTATTTATGAATTTATGAAACCTGTGCCGGTGGAAATATATTTTGATGTGGGGCGCCGTCCTCAAACAATCACATGGCATGTTTTCTCTGTAATAGCTACTGTAAATCGGACACTGCAGTTAGATTAACAAGAATTTAATATTTTAACCGATATAAGACACTCACTTGTACCTAAATGTTTAATATCCATCATTTTTATGATTATTTATTTGAATTGCGCACCGTCCAGTTTCACCGGAAGTTGTCCCTCTAGCGGAACACCATGAAGTTTTAAAAAGGCAAAAGGATTTCCAACGCTCTCACCTCGATTGTATTGCGACGAGCAATCCCGTATCCGGGATCCTATTTATAGCCTCAAGCTCATTACCATAATGCAACGTTAACTATTCATGAAAATCGCAAATGAAATTAAATAAATATATTTGCTCACAAGCTTAGCCTTTTGTTAACAACACTGTCGTCTCAGATTTTCAAAATATGCTTTTGAACCATAACTACACAAGCATTTGTGTAAGAGTATTGATAGCCTAGCATAGCATTAAGCCTAGCATTCAGCAGGCAACATTTTTACAAAAACAAGAAAAGCATTCAAATAAAATCATTTACCTTTGAAGAACTTCAGATGTTTTCAATGAGGAGACTCAGTTAGAAAGCAAATGTTCAGTTTTTACAAAAATATTATTTGTGTAGGACAAATCGCTCCGTTTTGTTCATCACGTTTGGCTACGAAAAAAACCTGTATCCAGGAGTGTAATTATCTCCGCAAGCTCATTAGCATAACGCAACGTTAACTATTCATGAAAATCGCAAATGAAATTAAATAAATATATTAGCTCTCAAGCTTAGCCTTTTGTTAACAACACTGTCATCTCAGATTTTCTAAATATGCTTTTGAACCATAACTAAACAAGCATTTGTGTAAGAGTATTGATAGCCTAACATAGCATTAAGCCTGGCATTCAGCAGGCAACATTTTCACAAAAACAAGAAAAGCATTCAAATAAAATAATTTACCTTTGAAGAACTTCAGATGTTTTCAATGAGGAGACTCTCAGTTAAATAGCAAATGTTCAGTTGTTACAAAAAGATTATTTGTGTAGGACAAATCGTTTTGTTTTGTTCATCACGTTTGGGTAAGAAAAAAAAACGAAAATTAAGTCATTACAACGCAAACTTTTTTCCAAATTAACTCCATAACATCGACAGAAACATGGCAAACGTTGTTTAGAATCAATCCTCAAGGTGTTTTTCACATATCTATCGATGATAAATCATTCGTGGCAGTTTGGTTTCTCCTCTGAAGAAATGGAACGCGCATGGACCTGGAGATTACGCAATAATTTTGACGGAGGACACCGGGCGGACACCTGGTAAATGTAGTCTCTTATGGTCAATCTTCCAATGATATCCCTACAAATATGTCACAATGCTGCAGGCACCTTGGGGAAATGACAGAAAGTGCAGGCTCATTCCTGGCACATTCACAGCCATATAAGGAGACATTGGAACACAGTGCATTCGAAATCTGGACCATTTCCTGTATGAAATTTCATCTTGGTTTCGCCTGTAGCATTAGTTCTGGGGCACTCACAGATAATATCCTTGCAGTTTTGGAAACGTCAGAGTTTTTTCTTTCCAAAGCTGTCAATTACATGCATAGTCGAGCATCTTTTCGTGACAAAATATCTTGTTTAAAACGGGAACGTTTTTTATCCAAAAATTAAAAGAGCGCCCCCTATCTCGAAGAAGTTAATAAAAAAAAAGATATATATATATATATATATATATATAATATATACATATATTATAATTATCTTGCATATCTTAATTTATTTCCACTATTAACAAAAAATATTTGTAATAATGTGAGTACTTCATCAGAAGGATTGTTACCTATAAACAAGACGGGCATTACCAAAATTACATTTTTGGCAAACAATTATTATTTTGGGAAAAAAATGTTGTTATTCATTATGTATTGTCCCTAACATCATTATCCCTTAGCAATACACACACACACACACACACACACACACACACACACACACACACACACACACACACACACACACACACACACACACACACACACACACACACACACCCTACCCTTCCCCTACAAACATCCACGAGCTCAGGTGTCCAATCCATATAAATTACAGGTTGTAATGCAACAAAGTCTGGCACTGTAATACAGGGAAAAACGCCAAGGGGAATGGCTACTTTTGCAAGGCACTGTAATACAGGGAAAAACGCCAAGGGGAATGGCTACTTTTGCAAGGCACTGTAATACAGGGGGAAAACGCCAAGGGGAATGGCTCGCCAAGGGGAATGGCTACTTTTGCAAGGCACTGTAATACAGGGGGAAAACGCCAAGGGGAACGGCTACTTTTGCAAGGCACTGTAATACAGGGGGAAAACGCCAAGGGGAATGACTACTTTTGCAAGGCACTGTAATACAGGGGAAACGCCAAGGGGAATGGCTACTTTTGCAAGGCACTGTAATACAGGGGGAAAACGCCAAGGGGAACGACTGCTTTTGCAAGGCACTGTAATACAGGGGAAAACGCCAAGGGGAATGGCTACTTTTGCAAGGCACTGTAATACAGGGGAAAACGCCAAGGAGAACGACTACTTTTGCAAGGCACTGTAATACAGGGGAAAATGCCAAGGGGAATGGCTACTTTTGCAAGGCACTGTAATACAGGGGAAAACGCCAAGGGGAATGGCTACTTTTGCAAGGCACTGTAATACAGGGGAAAACGCCAAGGGGAATGGCTACTTTTGCAAGGCACTGTAATACAGGGGAAAACGCCAAGGAGAACGACTACTTTTGCAAGGCACTGTAATACAGGGGGGAAAAAAACGGTAAATAACTACGGTCTTAACCGGTATTCACCAAGGTTCTCATCTTTCATTACATGATGGGCATGGACACATGTAGCTTACATTCATCCTCTCTAAAAAATCAGGGGGTTCAACAAGGGTTCGTCTACGATCCTCAAAGTTCTTTGAAGTACCGTAGGGTTCTTGGCGCTGAAAATGTACCCCTCCCAAAAGGTTCTTCCACGATCCCCGTAGGAGGTGTGGTTCATCGAGGAACATCCTTAGTTGGGTGGGGGTTCTTGCAAAACATAACTGCCTAACTGAAAAATGTTGATTTGAATTTGAAAAAACAGCAGTTGCAGGAACCTAACTGAAGATATATAAATATATAATATATAAAATATCTCAATTTAAGGTAAGGTTTGTCCCCTGTATGATCTAAATGGATATTGTTTTATGATGATATCATACATCTTTTCATATTTGTGCAAATCTTTCTAAAAAACTGAAAATGGACACAATTCAATGGATATCAATCGACAAAGTTGTTGTTATATGTAGGCTGTAATTCTACGTCGTAGACCAGCTGTATTGGCTGCAGATGACTGAACTGCTCACTTGTGTGTGTGTGTGTTTCTGCAGGTATTCAGACGAGGAGGCATACAAAGGTATGTCAATTAGTATTGGTATGTTATACCGATCACATGTACCATCCTCCTCCCTGACCTCTTCATTAAATACCCCACAGGCCTCTCCATTATGGACGTGGTATGTGTATGAAAGCCATTATCAAAACTGGGGGTTTTTATCCATTCACATTGGTGATGTGCAAATTATGTCATTATCAAGCTGTCATTATCAAAACTGTCATTATCACAGGTCATTATCACAGACTTATCTGTCATTATTTATCTGTCATTTCACAGATTGTCATTATCACAGACTTATCTGTCATTATCACAGACTTATCTGTCATTATCACAGACTTATCTGTCATTATCACAGACTTATCTGTCATTATCACAGACTTATCTGTCATTATCACAGACTTATCTGTCATTATCACAGACTTATCTGTCATTATCACAGACTTATCTGTCATTATCACAGACTTATCTGTCATTATCACAGACTTATCTGTCATTATCACAGACTTATCTGTCATTATCACAGACTTATCTGTCATTATCACAGACTTATCTGTCATTATCACAGACTTCGACCTCTCTTCACCTCTGATGAATATAACAGGACACCTGTTTGACGCACTGCACAATCCTTCCAGCTATGGATCAACACAACACAGTAGCATCAACACAGTAGCACAATCCTTCCAGCTATGGATCAACACAACACAGTAGCATCAACACAGTAGCATCAACACAGTACCATCAACACAGTAACATCAACACAGTAGCATCAACACAGTAGCATCAACACAGTACCATCAACACAGTACCATCAACACAGTAACATCAACACAGTAACATCAACACAGTAGCATCAACACAGTAGCATCAACACAGTACCATCAACACAGTACCATCAACACAGTAACATTAACACAGTACCATCAACACAGTAACATCAACACAGTAGCATCAACACAGTAGCATCAACACAGTAACATCAACACAGTAACATCAACACAGTAACATTAACACAGTACCATCAACACAGTAGCACAACACAGTAACATCAACACAGTAACATCAACACAGTAACATCAACACAGTAGCATCAACACAGTAGCATCAACACAGTAGCATCAACACAGTACCATCAACACAGTAGCACAACACAGTAACATCAACACAGTAACATCAACACAGTAACATCAACACAGTAACATCAACACAGTAGCATCAACACAGTAACATCAACACAGTAACATCAACACAGTAACATCAACACAGTAGCATCAACACAGTAGCATCAACACAGTACCATCAACACAGTACCATCAACACAGTAACATTAACACAGTACCATCAACACAGTAACATCAACACAGTAGCATCAACACAGTAGCATCAACACAGTAACATCAACACAGTAACATCAACACAGTAACATCAACACAGTAACATCAACACAGTAGCATCAACACAGTAACATCAACACAGTAACATCAACACAGTAACATCAACACAGTAGCATCAACACAGTAACATCAACACAGTAGCATCAACACAGTAGCATCAACACAGTAGCATCAACACAGTACCATCAACACAGTAGCACAACACAGTAACATCAACACAGTAACATCAACACAGTAACATCAACACAGTAACATCAACACAGTAGCATCAACACAGTAACATCAACACAGTAACATCAACACAGTAACATCAACACAGTAGCATCAACACAGTAGCATCAACACAGTAGCATCAACACAGTACCATCAACACAGTAGCATCAACACAGTACCATCAACACAGTACCATCAACACAGTAACATCAACACAGTAGCATCAACACAGTACCATCAACACAGTACCATCAACACAGTAGCATCAACACAGTACCATCAACACAGTAGCACAACACAGTAACATCAACACAGTAACATCAACACAGTAACATCAACACAGTAACATCAACACAGTAACATCAACACAGTAGCATAACATCAACACAGTAACATCAACACAGTAACATCAACACAGTAACATCAACACAGTAACATCAACACAGTAACATTAACACAGTAACATCAACACAGTAGCATCAACACAGTAACATCAACACAGTAACATCAACACAGTAACATCAACACAGTAACATCAACACAGTAACATTAACACAGTAACATTAACACAGTAACATCAACACAGTAACATCAACACAGTAACATCAACACAGTAACATTAACACAGTAACATCAACACAGTAACATCAACACAGTAACATCAACACAGTAACATCAACACAGTAACATCAACACAGTAACATTAACACAGTAACATCAACACAGTAACATCAACACAGTAACATCAACACAGTAACATTAACACAGTAACATTAACACAGTAACATCAACACAGTAACATTAACACAGTAACATCAACACAGTAACATCAACACAGTAACATCAACACAGTAACATCAACACAGTAACATCAACACAGTAACATTAACACAGTAACATCAACACAGTAACATCAACACAGTAACATTAACACAGTAACATCAACACAGTAAAATCAACACAGTAACATGCCAGAGGATCAACACAGTAACATCAACACAGTAACATCAACACAGTAACATCAACACAGTAACATTAACACAGTACCATCAACACAGTAACATTAACACAGTAACATCAACACAGTAACATCAACACAGTAACATCAACACAGTAACATTAACACAGTAACATTAACACAGTAACATCAACACAGTAACATCAACACAGTAACATTAACACAGTAACATCAACACAGTAACATCAACACAGTAACATCAACACAGTAACATCAACACAGTAACATCAACACAGTAACATCAACACAGTAACATTAACACAGTAACATCAACACAGTAACATCAACACAGTAACATCAACACAGTAACATCAACACAGTAACATCAACACAGTAACATCAACACAGTAACATTAACAGTAGCATCAACACAGTAACATCAACACAGTAACATCAACACAGTAACATTAACACAGTAACATCAACACAGTAACATCAACACAGTAACATTAACACAGTAACATCAACACAGTAACATCAACACAGTAACAGTAACATCAACACAGTCAACACAGTAACATCAACACAGTAACATCAACACAGTAACATCAACACAGTAACATTAACACAGTAACATCAACACAGTAACATCAACACAGTAACATCAACACAGTAACATCAACACAGTAACATTAACACAGTAACATTAACACAGTACCATCAACACAGTAACATCAACACAGTAACATTAACACAGTAACATCAACACAGTAACATTAACACAGTAACATCAACACAGTAACATCAACACAGTAACATCAACACAGTAACATCAACACAGTAACATTAACACAGTACCATCAACACAGTAACATTAACACAGTAACATCAACACAGTAACATCAACACAGTAACATCAACACAGTAACATTAACACAGTAACATTAACACAGTAACATCAACACAGTAACATCAACACAGTAACATTAACACAGTAACATCAACACAGTAACATTAACACAGTAACATCAACACAGTAACATCAACACAGTAACATCAACACAGTAACATTAACACAGTACCATCAACACAGTAACATTAACACAGTAACATCAACACAGTAACATCAACACAGTAACATCAACACAGTAACATCAACACAGTAACATTAACACAGTAACATCAACACAGTAACATCAACACAGTAACATCAACACAGTAACATTAACACAGTAACATTAACACAGTACCATCAACACAGTAACATTAACACAGTAACATCAACACAGTAACATTAACAGAGTAACATCAACACAGTAACATTAACACAGTAACATTAACACAGTACCATCAACACAGTAACATTAACACAGTACCATCAACACAGTAACATTAACACAGTAACATCAACACAGTAACATCAACACAGTAACATCAACACAGTAACATTAACATGCCAGAGGATATACCCATTGGACTTATTTGGATTTTAACAATTCTGCTTTGTCACTAAAATCATAATAAACACTGAGAACAAAATTAACCCCAAAAGGTTCATTCAAAAGGTTCTTTGAAGACCCCCTTTTAATTCAAATAAATAATAGTAATATTAAACATTTTTGAACAAGATTTTATATCATTTAAAAGATTAACTTCTTGTTTATCTAACTGCATTGTCCAATTTATAATAGGCTTTACAGGGAAAGCATACCATGCGATTGTTTGAGGACGGCGCCCCACATCAAATCAAATCAAATCAACATCAACATCAACATCAACATATTTTTCAACCAGCACAGGCTTCATAAAATCACAAATAACGATTAAATACATCACTTACTTTTGAAAATCTTCCTCTGTTTGCAATCCCAAGGGTCCCAGCTACAACATGAATGTTTGTTTTGTTAGATAAAATCCTTCTTTATATCCCAAAAAGTAATTTTAGTTGGCGCCATCGATTTCAGTAATCCACTCGTTCAACATGCAGACAAAGGAATCCAAAAAGCTACTGCTAAACTTTCTTCAAACAAGTTAAATTACGTTTCTATTAAATCCTCAGTTACCCTACATTCTAAATAAACTATAATATTTAATAAGGAAAAAAGTATGTTCAATAGAAAATTTGTCATGTGCGATCAAACTGATTTTCCACTTTGACTCTTTGTACCAGATCTCCAAATTCTTCCTCGTTTTGGAAGAAACAAGCCTGAAACCTTGTACAAAGACTGTTGACATCTAGTGGAATACATAGGAATTGCAATCTGGGAGATATAATTGCATAGGACCCATAGCTTCCCATTATAAGTGCTAAACAAAAAAAATAATAATATTCTGGTTGGTTTTTCCTTGGATTTTTGCCTACCATATCAATTGTGTTATAGTGTCATACATTATCTTAACATTATCTTAACATTAATACAAATTAATACAACATTAATATTAACACAAAGTGTTTTCTATCCAATGCTACCAATTACATGCATATCCTAGCTTCTGGGCCTGAGTAACAGGCAGTTTACTTTAGTCACGTCAGTCAGGCGGAAATCCAGGAAACTAGACCCTAGCCCTAAGAGGAAAGGGTTTTTAGAGGAACGTATAAGTGTTTTTTAGAACGTATAAGGGTTCCCCCACAGTTTCAATTTGAAGAGTCCCAGGAACCTTTTCTTTTTAGAGTGTGGAGGGGGGTTTTATACACCTACAATACATAAAGTAGATATAAAGAGAATGTCAGCTCACGGTTTTACTCCTCTCTAACTTGATCTTTTAAATAAAGCTTTGGTGATTCAGATTTACAATCTGTCTCACGAGCCAAACCTTTTATCGGCAGTCTTGATTACTTTGCTGTTGTATTGGGCTAGACCCCCCAAAAAAAGAATCCTTAATTGAGAGGAGGTTGGTTATGGAATGGAGGAAAAAAACGTGTTTATTATGTTTCTGAACAGGAAGTATACAGGCACGAAAAGCACATTTCTCTTGTTCAATGCTCATACGGGCAATGTGCGGCACAGCTAAATAGGCTGCATTCCTGCTGTTTGGTCTTAAATATCCCTTCCATCGCTGTCTGAAGTTCAGCCAAGTCCCCCGTGATACAAGTCAGGATTCAACGTCCATCCATGTGTGAGTACGTCAGGAGATGACGTGGAAACCGGCCAATAGGGGGCAACAGTGAGCGCTGTTACCTTCAACTAGGTTTGTTTTATTTGCTAGGTCATTGTGGACGGGGATGACAGATGGGTGTAAGCATCTGCCTCTGATTCCAAAGGTTGCAAGTTTTTAAATCAAGTGATAGAAATGTGTTTTTTGAGATTTTTGTTTTAAGTCTATTCCGAACCTTAACTCTTACCTTAACCATTCAGATTTAATGCCTAAACTGAACGCTGACCCTCAAAATGTGACGTTTGCAACAACTTCAACATTTGAGAAACTTGGACGAACGTCTAATTCTGACATGAGACTGTGAGAGCCGGTTGCTGAAATCATCATTTTGGATCACAGTTTTTAAGGACACACCTAGAATATTTCCACCTCCCATCTGAGCGCAAAGGAGCTGGTATATAAGACAGGTAAATTACCAATTCTTGAGCAACAGTTTGAAAATAGCAGAGCGCTTGCTTTTTAACAAGTCAAAATTGCCAACAAAATGTGCATTTGACACTAGGTGCGCCTTAACACTAGCCGAGAAAAGAGCCCTGTAGGTTGCTTGCTGACACTAAGACGGCCTGGGCGGCTCGGTTATTAATTACAGCAGGTACTGACTCTCTCCAACGTGTGTGTGTGTGTGTGTGTGTGTGTGTGTGTGTGTGTGTGTGTGTGTGTGTGTGTGTGTGTGTGTGTGTGTGTGTGTGTGTGTGTGTGTGTGTGTGTGTGTGTGTGTGTGTGTGTGTGTGTGTGTGTGTGTGTGTGTGTGTGTGTGTGTGTGTGTGTGTGTGTGTGAATGCCTGTGTGTGAATGCCTGTGTGTGAATGCCTGTGTGTTCTCCAAACACTCCCCTGCTGTTTGGGAAGGGCCTCATTCAGTTGGCACTGAAATCCCACCATACTATGCTCTTTCAAAGCAAATAAATGAGATGATTATAGACCTTACTGCTTCCTATTGTGCATAGCTAAACGTCTAAAGAACTGAATCTCAGAAAACCCTGTCTCTCTGTGCTGGCATGCAGTATGTTTGGAGCAAACAATACATAATAGACCCCCGTACTGTTCAGCCTTTTAGGATTGTACTGCAAACACTTCTCTCTAAGTCTCAATGGATAGGCGGGAGTCTGCTGTAGAGCTATATACATCAAGGTAATGCTGTCAGTAGCTCTCTGTGAAAATAGCTGAGATGACGCTGTTCCAAATGGCACCCTATTCCCTATATAGTGCACTACTTTAGACCAGAGCCCTATGGAAACCTATTCCCTATGTAGTGCACTACTTTAGACCAGAGCCCTATAGAACCCTATTCCCTATATAGTGCACTACATTAGACCAGAACTATATATCTTATAGCTTGTTAAAAGAGATATAGACTATATATCTTATAGCTTGTTAAAAGACTGCTAGAGATATAGACTATATATCTAATAGCTGGTTAAAAGACTGCTAGAGATATAGACCATATATCTAATAGCTGGTTAAAAGAGATATAGACTATATATCTTATAGCTCGTTAAAAGAGATATAGACTATATATCTAATAGCTGGTTAAAAGACTGCTAGAGATATAGACTATATATCTAATAGCTGGTTAAAAGAGATATAGACTATATATATAATAGCTGGTTAAAAGACTGCTAGAGATATAGACTATATATCTAATAGCTGGTTAAAAGACGGCTAGAGATATAGACTATATATCTAATAGCTTGTTAAAAGATATATAGACTATATATCTTATAGCTCGTTAAAAGAGATATAGACTATATATCTAATAGCTGGTTAAAAGACTGCTAGAGATATAGACTATATCTTATAGCTTGTTAAAAGAGATATAGACTATATATCTAATAGCTGGTTAAAAGACTGCTAGAGATATAGACTATATATCTAATAGCTGGTTAAAAGACTGCTAGAGATATAGACTATATATCTAATAGCTGGTTAAAAGAGATATAGACTATATATCTTATAGCTTGTTAAAAGAATGCTAGAGATATAGACTATATATCTAATAGCTCGTTAAAAGAGATATAGACTATATATCTAATAGCTCGTTAAAAGAGATATAGACTATATATCTAATAGCTCGTTAAAAGAGATATAGACTATATATCTAATAGCTCGTTAAAAGAGATATAGACTATATATCTAATAGCTCGTTAAAAGAGATATAGACTATATATCTAATAGCTCGTTAAAAGTCTGCTAGAGATATAGACTATATATCTAATAGCTGGTTAAAAGAGATATAGACTATCTATCTAATAGCTCGTTAAAAGAGATATAGACTATATATCTTATAGCTCGTTAAAAGAGATATAGACTATATATCTAATAGCTGGTTAAAAGAGATATAGACTATATATCTAATAGCTCGTTAAAAGAGATATAGACTATATATCTAATAGCTCGTTAAAAGAGATATAGACTATATATCTTATAGCTCGTTAAAAGACTGCTAGAGATATAGACTATATATCTAATAGCTCGTTAAAAGACTGCTAGAGATATAGACCATATATCTTATAGCTCGTTAAAAGAGATATAGACTATATATCTAATAGCTGGTGATAGGTCTGGTATTGTATGGTTCCGATGAGGTAGAGATTAGTGGATCTCCTCTTCTCGTCTCTGAGCTGACTCATATTAAACACACAGCTGACCACAGATAAACCCAGTCTGTCTCATTGACGTCATGGATGGAGACGTTGACGTTTAGGATTATCAAACGGTTGTGAATTGTTTCGAGCCTGTCGCGAGCGTTGGAAAGCCCTACATACTAAATAGTTAAATAGGACAGAACAGAAAATGAACTGTTGCACATGAGATAAAACACTGCTAAACAATGAATGCACCATACATTTCACTAACCACCAGGCTACCTGCCTCTAACCACTAAACAATGAATGCACTATACATTTCACTAACCACTAGGCTACCTGCTCTAACCACCAGGCTACCTGCCTCTAACCACTAAACAATGAATGCACTATACATTTCACTAACCACTGGGCTACCTGCTCTAACCACCAGGCTACCTGCCTCTAACCACTAAACAATGAATGCACTATACATTTCACTAACCACTGGGCTACCTGCTCTAACCACCAGGCTACCTGCCTCTAACCACTAAACAATGAATGCACTATACATTTCACTAACCACTAGGCTACCTGCTCTAACCACCAGGCTACCTGCCTCTAACCACTAAACAATGAATGCACTATACATTTCACTAACCACTAGGCTACCTGCTCTAACCACCAGGCTACCTGCCTCTAACCACTAAACAATGAATGCACTATACATTTCACTAACCACTAGGCTACCTGCTCTAACCACCAGGCTACCTGCCTCTAACCACTAAACAATGAATGCACTATACATTTCACTAACCACTAGGCTACCTGCTCTAACCACCAGGCTACCTGCCTCTAACCACTAAACAATGAATGCACTATACATTTCACTAACCACTAGGCTACCTGCTCTAACCACCAGGCTACCTGCCTCTAACCACTAAACAATGAATGCACTATACATTTCACTAACCACTGGGCTACCTGCTCTAACCACCAGGCTACCTGCCTCTAACCACTAAACAATGAATGCACTATACATTTCACTAACCACTAGGCTACCTGCTCTAACCACCAGGCTACCTGCCTCTAACCACTAAACAATGAATGCACTATACATTTCACTAACCACTGGGCTACCTGCTCTAACCACCAGGCTACCTGCCTCTAACCACTAAACAATGAATGCACTATACATTTCACGGGGTATAAAAGGGTCCATATCAGTGGATATCTTTACATGACATGTGTTTGACATTCTACAGAACCGTGTCCTAAATGTATATTTAGAGTTGCGTGGATCATGACAGTCTGAATTCAGATGTGTCTTTTAGACAGATATGATATTGGGATTACTCCTCCGAATATCACACATGGACATTGCCTATGGCCAGAAATATGGACTCATTCGATGTCCTGAGATACGTCACGTCCTATTGTCTCTCTTCCTTTTGACAAATACTGACTGTATATGTCAGATGCAGGGCGGTAGCGTAGCCTAGTGGTTAGAGCATTGGACTAGTAACCGGAAGGTCGCAAGTTCGAACCCCCGAGCTGACAAGGTACAAATCTGTCGTTCTTCCCCTGAACAGGCAGTTAACCCAGTGTTTCTAGGCCGTCATTGAAAATAAGAATTTGTTCTTAACTGACTTGCCTAGTTAAATAAAGGTCAAATAAAAAAATATATATGTGTTTTCTCAGCACATTCAAGATGTGTTGCTATATTGATTCCAGATATGCTTCTCCTGGCTGAGGTCCATATCTGGATCTTGATATGCTATTTGATCAGAGGAGGAATGGGAGAACCATCCTCCTCAGTGGATAAAACCGTATTAAATATATTCACGTCATCAAATAATTGATAAAAACACACTGTTTTGCAGTGAAGGTCTACAGTAGCCTCAACAGCACTCTGTAGGGTATCACCATGGTCTAGCCGGAGGACAGCTATTTTCCATCCTCCTCTGGGTACATCGACTTTAATATGAGGAGGCTCGTGGTTCTCACTCCCTTCCATAGACTTACACAGTAATTATGACAACTTCTAGAGGAAGTTATATTGTGTAGTATTTTTTTTTAAACTTTCCCTTACTTAGCTAGCAAATGCAGCTAGCTAGTTTAGCCTACTCAAACACCTGGCTCAAACAGAGAGGGATGCTATGTTAGCTAGCTGGCTATGGCTATCCAACGCTGGGACCCTTCCAAGTCAAAGTAAGCTTTTGGTTGTATTAATTGATTGCCACCAGCACCCGCCGGTGTAACTGCTAAACTGATCACTGTACTGCACGATTGTAGCGGGTTTACTAATGCATTAATTCTATTGGCTATGTTGACTATAATATTACAGTAGCTACCTAATATGGTGACAACGATGTATGCTGTGTGTAGCGGTTAGCGGTTATGGTATGAAGATTTGACTTGGAAAGTTTTTTTTTCGCCTGGTAACAGACAGCTAATGTGTTTTGCACTGAAGTCCACAAATTATGGGAAAAGGTGAGAGAGGAGAAGAGCTTGTAGATGCAAGAAGGAATTACAATGAGCAAAGTGCTGTTTGTATGTGGCTGCTATGAAAGTGAACTGTGTTTGCATGTGATCAGGGGTGTATTCGTTCCACCGATTCTGTTGAAAAAAAAACGTTTCTTAAATTTAACAAAAGAAAACGGAATGACGGAATGAAATGGGGCTAAAACATACCTGAATTTTGTCCAATATAAACTCTTGTTTGCAACTGTTGGACTAATGATTACACCTTCGATCAGCTAGACGCAGGCAAGAGTGTGCAAGGCGGTATTGAATGTATCACTGTATTACTGTATGTATCACTGTGTGTCATCTTGAATACAAAAAATATATATCTCGACCTGTGCACCTACGTTGTAAATTCATAGGCTAGGTTGTGGGAACCTCATGAAGGTTATAGGGAAAACGTGAGTATCATGTAGGAGCCTAAACCTATTGATGTTACATTGAACGAGGTGGACGGAATATGAATCACAGTCATCCAATATAATAGAAATAAGGCAGTGCTTTAATAAAAACAAAGCATTGTCCTCCCTAATATTAAATGGGCACCGTTTCTGATGCTTACTTGGGT
Source organism: Oncorhynchus keta (assembly GCF_023373465.1). Taxonomy (NCBI): domain Eukaryota; kingdom Metazoa; phylum Chordata; class Actinopteri; order Salmoniformes; family Salmonidae; genus Oncorhynchus; species Oncorhynchus keta. The sequence continues at coordinate 40,538,966 of NC_068440.1, read as the reverse complement.
TTTGAGGACATGCTCAATAAATGTACAAATATTAATTCCATATAATTCTTTCAGACACGGGATAAATCCGTCTGGATAAAGGAGCTCGCAAACCACAATCTAAAAGCAGTTTAACAGGTGGTCTAGTGGTTATAGCAGGTAGCCTAGTGGTTAGAGCGGGTAGTCTAGTGGTTAGAGTCAGGTAGCCTAGTGGTTAGAGTCAGGTAGCCTAGTGGTTAGAGCAGGTAGTCTAGTGGTTAGAGGCAGGTAGCCTAGTGGTTAGAGGAGGCAGGTAGCCTAGTGGTTAGAGCAGGTAGCCTAGTGGTTAGAGCAGGTAGCCTAGTGGTTAGAGTCAGGTAGCCTAGTGGTTAGAGCAGGTAGTCTAGTGGTTAGAGGCAGGTAGCCTAGTGGTTAGAGGAGGCAGGTAGCCTAGTGGTTAGAGCAGGTAGCCTAGTGGTTAGAGGCAGGTAGTCTAGTGGTTAGAGGCAGGTAGTCTAGTGGTGAGAGCAGGTAGTCTAGTGGTTAGAGGCAGGTAGCCTGGTGGTTAGAGGCAGGTAGCCTAGTGGTTAGAGGCAGGTATCCTAGTGGTTAGAGCAGGTAGCCTCATGGTTAGAGCAGGTAGCCTAGTGGTTAGAGGCAGGTATCCTAGTGGTTAGAGCAGGTAGCCTAGTTGTTAGAGGCAGGTAGCCTAGTGGTTAGAGCAGGTAGCCTAGTGGTTAGAGCAGGTAGCCTAGTGGTTAGAGTAGGTAGCCTAGTGTTTAGAGGCAGGTATCCTAGTGGTTAGAGGCAGGTAGCCTAGTGGTTAGAGGCAGGTATCCTAACCACTAGGCTACCTACCTGCCATTTTAAAACGTTTAGGCATATTTTGTACTACTGGTTACTATAAGCTATCTAACTAACTTAGCTAGCTAGCTAACTACCAACTTGGCTGGCTAGCTAGCTTGTCCCAGTTCATTTTCTCATCAGGAATGAAGCAGTGTAGCTACCTTGTGAAATAACAATATTTTCTTGCAATATCGACACTATTTTGATTCATGATTTATGCATGTGTGCATGATTTATGCATTTATGCATGATTTATGCATTTATGCATGATTTATTCACCAACACTGTCACCACATTGGATCTGTACTGTGAGGGACCGTTGATGATGACCCAATCGGCATCCACCGTCCGTAACAAACAGGGCAGGCATATATTTTTGCAAGATTGTCCTACGTTTGCATCTCTCCAGAAAACAGGTGTTGTGATTGGAGCTCTGGATTTGCTATGCTGCATTTTTTTTAAATTAAAAAATAAAAATAGCAGAGATGTTCTTTGGAAATAGCAACTTGGATTAAATTCTGATGATGTTTGCCTTTCCATGCCTTGTATCCTACTACTGAATATGATTTAAATGATGACTGATAAAGTAGCAGGGATTTGTCTGTGGTCCACATTGGATACATGTAGAAACATTCCCATTATGTAGAATATCTTAGCTCCGTAGATGAAACTAAGGACATGCATATCTAGAGCATGTCTACTAACATGTCAGATATCTGGAATTATATCAATAAAGATATCCCCTGATATTGAACCTTTTCGCCCAGCGACTGTAAATACCATTGCATTTTGTGTAAAACACTAACAAGATGTTGCTACACAGTTTCGAATCCTCAAAGTGGCTCAAAGTGTCAGATTTTTTATTTGACTGACTTTAGTTGTAATGGATGACATTACATTTACATTACATTTACATTACATTTACATTTAAGTCATTTAGCAGACGCTCTTATCCAGAGCGACTTACAAATTGGTGCATTCACCTTATGACATCCAGTGGAACAGCCACTTTACAATAGTGCATCTAAATCTTAAAAGGGGGGTGAGAAGGATGACATTACATACTAGGAGGTAGGTGGGCTTGTATTGGTCACTGATCTTTGTCTGTCTCTCTACAACTGTAGGGCTGACCTTTGATTGGACGGCATACACCAGTCGTCATGACTACAGCCCATAGACACTCCTCCAAATAATTATTATATTTCAGATTGCTTCCTGATTTAATTGATTGCCGACCCTTTTCTCTCTAGTCTGTAATTGGTTGCTCACGCCCTCTCCCTCTCTTCTCTGCTCTGTGATTGGCAGGTTGTCACCAGGGACCCGGTAGGTGTTGTTGCCGCTGTAGTCCATCGCTGAGGTTGTCTTAGAGACCAAGTGTGTTTCGCCACGGTGTTGCGTCGTTGCCATGGGGAAACAGAACAGCAAGCTGAGGCCGGAGATGCTTCAGGACCTGAGAGAGAACACCGAGTTCTCCGACCACGAACTACAGGAGTGGTACAAGGTCAGTGTACACACACACACACACACACACACACACACACACACACACACACACACACACACACACACACACACACACACACACACACACACAGAGATGCACGCATGCAAACTCACAGACAAATACCCACGCACACCGTAATCATAACTCTAACATAGTGGTACAAGGTGACAGCGGACAGACAGCTAGACCTTATTCCTAACATAGTGGTAGAAGGTGACAGTGGACAGACAGCTAGACCTTATTCCTAATATAGTGGTAGAAGGTGACAGCAGACAGACAGCTAGACCTTATTCCTAACATAGTGGTAGAAGGTGACAGCGGACAGACAGCTAGACCTTATTCCTAATATAGTGGTAGAAGGTGACAGTGGACAGACAGCTAGACCTTATTCCTAATATAGTGGTAGAAGGTGACAGCGGACAGACAGCTAGACCTTATTCCTAATATAGTGGTAGAAGGTGACAGCAGACAGACAGCTAGACCTTATTCCTAATATAGTGGTAGAAGGTGACAGTGGACAGACAGCTAGACCTTATTCCTAATATAGTGGTAGAAGGTGACAGTGGACAGACAGCTAGACCTTATTCCTAATATAGTGGTAGAAGGTGACAGTGGACAGACAGATAGACCTTATTCCTAATATAGTGGTAGAAGGTGACAGCGGACAGACAGCTAGACCTTATTACCCTAATATAGTGGTAGAAGGTGACAGCGGACAGACAGCTAGACCTTATTCCTAATATAGTGGTAGAAGGTGACAGCAGACAGACAGCTAGACCTTATTCCTAATATAGTGGTAGAAGGTGACAGCGGACAGACAGCTAGACCTTATTCCTAATATAGTGGTAGAAGGTGACAGCAGACAGACAGACTAGACCTTATTCCTAATATAATATAATAATAATAATATATGCCATTTACAGACGTGAGCTTTTATCAAAGCGACTTACAGTCATGTGTGCATACATAATGCTCTAGCAAGTGGTCCCTGGAACCCACTACCCTGAGCGTTACAAGTGCCATGCTCTACCACTGAGCTACCAGTGGTAGAAGGTGACAGTGGACAGACAGATAGACCTTATTCCTAATCTCCAACAGGTTTCAGACCAGGAAACCACTACTAATAAGAAACATACTGGAATAACCAGGGAAACCACTACTAATAAGAAACATACTGGAATAACCAGGGAAACCACGACTGAAACGATACATACTGGAATAACCAGCTCTTTAAATGGCATCTTGTATCTATGGTATATGATATTTAACCTCTTACCCTCAATCTCCTATGACAGATAAATACAGGGACTATGTCAATCTAAATCCCTCTAGAATGGATGAGAAGTTTAACCAGAGGAAAAATAACTTCAGACCACCTTTACTCTACACACAGAGATGAGTACAAAGCTCTCCCCTGCCCTCCATTTGGCAAATCTGACCATAATTCTATCCTCCTGATTCCTGCTTACAAGCAAAAAAAATAAACAGGTAGTACCAGTGACTCGCTCAATACAGAAGTGGTCAGATGACGCGGATGCTACACTACAGGACTGTTTTGCACAGACTGGAATATGTTCTGGGATTCATCCAATGACATTGAGGAATACACCACCTCAGACACCGGCTTCATCAATAAGTGCATCGATGACGTCGCCCCCACAGTGACTGTACGTACATATCCCAACCAGAAGCCATGGATTACAGGCAACAGTCACATTTAGCTAATGGCTAGAGCTGCCAATTTCAAGGAGCGGGAGACTAATGCGGACGCTTATAAGAAATCCCGCTATGCCCTCAGACAAACCATCAAACAGGCAAAGAGTCGATACAGGATTAAGATTGAATCCTACTACACCTGTTCTGACGCTCATCGGATGTGGCAGGACTTGAAAACTATTACGGACTACAAAGGGAAAGCCAGACGTGAGCTGCCTAGTGATGCGAGCCTACCAGACGAACTAAATGCATGAAGCATGCACGAGAGCACCAGCTGTTCTGGATGACTGTGTGATAATGCTCTCGGTAGCCGATGTGAGCAAGACCTTTAAACAGGTCAACATTCAAAAAGCCGCGGGGCCAGACGGATTACCAGGAGGTGTAATCTAAGCATGCGCGGACCAACCTCTCCCTGACCGAGTCTGTAATACCAACATGTTTCAAGCAGACCACCAGTCCCTGTGTCCAAGAGGTAAAGGTAAACTGTCTAAATGATTAGCGCCCCGTAGCACTCACGTCGGTAGCCATGAAGTGCTTTGAAAGGCTGGTTATGGCTCACATCAACAGCATCCTCCCGGATACCCTAGACCCACTCCAATTCACATACCGCCCCCAACAGATCCACAGGTGACGCAATCTCAATCACACTCCACACTGCCCTTTCCCACCTGGACAAAAGGAACACCTACGTGAGAATGCTGTTCATTGTCTACAGCTCAGCGTTCTACACCATAGTGCCCTCAAAGCTCATCACTAAGCTAAGGACTCTGGGACTAAACACCTCCCTCTGCAACTGGATCCTGGATTTCCTGACGGGCCACTCCCAGGTGGTAAGGGTTGGCAACAACACATCTGCCACGCTGATCCTCAACAGTGGGGAACCTCAGGGGTGCGTATTTAGTCCCCTCCTGTCCTCTCTGTTCACCCACGACTGTGTGGCCAAACAAGACTCCAACAACATCATTAAATTTGCTGACGGCATAACAGTGGTAGGCCTGATCACTGACAATGATGAGACAGCCTATAGGGAAGAGGTCAGGGAACTGGCAGTATGGTGCCAGGACAACAACCTCTCCCTCAATGTGAACAAGACAAAGGAGCTGATTGTGGACTGCAGAAAAAGGCGGGCCGAACAGGCCCCCGTTAACATCAACGGGGCTGGAGTAGAGCGGGTCGAGAGTTTCAAGTTCCTTGGTGTCCACATCACCAACGAACTATGATGGTCCAAACACACCAAGACTTTTGTGAAAAAAAACTCCCTTGTCCTTGCCGATGACAAACATACCCATAACATGAGGCAGCTTGAAAATATGAATAGTGGGACTCAGTGAGGTGTTGTGTTGGATTTGCCTGAAACATAACTCTTTGTATTTAGAACATAAATAGATTTTTTTTGCCACATTTCGTGCAGTATTACTTTAGTGCCTTGTTGCAAATAGGATAAATGTTTTGGTATATTTTCATTCTTTACAGGCTTCCTTATTTTCACTCTGTCATTTAGGTTATTATTGTGGCGTAACTACAATGTTGTTGATCCATCCTCAGTTTTCTCCTATCACAGCCATTAAACACAGTTTCCTTCCTCTCCGGCAACTGAGTTAGGAAAGACTTCTGTATCTCTGTAGTGACTGGGGTGTATTGATTCACCATCCAAAGTGTAATTCATAACTTTACCGTGCTCAAAGGGATATTCAATGTCTGCTTTTTTATTTTACCCATCTACCAATAGGTGCCCTTCTTTGCGAGGCCTTGAAAAACCTCTTTGTGGTTAAATCAATTTTTGAAATTCACTGCTTGTCATGACTTCTACCGAAGTCGTTGCCTCTCCTTGTTCGGGCGGTGCTCGTCTTCTAGCCATCATTGATCCATTTTTCATTTTCCATTGGTTTTGTCTTGTCTTCCCACACACCTGGTTTCAATCCCATTCATTACCTGTTGTGTATTTAACCCTCTGTTTCCCATCATGTCTTTGTCAAAGATAGTTTTATGTCCAGTTCGTATTGTTTTGTATTGGGTCCTCGTACCCAATTTGTTTCATTTATCGTTATGGTTTCGGAGTTGTGTTTGTTTTATTAAACTATTCCATTCTACCAAGTTGCTGCGCCTGACCTCCCTACCACCTTTGTGACAGAATCTCTGACCACCAATGAAGTCAGCAGGAGAATTAAACTTGGTTTAAATCTAGTTAAGGAGGAAATCAATGCCTTTGCAGCCTGAATGGAGGATGTTTTAGGTACGAACCAGTCCTCGGGGATATGAGTTTATTCCCGGCCTGTGGGCTAGCACTGTTTCTGCGTGCGAGGTGGGATATAGTTTTTATAATGTTTTGTGACCTTCCCCCTAACCCCTTACCCCTTACCCATAACCCCGTACCCCTAACCCCTTACCCCTTACCCCTTACCATGGGCGGCAGCGTAGCCTAGTGGTTAGAGCGTTGGACTAGTAACCGGAAGGTTGCGAGTTTAAACCCCCGAGCTACAAGGTACAAATCTGTCGTTCTGCCCCTGAACAGGCAGTTAACCCACTGTTCCCAGGCCGTCATTGAAAATAAGAATCTGTTCTTAACTGACTTGCCTAGATAAATAAAGGTACAATTAAAAAAATTATAATAATAAATGTACCCCTTACCCCTAACCCCATACCCCTAACCCTAACCTCTAACGGGTGGTAATGGAGCCATACGTACAACAGCACTTATTCATACATGCATTAATCCATTCAGGAAACCACACACACACACACACGTGCGTTCAGTGATGAGGTACTTCATCAGCCAACTGTCGTCTTATCATGCTGAGATTTGGACCAGAAATCTTCTCATTATGGAAGAAACATCATGGTGCCCTGTGCAGCTTAACAACAAGCATATGGAGCTGTCGCCTATCTGTCCTCTTCCTCTACCCATCCTCTTCATCAACAGGCTGGGATTGCATCCCAAATGGCATCATGGTGCCCTGAGCAACTTAACAACAACTATCTGTCCTCTTCCTCTACCCATCCTCTTCATCAACAGGCTGGGGTTGCATCCCAAATGGCATCATGGTGCCCTGTAACAACAAGCATATGGAGCTGTCGCCTATCTGTCCTCTTCCTCTACCCATCCTCTTCATCAACAGGCTGGGGTTGCATCCCAAATGGCATCATGGTGCCCTGAGCAACTTAACAACAACTATCTGTCCTCTTCCTCTACCCATCCTCTTCATCAACAGGCTGGGGTTGCATCCCAAATGGCACCCTGGTCCCTTCTGGGCTCTGACTGCTGAACACTTGAACTGGAATGACCACCTGATCTGATTTTCCACACCTTAACACACACACACACACAGACACACACAAGCTCTACACACACCCATCCTCTTCATCAACAGGCTACAGACACACACACACACACGGGTTGCATCCCAAATGGCATCATTTGGTGCCCTCCAGAGCAACTTAACAATTGGTGCAACTATCTGTCCTCTTCCTCTACCCATCCTCTTCATCAACAGGCTGGGGTTGCATCCCGGAAGGTGGTGATTGACTGCTGTGCCCTGAGTTTGTTCCACCTTGGGGGCCAACAGCAACAGTTTTGATCTGTCCTGTCTTCCTCAGTGGTAGCAGGCCAGAGGTGGATCCAGTCTTGTTTGGGTTAGGGCCTGATCAAGCCTGGAGGCTGGGGTTGCATCCCAAATGGCACCCTGGTCTTTCTGGGCTCAACTGAGCCAGTGCGGAACACTTGAACTGGAAATGACCACCTGCTCTGATTTTCCACACCTTAACACACACACACACACAGACACACACAAGCTACACACAAGCTACACACACACACACACACACAAGCTACACACAAGCTACACACACACACACACACACACAGCAAACACACACACACAGGCACACACAGACACACACACACACACACACACACACACACACACACACACACACACACACACACACACACGCTACACACACACACACACACACACGCACACAGACAACACACACACACACACACACACACACACACACACACACACACACACACAACACACACACACACACACACACACACACACACACACACACACACACACACACACACATACACACATACACACACACACACACACACACACACACACACACACACACACACACACACACACACACACACACACACACACACACACACACACACACACACACACACACACACACACACACACACACATACACACACACACACACACACACACACACACACACACAGACACACACACACACACACACACACACACACACACACACACACACACACACACACACACACACACACACACACACACACACACACACACACACACACACACACACACACACACACACACACACACACACACACACACACACACACACACACACACACACACACACACACACACACACACACACACACACACACACACACACACACACACACACACATTGCATCTGCTGCTTCCAGTCTCTTATTGTTATTGCTAAATACTACACAATTTGTTACACTTTACCCTCCATCCTCCCTTTCCCCAAAACATGTGTAAATATTTGACGATAAATTGTTCCTTCCTGTATTATACTTGAAAGGCTGGTCATGTCTCACATCAACACCATCATCCCAGAAAACCTGGACCCATTTCAATTTGCATACCGCCCCAACAGATCCACAGATGATGCCATCTCTATTGCACTCCACACTGCCCTTTCCCACCTGGACAAAAAGGAACACCTACATGAGAATACTGTTCATTAACTACGGCTCAGCGTTCAACACCTTAGTGCCCACCAAGCTCATCACTAAGCTAAGGACCCTGGGACTAAACACCTCCCTCCTCAACTGGATCCTGGACTTCCTGACGGGCCGCCCCCAGGTGATAAGGGTTGGCAACAACACATCCACCACGCCTACCATCAACATGGTGGCCCCTCAGGGGCGTGTGCTTAGTCCCCTCCTGTCCTCTCTGTTCACCCACGACTGTGTGGCCAAACAAGACTCCAACAACATCATTAAATTTGCTGACGACACCAAGTTGCTAGGCCTGATCACCGTCGATGATAGGGAGGACATCAGAGATCTGGCCGTGTGGTGCCAGGACAACAACCTCTCCCTCAACGTCAGCAGGACAAAGGAGCTCATTGTGGACTACAGGAAATGGAGGGGCGAGCACGCCCCCATCCACATCGACGAGGCTGTAGTGGATTTGGGTCGAGAGCTTTAAATTCCTCAGTGTTCACATCACTAAGGAATTAACATGCTCCACACACACCAACACAGTTGTGAAGAGGGAATGCCAGTGCCTCTTCCCCCTCGGGAGGCTGAAAAAACTTGCCATGGGCCCCCTCAGCTCCTCAAAAAAAATTACACAGCAGCGCCATCGAGAGCATCTTGACCAGCTGCATCACCACTTGGTACGGCGACTGCATGGCGCTACAGAGGGTAGTGCGAACGGCCCAGTACATCACTGGGGCCAAGCTCCCTACCATCCAGGACCTCTACACCAGGCGGTGTCAGAGGATGCCCCCCTAAAAAAAGTGTTCAAAGACTCCAGGCACCCAAGCCTGTTCTCTCTGCTACCAGTCACCAAGTCTGCAGGAAGCGGTACCAGTGCACACTAACTCTCTTGCACGGACTCTATATACACACTGGACTATACCCAACACACTGGACTCTACCCAACACAACACTGGACTCTACTGGACTCTACCCAACACAATGGACTCTACCCAACACACTGGACTCTGGACTCTACCCAACACACACTCTACACAACACACTGGACACTACCCAACACACTGGACTCTACACAACACACTGGACTCTACCCAACACACTGGACTCTACCCAACACACTGGACTCTACCCAACACACTGGACTCTACCCAACACACTGGACTCTACCCAACACACAACACACTGGACTCTACCCAACACACTGGACTCTACCCAACACACTGGACTCTACCCAACACACTGGACTACCCAACACACTGGACTCTACCCAACACAATGGACTCTACCCAACACACTGGACTCTACCCAACACACTGGACTCTACCCAACACACTGGACTCTACCCAACACAATGGACTCTACCCAACACACTGGATTCTACCCAACACACTCACAGATAGGGGTAGCCTAGTGGTTAGAGCGTTGGACTAGTAACCGGAAGGTTGTGAGTTCAAACCCCTGAGCTGGACAAGGTACACATCTGTCGTTCTGCCCCTGAACAGGCAGTTAACCCGCTGTTCCTAGGCCGTCATTGAAAATAAGAATTTGTTCTTAACTGACTTGCCTGGTTAAATGAAGGTAAAATAAAATAAAATACTTACACTGACATCCCAACACATGCATAATGGCGCCACACACCAACACACACACTTACACACCAACACACACACTTACACACACACCAACACACACATTCAGACACCAAATATGCTGCTGTTACTGTCTATGATCTACCCTGTTGCCTAGTCACTTTACCCATACCTACAGTATACTGCTGTTACTGTCTATGATCTACCCTGTTGCCTAGTCACTTTACCCCTACCTACAGTATACTGCTGTTACTGTCTATGATCTACCCTGTTGCCTAGTCACTTTACCCCTACCTACAGTATACTGCTGTTACTGTCTATGATCTACCCTGTTGCCTAGTCACTTTACCCCTACCTACAGTATACTGCTGTTACTGTCTATTATCTATCCTGTTGCCTAGTCACTTTACCCCTACCTACAGTATACTGCTGTTACTGTCTATTATCTACCCTGTTGCCTAGTCACTTTACCCCTACCTACAGTATACTGCTGTTACTGTCTATTATCTATCCTGTTGCCTAGTCACTTTACCCCTACCTACAGTATACTGCTGTTACTGTCTATTATCTATCCTGTTGCCTAGTCACTTTACCCCTACCTACAGTATACTGCTGTTACTGTCTATTATCTACCCTGTTGCCTAGTCACTTTACCCCTACCTACAGTATACTGCTGTTACTGTCTATGATCTACCCTGTTGCCTAGTCACTTTACCCCTACCTACAGTATACTGCTGTTACTGTCTATTATCTATCCTGTTGCCTACCTACAGTATACTGCTGACTGTCTATTATCTATCCTTTACCCCTAATACAGTATTGATTTGATTTGATTGATTTTCAGGTCTCTACCACAGATGCTCTGTTCTGGTTCATATCCGGTCTCTGGCTGGGCCACTACCAAGGACATTCAGTTAGACTTATCTATCCTTTAGCCCTACCTACAGTTATCTTGGCTGTGTATTATCTATCCGTTTACCCCTGTTGGAAGGTGAACCTTCACCCCTGTCTGAGTCCTTAGCGCTACCCGTATACTGCAGGTTTTCCTTTACCCCTAAGGATCTCTCTGTTCTTTGCTCTGTTTATCCTTTACCCCCCTACAGTATACTGACTGGTCTCCCTGCCATCCTGAAAAACATCCCCACAGCATGATTCTGCCACCACCATGCTTCCCTGTTGGATAGTGCCAGGTTTCCTATAAACATGCTGTTATGCTATGATCTACCCTGTTGCCTAGTCACTTTACCCCTAGTATACATGTCTATGATCAGGGCAAACCTACAGTTCAATCTTGGTTTCATCAGACTACCCTGTTGAATCTTGTTTCTCATGGTCTGAGAGTCCTATCCTGGTGCCTAGTCACTTTGGCAAACTACAGCGCTGGCTGTCATGTGTCTTTTGCCGAGGAACCCCTACCTTCTGCTGTTACTGTCCACTCTACCATAAAGGCCTGATTGGTACAGTATACTGCTGTCCTTCTGGAAGATTCTCCCATCTCCACAGAGGAACTCTGGAGCTCTGTCAGGGAGTTGTTCCCTACTAGTATTCTTCATTAGCCCAGCACCTATGTCTTTACAGGATGTTACTGTATGACCATCCTTTGCTCTAGTCAGTGACCATCAGTTTCTTGGTGATCTACCCTGTTGCCTAGTCCTTTCCCCCCTGATTGCTGTTACAGTTTGGCTACCCTGGGCAGTTCTTACCCATACCTACAGTATACTGCTGTTCTGTCTAAACTTCTTCCATTTAGACAGTTATGGAGGCCACTGTGTTCTTGGGGACCTTCAATGCTGTAGACATTTTTGGTACCCATCCCCAGATCTGTGCCTCGTCACAATCCCGTCTCGGAGCTCTACAGACAATTCCTTCAACCTCATGACTTGGTATTTGCTCTGACATGCACGGTCAACTGTTGGGCCTTTATATAGACAGGTGTGTGCCTTTCCAAATCATGTCCAATCAATTGAATTTTCCACAGGTGGACTCCAATCAAGTTGTAGAAACATCTCAAGGATGATCAATGGAAACAGGATGCACCTGAGCTCAATTTCTGTTTTTATTTTTGATATTTGCAAAAAGGGGGAATTGTATGTAGATTGATGAGGATTTATACTTTTTTTTCATCCATTTTAGAATAAGGCTGTAATGTAAGACAATGTGGAAAAAGTCAAGAGGTCTGAATACTTTCTGAAGGCGCTGTATATATGTTCAAAGCTACCTCAATTATAGCGTACCCCTGCACATCGCCTCGGTGCTGGTACTCCATGTATATAGCCATGGTACTTTCTACTTCCTGTCTTATAGCCATGGAATACTTTCTACTTCCTGTATTTTGCCATGGTACTTCCTAGAGACCATGTACCTTCTGGAAGATTCTCCCATCTCCACAGAGGAACTCTGCTCTGTCAGGGAGTTGTTCTTTCTAGTTCCTGTATATAGCCATGGCACCTTTGTCTTTAAGGATGTGCGTATGACCACAAACTTTGCTCTGTCCTGTATGAGCCATGGTTCTTTCTGACTTCCTGTGATAGCCATGGCCTTTCTCCCCTGATTGGTCAGTTTGGCTACTTTCAGTTCTTGTAGAGTCTTGGTTGTTCCAAACTTCTTCCATTTAAGAATTATGCCATGGCCACTGTGTTCTTGGGGACCTTCAATGCTATATAGCCATGTTTGGTACTTTCACTTCCAGATCTGTGCCATGGTACTTTCCCTCTCGGAGCCTGGTACAATTCCTTCAACCTCATGCCATGGTACTTTTACTTCCTGTACATGCCATGGTACTTTCTGGGCCTGTATATAGCCATGGTGCCTTTCCAAATCTTCCAATCAATTAGCCATGGACTCCAATCAAGTTGTACTTCCTGAAACATCCAAGGATGATCAATTCAGGATGCACCTGAGCTCAATTTCTGTTTTTATTTTGATATTTGCAAAAAGGGGGAATTGTATGTAGATTGATGAGTATTTATATTTTTTTCAGCCATTTTAGAATAAGGCTGTTCTAAGATAATGTATTTTGGAAAAAGTCAAGCCATGAATACTTTCTGAAGGCGCTGTATATTTGCCATGGTACTTTCTAGCGTACCCCTGCACATCGCCTCGGTGCTGGTACTCCATGTATATAGCCATGGTACTTTCTACTTCCTGTATATAGCCATGGTACTTTCTACTTCCTGTATTTTGCCATGGTACTTTCTACTTCCTGTATATAGCCATGGTACTTTCTACTTCCTGTATATAGCCATGGTACTTTCTACTTCCTGTATATAGCCATGGTACTTTCTACTTCCTGTATTTTGCCATGGTACTTTCTACTTCCTGTATTTAGCCATGGTACTTTCTACTTCCTGTATATAGCCATGGTACTTTCTACTTCCTGTATATAGCCATGGTACTTTCTACTTCCTGTATATAGCCATGGTACTTTCTACTTCCTGTATTTTGCCATGGTACTTTCTACTTCCTGTATTTTGCCATGGTACTTTCTACTTCCTGTATATAGCCATGGTACTTTCTACTTCCTGTATTTAGCCATGGTACTTTCTACTTCCTGTATTTTGCCATGGTACTTTCTACTTCCTGTATTTTGCCATGGTACTTTCTACTTCCTGTATATAGCCATGGTACTTTCTACTTCCTGTATTTTGCCATGGTACTTTCTACTTCCTGTATATAGCCATGGTACTTTCTACTTCCTGAATATAGCCATGGTATTTTCTACTTTCTGTAAAGCCATGGTACTTTCTACTTCCTGTATTTTGCCATGGTACTTTTACTTCCTGTATTTTGCCATGCTACTTTCTACTTCCTGTATTTTGCCATGGTACTTTCTACTTCCTGTATATAGCCATGGTACTTTCTACTTCCTGTATATAGCCATGGTACTTTCTACTTCCTGTATATAGCCATGGTACTTTCTACTTCCTGTATTTTGCCATGGTACTTTCTACTTCCTGTATATAGCCATGGTACTTTCTACTTCCTGTATTTTGCCATGGTACTTTCTACTTCCTGTATATAGCCATGGTACTTTCTACTTCCTGTTGGGATTGTAAGGTCTCTTAAGGAAGCATTTCACGGTCATCAGAAAGAAAGGAGGACCAAGGCACTTCATATAATCAATTAAAATATATTTATTTGTATGGCATGTTCAATAGAAACTTTTTAAACTTTTTAAGTTTAAAAATGTGTTTTAGCTGCATGGCCTTCGTCAGGGAGTACAGGTCTACAGCACGTTGTATTAGGCGTATGTTAGAAATACAATTTGATTTGATTTGTGTTCCACATGTTACTTTTATTTGTTATTATTATTCGTTGTTCACTGTGTATTTATTCCTCATGTCACTATATTCATTTGTTTATGTATTTAAAAATAATCTTTATCTTAACTCTGTATTGTTGGAAAAGGATCCATAAGTTTAAGAAGCATTTCACTGTTAGTCTACACCTGTATGTGACAAATCACATTTGATTTGATTTATACTTGTGCTCAAATGTTTATTATTTTATTGTATTTATAATAAAAATGTTCTATTCTACTGAACCATTTACCTTAAGTTCCTCTTCTTATATTTTATATGTTCTTATTGTTGTTTAGTTGTTAAGAGGGAACATGGAAGTCAACATTGGGTTGGATGGTGTGTACTGCGTGTATACTGTAAATACGACTAATAAAGCCTGGAACTAGATGGATGCTGGACATAAAGTCTGTTTTCAGAGAATGATGTACTATCTGCTGGGGTTGGCAATGGACCGAGGGCTACAAAAGGTCTCTCTCTCTCTCTCTCTTTCTGTTCTCTCTCTCTCTCTGTTCTCTCTGTTCTCTCTGTTCTCTCTCTGTTCTCTCTCTCTCTCTGTTCTCTCTTTCTCACACTCTCTCTCTCTGTTCTCTCTTTCTCACACTCTCTCTCTGTTCTCTCTCTCTGTTCTCTCTTTCTCACTCTCTCTCTCTGTTCTCTCTCTCTGTTCTCTCTTTTCTCACTCTCTCTCTCTCTGTTCTCTCTCTCTCTCTCTCTCTCTCTGTACTCTCTTTCTCTCTCTCTGTCTCTCTCTGTTCTCTCTTTCTCACACTCTCTCTCTGTTCTCTCTCTCTCTCTCTGTTCTCTCTTTCTCACACTCTCTCTCTCTGTTCTCTCTTTCTCACACTCTCTCTCTCTGTTCTCTCTTTCTCACTCTCTCTCTCTCTACTCTCTTTCTCTCTCTCTGTCTCTCTCTGTTCTCTCTTTCTCACACTCTCTCTCTGTCTCTCTCTGTTCTCTCTTTCTCACACTCTCTCTCTGTCTCTCTCTATCTCTTCTTAGGGCTTTCTGAAGGACTGTCCCAGCGGCAACCTGAACGTCGAGGAGTTCAAGAAGATCTACGCCAACTTCTTCCCGTACGGAGATGCCTCCAAGTTCGCCGAGCACGTCTTCCGAACGTTTGACACCAACAACGACGGCACCATCGACTTCCGGGAGTTCATCATCGCGCTGAGTGTCACGTCACGGGGAAAGCTGGAGCAGAAACTGAAGTGGGCCTTCAGCATGTATGACTTGGATGGGAATGGGTACATCAGCCGTGATGAGATGTTGGAGATCGTACAGGTGAGACATGGGATTTGTAGTCCTGGTGGAGGTCGTACAGGTGAGGAGGTCCACTTCAGTTTCTGCTCCAGCTTGCCCAGCTCGTTTTAGTAATCAATGTTTCTCATTTAAATGTGGTTGAATACTTCCTCCTGCTTCCTCTCTAGGTTTCTTCCTAGGTTCCTGCCTCCTAGGTAGTTGTTCTTAGCCATCGTGCTTCTTCCTCTGCATTGCTTGCTCTTTGGGGTTTTAGGCCGGGTTTCTGTAAAGCACTGCTGATGTGAAAAAGGGATGTATGAATGACATTTCAGTTTGTGTCACGGGATTCTTCTGGTGAAAGAGAGGCGGACCAAAACGCAGCGTGGTTATTGTGATACATCTTTAATGAAGATGATAAATGAACAATATACAAAACAAGAAATGTGGAAAAAAAACGAAAACAGCCCTATCTGGTGTAACAAACACAAAGACAGGAACAATCACCCACAAAACCCAACACCAAACAGGGATACCTAAATATGGCTCCCAATCAGAGACAACGACTAACACCTGCCTCTGATTGAGAACCATATCAGGCCAAACATAGAAATAGACAAACTAGACATCCAACATAGAATGCCCACTCAGATCACACCCTGACCAACCAAAACATAGAAACATACAAAGCAAACTATGGTCAGGGTGTGACAGTTTGATTGATCCTACAGGACAATAGACACATCGGTCATGATGGAGATCCTACAGGACAATAGACATACCAGTCATGATGGAGATCCTACAGGACAATAGACACATCAGTCATGATGGAGATCCTACAGGACAATAGACACATCAGTCATGATGGAGATCCTACAGGACAATAGACACATCAGTCATGATGGAGATCCTACAGGACAATAGACATACCAGTCATGATGGAGATCCTACAGGACAATAGACACATCAGTCATGATGGAGATCCTACAGGACAATAGACATACCGGTCATGATGGAGATCCTACAGGACAATAGACATACCAGTCATGATGGAGATCCTACAGGACAATAGACACATCAGTCATGATGGAGATCCTACAGGACAATAGACATACCAGTCATGATGGAGATCCTACAGGACAATAGACATACCAGTCATGATGGAGATCCTACAGGAGAATAGACACATCGGTCATGATGGAGATCCTACAGGACAATAGACATACCAGTCATGATGGAGATCCTACAGGACAATAGACACATCAGTCATGATGGAGATCCTACAGGACAATAGACACATCAGTCATGATGGAGATCCTACAGGACAATAGACACATCAGTCATGATGGAGATCCTACAGGACAATAGACACATCAGTCATGATGGAGATCCTACAGGACAATAGACACATCAGTCATGATGGAGATCCTACAGGACAATAGACACATCAGTCATGATGGAGATCCTACAGGACAATAGACATATCAGTCATGATGGAGATCCTACAGGACAATAGACACATCAGTCATGATGGAGATCCTACAGGACAATAGACACATCAGTCATGATGGAGATCCTACAGGACAATAGACACATCGGTCATGATGGAGATCCTACAGGACAATAGACACATCAGTCATGATGGAGATCCTACAGGACAATAGACACATCAGTCATGATGGAGATCCTACAGGACAATAGACACATCAGTCATGATGGAGATCCTACAGGACAATAGACATACCAGTCATGATGGAGATCCTACAGGACAATAGACATACCAGTCATGATGGAGATCCTACAGGACAATAGACATACCAGTCATGATGGAGATCCTACAGGACAATAGACATACCAGTCATGATGCAGATCCTACAGGACAATAGACACATCAGTCATGATGGAGATCCTACAGGACAATAGACATACCAGTCATGATGGAGATCCTACAGGACAATAGACACATCAGTCATGATGGAGATCCTACAGGACAATAGACATACCAGTCATGATGGAGATCCTACAGGACAATAGACATACCAGTCATGATGGAGATCCTACAGGAGAATAGACATACCGGTCATGATGGAGATCCTACAGGAGAATTTCACTAGGGCCCATAGGGTGACAGACCCCACACATAATCAAGGACCCCACGCCCCCCAGCCACGTCGGCCAGACGGTAAGGGAGTGGACAGCTCGTACTTCCAAGTAGTAGATGTCCTGGATGGGTGGCAGCACGGTCCCAGTGATGTACTGGGCCGTCGTCACCACCCGCTCTAATCAAATCAAATCCAATTTTATTTGTCACATACACATGGTTAGCAGATGTTAATGCGAGTGTAGCGAAATGCTTGTGCTTCTAGTTCCGACAATGCAGTGATAACCAACAAGTAATCTAACTAACAATTCCAAAACTACTACCTTATACACAGTATAAGGGGATAAAGAATATGTACATAAGGATATATGAATGAGTGATGGTACAGGGCAGCATACAGTAGATGGTATCGAGTCATTGGCCAGATTATCACGCGAAGAGAAAGATAAAAAGTAACTTTCCTAAGAAAATAAGCCTTTTTAAACCATGACCTGGGTGATTCCATGACCTGGGTGATTCCATGACCTGAGTGATTCCATGACCTGGGTGATTCCATGACCTGGGTGATTCCATGACCTGGGTGATTCCATGACCTGAGTGATTCCATGACCTGGGTGATTCCATGACCTGGGTGATTCCATGACCTGGGTGATTCCATGACCTGGGTGATTCCATGACCTGGGTGATTCCATGACCTGAGTGATTCCATGACCTGGGTGATTCCATGACCTGGGTGATTCCATGACCTGAGTGATTCCATGACCTGGGTGATTCCATGACCTGGGTGATTCCATGACCTGGGTGATTCCATGGCCTGGGTGATTCCATGACCTGGGTGATTCCATGACCTGAGTGATTCCATGACCTGGGTGATTCCATGACCTGGGTGATTCCATGACCTGGGTGATTCCATGACCTGGGTGATTCCATGGCCTGGGTGATTCCATGACCTGGGTGATTCCATGACCTGGGTGATTCCATGACCTGGGTGATACCATGGCCTGGGTGATTCCATGGCCTGGGTGATTCCATGGCCTGGGTGATTCCATGACCTGGGTGATTCCAGCTTTGTATTTAGATACAGTACATTGGGGAGGCAGCCTAGTGGTTAGAGCATTGGACTATTAACCGGAAGGTTGCGAGTTCAAACCCCTGAGCTGACAAGGTACAAATCTGTTGTTCTGCCCCTGAACAGGCAGTTAACCCACTGTTCCCAGGCCGTCATTGAAAATAAGAATATGTTCTTAACTGACTTGCCTGGTTAAATAAAGGTAAAATTAAAAATTAAATTAATTCAGGAAGCGAGAGCGTTAAAACAGAAATCTGCGTTCAACCCTGTGTTGTATGGCGTGAGACTAGTATTGTCCCTTTTACTCTGAGAATTACCGGTCATTGACTGATTGGCTGAAAGCAGTGACGACATCAGACCACCAGGACGACATGTACCACGAGTGTGACAAAAAACATACTTTATTACTACTCTAATGACGTTGATAAGCAGTTTTTTAATAGCAATATAAGGCACCTCTGGGGTTTGTGATATATGGCCAATATACCACGGCTAAGGACTATCCAGGCACTCCGCGTCACCTCGTACATAAGACCATCCCTTAGCCGTGGTGTATCAGGCCATATACCACACCCCTTCAGGCCATATACCACACCCCTTCAGGCCATATACCACACCCCTTCAGGCCATATACCACACCCCTTCAGGCCATATACCACACCCCTTCAGGCCATATACCACACCCCTTCAGGCCATATACCACACCCCATCAGGCCATATTGCTTAAATATACTACTATCCTATTGTATTAAAACCTTTAACCTTAAAATGAACCCAAAAGCATGTCAACAACTAGTTTAACAGCTGCAACCATTGTAAACGTAATCTGTTTAATGTACTCTATCAGTCAAACGTTTTCAAGGGTTTTTCTTTATTTTTACTATTTTCTACATTGTAGAATAACAGTGAAGACATCAAAACTATGAAATAACACATGTGAAATCATCTCGTAGCAAGAAAGTGTTAAACAAATTTGCACACTCTAGTTTTGATGTCTTCACTATTATTCTACAATGTAGAAAATAGTAAAAAATAAAGAAAAACCCTTGAATGAGTCTGTGTTCTCAAACTTTTGACTGTTAGTGTATTACGGGGCGGCAGGTTAGCCTAGTGGTTAGACTGTTGGACTAGTAACCGGAAGGTTGCAAGTTCAAACCCCTGAGCTGACAAGGTACAAATCTGTTGATCTGCCCCTGAACAGGCAGTTAACCTGCTGTTCCCAGGCTGTCATTGAAAATAAGAATTTGTTCTTAACTGACTTGCCTAGTTAAATAATAGTAAAAATATAAAAAATACTATTTAACTGTATTAAAAGATTTAACCTTAACCAGTTATGCATAAGGGGGCGCTATTTAAATTTTTGGATGAAAAACGTTCCCGTTTTAAACAAGATATTTTGTCACGAAAAGATGCTCGACTATGCATATAATCGACAGCTTCGGAAAAAAAACACTCTGACGTTTCCAAATCTGCAAAGATATTATCTGTGAGTGCCACAGAACTGATGCTACAGGCGAAACCAAGATGAAATTTCAAACAGGAAATGCCCCAGATTTTGGAGGTGCTTTGTTCCAATGTCTCCTTATATGGCTGTGAATGCGCAAGAAATGGGCCGACACTTTCTGTCGTTTCCCCAAGGTGTCTGCAGCATTGTGACGTATTTATAGGGATATCATTGGAAGATTGACCATAAGAGACTACATTTACGAGGTGTCCGCTTGGTGTCCTCCGTCGAAACTATTGCGTAATCTCCAGGTGCGTGCATGTTTCCATTTTGAACAGAGGAGAAACCAAACTGCCACAAGTGACTTATCATCGAATAGATATGTGAAAAACACCTTGAGGATTGATTCTAAACAACGTTTGCCATGTTTCTGTCGATATTATGGAGTTAATTTGGAAAAAAGTTTGAGTTTTAATGACTGAATTTTCGGGTTTTTTTCTCAGCCAAAGATGAACAAAACGGAGCGATTTCTCCTACACAAATAATATTTTTGGAAAAACTGAACATTTGCTATCTAACTGAGGGTCTCCTCATTGAAAACATCTGATGTTCTTCAAAGGTAAATGATTTTATTTGAATGCTTGTCTTGTTTTTGTGAAAATGTTGCCTGCTGAATGCTAGGCTTAATGCTATGCTAGCTATCAATACTCTTACACAAATGCTTGTTTTGCTATGGTTGAAAAGCATATTTTGAAAATCTGAGATGACAGTGTTGTTAACAAAAAGCTAAGCTTGAGAGCCAATATATTTATTTCATTTCATTTGCGATTTTCATGAATAGTTAACGTTGCGTTATGCTAATGAGCTTGAGGCTATACTTAAGAACCCGGATACGGGATTGCTCGTCGCAACAGGTTAAGGAACCTCATCGCTTGATCGGTAGAACTGCATCCACTATCTTACTGCTACAACTGTACTGAAAACGTTCACCTCAAACCATCCTTGTATAAGGGATTAGGACTAATGATGTCATATGGTAAAAATCTGGACTATTTGATTTATTTCACCTTTATTTAACCAGGTAGGCAAGTTGAGAACAAGTTCTCATTTACAATTGCGACCTGGCCAAGATAAAGCAAAGCAGTTCGATTACATACAACAACACAAGAGTTACACATGGAGTAAAACAAACATACAGTCAATAATACAGTATAAATAAGTCTATATACAATGTGAGCAAATGAGGTGAGATAAGGGAGGTAAAGGCAAAAAAAAGGCCATGGTGGCGAAGTAAATACAATATAACAAGTAAAACACTGGAATGGTAGATTTGCAGTGGTAGAATGTGCAAAGTAGAGATAGAAATAAAGGAGCTAAATAAATAAATAAATACAGTAGGGGGAGAGGTATTTGTTTGGGCTAAATTATAGATGGGCTATGTACAGGTGCAGTAATCTGTGAGCTGTTCTGACAGCTGGTGCTTAAAGCTAGTGAGGGAGATACAGTGCCTTGCGAAAGTATTCGGCCCCCTTGAACTTTGCGACCTTTTGCCACATTTCAGGCTCTAACGGACCTCTGAGACTATCACAGTGCAGTTGCATTTATACGGAGACTTGATTACACACAGGTGGATTGTATTTATCATCATTAGTCATTTAGGTCAACATTGGATCATTCAGAGATCCTCACTGAATTTCTGGAGAGAGTTCGCTGCACTGAAAGTAAAGGGGCTGAATAATTTTACACGCCCAATTTTTCAGTTTTTGATTTGTTAAAAAAGTTTGAAATATCCAATAAATGTCGTTCCACTTCATGATTGTGTCCCACTTGTTGTTGATTCTTCACAAAAAAATACAGTTTTATATCTTTATGTTTGAAGCCTGAAATGTGGCAAAAGGTCGCAAAGTTCAAGGGGGCCGAATACTTTCGCAAGGCACTGTAAGTGCTTCCAGTTTCAGAGATTTTTGTTGTTCGTTCCAGTCATTGGCAGCAGAGAACTGGAAGGAGAGGCGGCCAAAGTAAGAATTGGTTTTGGGGGTGACCAGAGAGATATCCCTGCTGGAGCGCGTGCTACAGGTGGGTGCTGCTATGGTGACCAGCGAGCTGAGATAAGGGGGGACTTTACCTAGCAGGGTCTTGTAGATGACTTGGAGCCAGTGGGTTTGACGACGAGTATGAAGCGAGGGCCAGCCAACGAGAGCATACAGGTCGCAGTGGTGGGTAGTATATGGGGCTTTGGTGACAATAATGATAATAAATAATGCAGAAGATTCTCAGATTGACAGATAGAAGTGAAGAACTCTGCCCCCTAGTGGGGAGATTTTTTGCTGCACAATCCAATAGAACGGCTGACCGTTGCATAGTTTGCTGTCAGCGTGGTTCTTAGAGATGCTAGTGTCAAGTGACAGATTCTTAGGATCTAAGGTGAGCGAGTGGAAACACAACAGGATCAGGATTTAAAACAGAATGTGGGTTTAGTTCACCTTTTTGTTTTTTACAGCAGGAGTCATTCTTCAGATGGCTCGAAGGAACATTTTCCACACCATTTAAAAGGACACTAACAAAACCAATCAAAGGTGCTTAAAAAACGTCAGGGCAGGTGTTCCATGCCAGAAAGGCAGGCATCCATATTGTCTCCCTCATCAATCCATTTTCCCCAAATGCTCCCCGGAAACAACCACGCCTCTGAACTGCAGCCCCTCCTGTGGGTGGTCACACCTCAAACAGAGGGAAACACACACAACAACAACAACAACAACTAATTTGTCAATGAACCAATGAAATTTCTGGCTTGATTATAGCCCACTGGGCACAGACATCAATTCATAGTCTATTCTGCATTTGATTCAACTTAATTTCATTGAAATTACCTAGAAACAACATTGATTCAATCAGTGTGTGCCCAGTGGGAAGGCAATTAGCCACACCTGTGACATCAGCATTGTTTCGTTAGCTGGCCAGTGAAGAGGTTACGTAGGGTTGGTCATGAATATTTTGGGTCGGGAATTACGGTGTTGTGTGGTTCTTGTTGGAACTGGGAAGTCGTTACCAGTTTAGGAGACAGTTACAAGAGAGAGTGAGAAAGAAACAGATTGGGGTACATAGATATAGGGAAAGTTTGAGAAAGAGAAGGAAAACGGGTGGAGAGAATAGATTAAAATGGGGAAAAGAAAGAGAGAGATGGTTCTGTATTGTACTGAGAGCAGTATGGTTGCAAGCGCTGTGTGCTCCAGGATTAGTGAGTTAAATTTAACCAGGGTTTATCCCTGAGTGTGCAGAATACTGGGATTATCCCCGGGCTCACTGAGGTTCTGCTTTGCTGAATGAGAGGAGGATAGACAGAGGAGAGGAGAGGGAGGAGAGAGGGAGAGGAAAGGAGGCGAGAAATAGGAAATAAGAAAAGGAGAGAGGAGAAGGGAGGGAAGGGAAAGGCCAAGATATTATCACTGAGGATGGCGGGATTGAGAGAGAGAGAGATGGATGAGGGGTGATGAAGGGGGTGAGAGAGAGAGAGAGAGAGAGAGAGAGAGAGAGATAGCTATAGAGAGAGAGAAGGTAGTTACACTGTAAACAGAAGAGAGGGTGAAAAGCTTCAAGTGCAAATCACTGGACAATCTGAAATGTTCCATTCACACAGACAGTGTGTTGAAGAAGGTGCAACAGCTCCTCAGGAGGCTGAAGGAATTATGCTTGGCCGCCAAGAGCCTCAGAAACTTCTATAGAAGCACCATTGAGAGCATCCTGTCGGGTTATATCACCGCCTGGTACGGCAACTGCACCGTCTGCTCTCCAGAGGATGGTGTGATCAGCCCAACTCATCATCGCACACTGCCTGCTCTTCAGGACATCTACAGCACTCGGTGTCACAGGAAGGTGAAGTAGATCATTAAGGACCTCAGCCACCCGAGTCACTGCCTGTTCACCCCGCTACCATCTAGTAGATCATTAAGGACCTCAGCCACCCGAGTCACTGCCTGTTCACCCCGCTACCATCTAGAAGATGGTGACAGTACAGGTGCATCAAACCTGGGACAAAGAGACTGAGAAACAGCTTCTATCTCCAGGCCATCAGACTGTTAAACAGTCTCCACTAGCCGGCATCCGCCCAGTTTCCTGCCCTGTACCTTAGAGACTGCTGCCCTATGTACATAGTTACACAGTGGGGCAAAAAGTATTTAGTCAGCCACCAATTGTGCAAGTTCTCCCACTTAAAAAGATGAGAGAGGCCTGTAATTTCCATCATAGGTACATTTCAACTATGACAGACAAAATGAGAAAAAAATCCAGAAAATCACATTGTAGGATTTTTTAAAGAATTGATTTGCAAATTATGGTGTAAAATAAGTATTTGGTCAATAACAAAAGTTTATCTCAATACTTTGTTATATACCCTTTGTTGGCAATGGCAGAGGTCAAACGTTTTCTGTAAGTCTTCACAAGGTTTTCACACACTGTTGCTGGTATTTTGGCCCATTCCTCCATGCAGATCTCCTCTAGAGCAGTGATGTTTTGGGGCTGTTGCTGGGCAATACGGACTTTCAACTCCCTCCAAAGATTTTCTATGGGGTTGAGATCTGGAGACTGGCTGGGCTACTCCAGGACCTTGAAATGTTTCTTACGAAGCCACTCCTTCGTTACCCGGCAGTGTGTTTGGGATCATTGTCATGCTGAAAGACCCAGCCACGTTTCATCTTCAATGCCCTTGCTGATGGTAGGCTTTGTTACTTTGGTCCCAGCTCTCTGCAGGTCATTCACTAGGTCCCCCCGTGTGGTTCTGGGATTTTTGCTCACCATTCTTGTGATCATTTTGACCCCATGGGGTGAGATCTTGCGTGGAGCCCTAGATCGAGGGAGATTATCAGTGGTCTTGTATGTCTTCCATTTCCTAATAATTGCTCCAACCAAGCTGCTTACCTATTGCAGATTCAGTCTTCCCAGCCTGGTGCAGGTCTACAATTTTGTTTCTGGTGTCCTTTGACAGCTCTTTGGTCTTGGCCATAGTGGAGTTTGGAGTGTGACTCTTTGAGGTTGTGGACAGGTGTCTTTTATACTGATAACAAGTTTAAACAGGTGCCATTAATACAGGTAACGAGTGGAGGACAGAGGAGCCTCTTAAAGAAGAAATCTTGCTTTTTTGTAGGTGACCAAATACTTATTTTCCACCTAAATTTGCAAATAAATTCATTAAAAATCCTACAATGTGATTTTCTGGATTTTTTCCCCTCTTTTTGTCTGTCATAGTTGAAGTGTACCTATGATGAAAATTACAGGCCTCTCTTATCTTTTTAAGTGGGAGAACTTGCACAATTGGTGGCTGACTAAATACTTTCTTGCCCCACTGTATGTAACACTGGTTTACACACTGTTCAAATCATATGTATATACTGCATTCTAGTCAAGGCCTATCCTATTGAACTATTGCTATTATTATTATTATTATTATTATTATATATGCTAACTATTATTATCCTACACTGGCCAGCTTATCAGGTACACCACCCCGTTCACTGAAAAATGATCACTCCTGCAGACAGTCACATGTCCGTAGTTGCTTATTAAAACAGGCAGACAGGCATCATTCGAACGTTAGAATGGGGCAAAACTAGTGACCTAAGCGACTTTTGAGCGTGGTAGTATCGTTCTGTGCCGGGCATGTTGGATCCAGGATCTCAGAAACAACTGACTTTCCTGGACTTTTCACGCACGGCACTGTCTAGGGTTTCCTGTTTCGGTGCGACAAACAAAACAACATCCAGTCAGCAGCAGTCCTGTGGGCGAAAAACAGCTAATTGGCAAGAATGGAAAGAATAGGGCAAGCTAACAGATGGGCCACAAACAGGGAAATAACGGTGCAGTACAACAGTGGTGTGCAGAACGGCATCAAGGGAAACACACAACTCGTCGGTCCTTGTCACAGACGGGCTGTTGCAGCAGAAGACCACACCGGGTTCCACTCCTATCAAATATAAACAAGAAGAAGTGGCTCTCTACCTCTCCCTCCTGACCTCCCTCCCTCTCCCTATCCCCCTACCTACCTCCCTCTCCCACCCTCTCTCCCTATCTCCCTCCCTCTTTCCCTCTCCCTACCTCCCTCCCTGCCTCTCCCTACCTCTCTCTCCCTCTCCCTACCTACCTCCCTCCCCCTACCTACCTCTCTCCCTCTCCCTACCTCCCTCCCTCTCCCTCCTGCTCTACCTCCCTCCCCCTACCTACCTCTTTCCCTCTCCCTACCTCCCTCCCTCTCCCTACCTCTCTCCCTCCCTCTTTCCCTCTCCCTACCTCCCTCCCTGCCTCTCCCTACCTTTCTCTCCCTCTCCCTACCTACCTCCCTCCCCCTACCTACCTCTCTCCCTCTCCCTACCTCCCTCCCTGCCTCTCCCTACCTTTCTCTCCCTCTCCCTACCTACCTCCCTCCCCCTACCTACCTCTCTCCCTCCTGCTCTACCTCCCTCCCTCTCCCTCCCTCTCTACCTCCCTCTCTACCTCCCTCTCTACCTCTCCCTCTCCCTACCTCCCTCCCTCCCTCCCTCTCCCTACCTACCTTTCTCTCCCTACCTCCATCCCTCTCCCTACCTCTCTCCATCCCTCTCCCTACCTCTCTCTCTCCCTCTCCCTACTTCTATCCCTCTCCCTACCTCCATCCCTCTCCCTACCTCTCTCCATCCCTCTCCCTACCTCCATCCCTCCCCTACCTCCATCCCTCTCCCTACCTCTCCCTCTCCCTACTTCTATCCCTCTCCCTACCTCCATCCCTCTCCCTACCTCCATCCCTCTCCCTACCTCCTCCCTCTCTCCCTCTCCCCTCCCTACCTCCATCCCTCTCCCTACCTCCCTCCATCCCTCTCCCTACCTCTCTCTCTCCCTCTCCCTACTGCTATCCCTCTCCCTACCTCCATCCCTCTCCCTACCTCTCTCCATCCCTCTCCCTACCTCCATCCCTCTCCCTACCTCTCTCTCTCCCTCTCCCTACTTCTATCCCTCTCCCTACCTCCATCCCTCTCCCTACCTCCATCCCTCTCCCTACCTCCATCCCTCTCCCTACCTCTCTCTCTCCCTCTCCCTACCTCCATCCCTCTCCCTACCTCCCTCCATCCCTCTCCCTACCTCTCTCCATCCCTCTCCCTACCTCCCTCGCTTACTTGCTCCCTCCCTCTCTCCTCAGGCCATTTATAAGATGGTGTCATCTGTGATGAAGATGCCGGAGGATGAGGCCACGCCGGAGAAGAGAACAGACAAGATCTTCAGACAGATGGACCTCAATAATGATGGTGAGAGAGGGGGGGGACAAGGGATGGGGGAGAATGGGTGGGGATCACTGTCATGTTACAGGTTTGAGAGTGTCTGAGCAGTATTTGTGTCAGTATTTCAATTCTTCCGTTTACTCTCTTTCAATTCCTGTTCTCCTATCGCTTTCTCTTCCTCCTCTCTGTTCTCATTTAACATTCCCCTCCCTGTATCGTTTTTCCTTTCTCTCTCTCCGCTCCTCTCTCTCTCTCTCTCTCTCTCTCTCTCTCTCTCTCTCTCTCTGTCTCTCTCTCTCTCTCTCTCTCTGTCTCTCTCTCTGTCTCTCTCTCTCTGTCTCTCTCTCTCTCTCTCTCTCTCTCTCTCTCTCTCTCTCTCTCTCTCTCTCTCTTTGTCTCTCTCTTCGTCTCTCTCTCTCTCTGTCTCTCTGTCTCTCTCTCTCTCTCTCTCACTCTCTCTCCGCTCCTCTCTCTCTCTCTCTCTCTCTCTCTCCGCTCCTCTCTCTCACTCTCTGTCTCTCTCTCTCTCTCCACTCCTCTCTCTCTCCTCTCTCTCTCTCTCTCTCTCTCTCTCTCTCTCTCTCTCTCTGTCTCTCTCTCTCTCTCTCTCTCTGTCTCTCTCTCTGTCTCTCTCTCTGTCTCTCTCTCTGTCTCTCTCTGTCTCTCTCTCTCTCTCTCTCTTTGTCTCTCTCTCTTTCTCTCTCTCTCTCTCTCTCTCTCTCTCTCTCTCTCTCTCTCTCTCTCTCTCTCTCTCTCTCTCTCTTTCTCTCTTTGTCTCTCTCTCTCTCTGTCTCTCTGTCTCTCTCTCTCTCACTCTCTCTCCGCTCCTCTCTCTCTCTCTCTCTCTCTCTCTCCGCTCCTCTCTCTCACTCTCTGTCTCTCTCTCTCTCTCCACTCCTCTCTCTCCGCTCCTCTCTCTCTCTCTCTCTCTCTCTCTCTCTCTCTCTCTCCGCTCCTCTCTCTCGCTCTCTCTCTCTCCGCTCCTCTCTCTCACTTCCCTCTTTCCCTTTTCTCTCCATCCCCCCAGGTAAACTGTCACTGGAAGAGTTCATTAAAGGTGCCAAAAGTGATCCCTCTATCGTGCGGCTACTCCAGTGTGACCCCAGCTCCGCCTCCCAGTTCTAACCCCGCCCGCCCACCTAGCCTGCCACGCCCACCCTGATTGCTATGGAAATAGTAACTCCAATTAGTTTATGATGGTTCTCATCACTCATATATTTTTGGTGTACAAGATGGAGGAAGAGTTTTAAAAGGAGATGAAGCAAAAATCATGATCATTTTACTTTACTTTTTTTTTTAAAGAAAATAAGGGACATGCATACATTATTATTCAGAAGATGATACGACAACTGAGAATACAAAAAACAAGCCGTTGTCCAATGTGTTTTACTGTCTATCTCTGGATCCGGAAGGATGGAATTCTGGAAGAATTGGATGGAATTCCGGAAGAATGGGATGGAATTCCGGAAGAATGGGATGGAATTCTGGAAGAATGGGATGGAATTCCGGAAGAATGGGATGGAATTCCGGAAGAATGGGATGGAATTCCGGAAGAATGGGATGGAATTCTGGAAGAATGGGATGGAATTCCGGAAGAATGGGATGGAATTCCGCTGAGCTCCCCTGCCTCACAACGTTAGAAAGTCCGTCTGCCATTTTTACAAAGTCTGTTTATTTTGGGGAAGATAACGAAGGGAACATTCCATCCTGAGAACCATGCATGGGCCATCTGTGTTCTAATCATTCTGTTCAAAAGATTCCGTTCCCCTCCAATTAAGGCACAGCTCCTCCAATCCTCTTCCACTTTTATATCCATATTTATGTGTACATACATGTGTATATGACATTATACGAAATGAATAGGCAAGTATATCTATCTGTCTTCATAACTCCTGCTGCGTTCAGAAGGCAGTATCATGTAGATGTATTGTTTGCTCTGATTCAATATGGGAATTGTCTAATCGTTTGTTCATATAGGGAACATGGGACCGGGACATGAAGTTGTGATGTTTCTGATATATGATCTTTCACTGCGGTAAAGAAAGCTATTGTGTTTTTATTACTGATGTTATAAATGTATTGTTATTAATGATTAATTTAAATGTTGTATTCTTATATTTTTTTTTTTGTACATAATATTGTTTTCCTCATGTTGTTTACTTGTATTTATTTATTTTCATTGTTGTGGTTTTTAAATTTGATTTGACATTGAAGATGATTATAACACAGTACTGGAGAGGAATCCATTGAAAGAAAGAGAAAGAAATGACTGTTCCTTCTCATATGGACATGGACTTGTCTTTGGGAACCGTCCGTCTCTGTCCAAGATGGAATGTGGAGATTCCAAAATTCGGCATTGGAAGGGAAAAATTTGAATATTCTAGAATATTTATATCAGGTGATTCCATAATGCATTTGATCAATGAAACCAGTAGCAACACATCATATAATTTGAGCCTCCACGAGTGTATGCATGCATGTATGTGTGTGTGTGTGTGTGTGTGTGTGTGTGTGTGTGTGTGTGTGTGTGTGTGTGTGTGTGTGTGTGTGTGTGTGTGTGTGTGTGTGTGTGTGTGTGTGTGTTTTGTTGTGTGCATGTGTGTATAGTATGCATGTGTACAGTTTGTGTGCATGTCTGAGTGTGTGCATGTGTACAGTTTGTGTGCATGTCTGAGTGTGTGCATGTGTACAGTTTGTGTGCATGTCCAGGCTTTAAACTTTAACAGTATTATACATTCGTGTTGTTTATTATTAATATGTCATATAAGTATTTAAAGTTAGTTATTTTAACACTTTTATCGCATCACTGAGCGGTGAAGTACAGTAGCCACGTCGTCACACGCTTCACTGCATGGTGCACAAAACACGAAAACCCCCATCACAAAACAGTTCCATTTCATAGCTCTACTTTCTTCAGCAGCCTACCAGACCGCACACAGAAGACACACCGACATGCCGTCTTTGTGCACTCTTGGGCGTGTGTGTCACTTTGGGACAAACCCCCTTCCTCCCGCCTTCTGCCAGACACAGAGCACAACACACTAAGGGCTTGATTATCTCTATCCCTGCTGGTCTTGATTATCTCTATCCCAGCTAACCTTGATTATCTCTAACCCTGCTGGTCTTGATGATCTATATCCCTGCTGGTCTTGATTATCTCTATCCCTGCTGGTCTATATTATCTCTATCCCTGCTGGTCTTGATTATCTCTATCCCTGCTGGTCTATATTATCTCTATCCCTGCTGGTCTTGATTATCTCTATCCCTGCTGGTCTTAATTAATGATCTCTATCCCTGCTGGTCTTAATTATCCCTATCCCAGTGCTGTTCTTGATTATCTCTATCCCAATGCTGGTCTTGATTATCTCTATCCCAGTGCTGTTCTTGATTATCTCTATCCCAGTGCTGTTCTTGATTATCTCTGTCCCAGTGCTGGTCTTGATTATCTCTATCCCAGTGCTGTTCTTGATTATCTCTGTCCCAGTGCTGGTCTTGATTATCTCTATCCCAGTGCTGTTCTTGATTATCTCTATCCCAGTGCTGTTCTTGATTATCTCTATCCCAGTGCTGTTCTTGATTATCTCTATCCAAGTGCTGTTCTTGATTATCTCTATCCCAGTGCTGTTCTACCTTCCTTTTCAAAGTGTTAACCGAGACAGTAGAGAGTGGAATTGTTTTAAGGCAAAGATCACTTAGAGGTTGCATTCCAAGTGATGCCCTATACCTTATAGACTCCACTACTGGTGACAGTCAAGGCCCAGAGGACTCTGAATGAAACTTTAGAATAAGGGTAGGTAATAAACCATTAATAAACCATTAATAAACCATTTATAAACCATGAATAAACCATTTATAAACCATTAATAAACTATTTATAAACCATTTATAAACCGTTTTCTCTCCATGTATTAATCATGACTCCCACATGTGTAAATGTCAAATCAAATCAAATTGTATTTGTCACATACACATGGTTAGCAGATGTTAATGCGAGTGTAGCAAAATGCTTGTGCTTCTAGTTCCGACCACACAGTAATAACCAACAAGAAATCTACCCTAACAATTTCACACAACAACTACCTTATACACACACAAGTGTAAAGGAATAAGAATATGTACATAAAAATATATGAATGAATGTCAGGAAGCATAGTTATTCAGACATGTGTATATATAGATCCTTAATCATCCTGTGTTGTGCGTTGGTTCTATCGCCAGGTAGCAACAAATCAAATCAAATTTTATTTGTCACATACACATGGTTAGCAGATGTTAATGCGAAATGTAGCGAAATGCTTGTGCTTCTAGTTCCGACAATGCAGTGATAACCAACAAGTAATCTAGCTAACAATTCCAAAAACTACTACCTTATACACAGTGTAAGGGGATAAAGAATATGTACATAAAGATATATGAATGAGTGATGGTACAGAGCGGTATAGGCAAGATACAGTAGATGGTATTGAGTGCAGTATATACATATGAGATGAGTATGTAAACAAAGTGGCATAGTTAAAGTGGCTAGTGATACATGTATTACATAAGGATGCAGTAGATGATATAGAGTACAGTATATACGTATACATATGAGATGAATAATGTAGGGAACATTATATTAGGTAGCATTGTTTAAAGTGGCTAGTGATACATGTATTACATAAAGATGCAGTAGATGATATAGAGTACAGTATATACGTATACATATGAGATGAATAATGTAGGGAACATTATATTAGGTAGCATTGTTTAAAGTGGCTAGTGATACATGTATTACATAAGGATGCAGTAGATGATATAGAGTACAGTATATACGTATGAGATGAATAATGTAGGGAACATTATATTAGGTAGCATTGTTTAAAGTGGCTAGTGATACATGTATTACATAAGGATGCAGTAGATGATATAGAGTACAGTATATACGTATACATATGAGATGAATAATGTAGGGAACATTATATTAGGTAGCATTGTTTAAAGTGGCTAGTGATACATGTATTACATAAAGATGCAGTAGATGATATAGAGTACAGTATATACGTATACATATGAGATGAATAATGTAGGGAACATTATATTAGGTAACATTGTTTAAAGTGGCCAGTGACATATTACACCGTTCACTCCATGTTATATAGTATTTATTACATAAATGGCTTTCACTTTATATTAGGGGCTGCAAAAATACCTTACTGATGATTAGTAAATGGTTTACAAATGTTGGATTAATGATTAATACATGATGAACACACACTTTATAAACGCCTTATAAATTATTTATTACAGTCCCCTTAAAATAAAGCGTCACCGACACGCCTAGTTTCCCACAATGTGCACTGCACCTCTACTATGGGCTCCCAGGGTCACTGCCCCCTGGTGGTTGGATGGGCTCCCAGTTCACTGCCCCCTGGTGGTTGGATGGGCTCCCAGTTCACTGCCCCCTGGTGGTTGGATGGGCTCCCAGTTCACTGCCCCCTGGTGGTTGGATGGGCTCCCAGTTCACTGCCCCCTGGTGGTTGGATGGGCTCCCAGTTCACTGCCCCCTGGTGGTTGGATGGGCTTCCAGGGTCACTGCCCCCTGGTGGTTGGATGGGCTCCCA
Organism: Oncorhynchus keta; assembly: GCF_023373465.1. NCBI lineage: Eukaryota > Metazoa > Chordata > Actinopteri > Salmoniformes > Salmonidae > Oncorhynchus > Oncorhynchus keta. The sequence goes on along the minus strand of NC_068440.1, from coordinate 40,505,602 downwards.
GTTCACTGCCCCTGGTGGTTGGATGGGCTCCCAGTTCACTGCCCCCTGGTGGTTGGATGGGCTTCCAGGGTCACTGCCCCCTGGTGGTTGGATGGGCTCCCAGTTCACTGCCCCCTGGTGGTTGGATGGGCTTCCAGGGTCACTGCCCCCTGGTGGTTGGATGGGCTTCCAGGGTCACTGACCCCTGGTGGTTGGGTGGGCTTCCAGGGTCACTGACCCCTGGTGGTTGGATGGGCTCCCAGTTCACTGCCCCCTGGTGGTTGGATGGGCTTCCAGGGTCACTGCCCCCTGGTGGTTGGATGGGCTTCCAGTTCACTGCCCCCTGGTGGTTGGATGGGCTTCCAGGGTCACTGACCCCTGGTGGTTGGATGGGCTTCCAGGGTCACTGACCCCTGGTGGTTGGGTGGGCTTCCAGGGTCACTGACCCCTGGTGGTTGGATGGGCTTCCAGGGTCACTGACCCCTGGTGGTTGGATGGGCTTCCAGGGTCACTGACCCCTGGTGGTTGGATGTGATTCCAGGGTCACCGCCCCCTGGTGGTTGGATGGGCTTCCAGGATCACTGCCCCCTGGTGGTTGGATGGGCTTCCAGGGTCACTGACCCCTGGTGGTTGGATGTGATTCCAGGGTCACCGCCCCCTGGTGGTTGGATGTGATTCCAGGATCACTGCCCCCTGGTGGTTGGATGGGCTTCCAGGGTCACTGCCCCCTGGTTGTTGGGTGGGGAATATTTGCTGCTCCACTACTGCAAAATTATGGTAACGTTCCCAAAATGTCCAGGTTTTCTAGAAATCCAGATTTTTTTTAAAGATTCCCAGATTTCCTGCTTATTCCAGGAATTCTTCTAATTTGGATTTCTGGAAAAACCTGGAGAATTTGGAAAAGTTACCCGACACCGTCCTACCTACCCTTTTCTGTTCTAACTGTCTCAAACTAATAACTTGAGTTGGATCGAGATTAAAAATAAACAACTCTTTCTTCCTCCCTTGTTTCTGTTGCATGGCAACCTCTAGTTGAGGATGGATTGTTCTGTTTTGAACCGAAATCGATAACAAATATACCTTCTGTGTTTCAAACATGTGCGTGTCTGGGTTTTTCTTTTGGTTGTATTAAAACAAGTCATTTTAAGGAATATTATGATTCTGGTTAAGAGTTTATTAGGAGGAAAACGTGCAGATGATAAAAGATGTCAAATGTATAGAACACATTCAGTGTTCCGTATGACATTCAGTGTTCCGTATGACATTCAGTGTTCCGTATGACATTCAGTGTTCCGTATGACATTCAGTGTTCCGTATGACATTCAGTGTTCCGTATGACATTCAGTGTTCCGTATGACATTCAGTGTTCCGTATGACATTCAGTGTTCCGTATGACATTCAGTGTTCCGTATGACATTCAGTGTTCCGTATGACATTCAGTGTTCTGTATGACATTCAGTGTTCTGTATGACATTCAGTGTTCCGTATGACATTCAGTGTTCCGTATGACATTCAGTGTTCCGTATGACATTCAGTGTTCTGTATGACATTCAGTGTTCCGTATGACATTCAGTGTTCCGTATGACATTCAGTGTTCCGTATGACATTCAGTGTTCCGTATGACATTCAGTGTTCCGTATGACATTCAGTGTTCCGTATGACAGAAAATAATTTTAGTTCTACTCAATGCAAATCTCTCTGTTTTCTCTGACGTGTCGGACAAAGACAGAGCTCACTGTTAATACCACTCAGGGAGGTGGAGAAAGATACTGCTCTGTGTGTGTGGTAACATGTAATTCCTTTCAGGAATCTTCAGTCATTTAGATGATTAAACAGAAAATCTATGGCAATCTATCGTAACATTGGTAAATTAGATTTGAATAATTAAAAAATAAAATGTTATTCATATATACTATTAATTTATTATCGCTGTGTCTATATTGTCCGTAAGTTTCTAGTACATGGACCATATGGTTAAAAATAAATAGCCTAATTAATGATAAAAGCATCTAATCAACAATGGAATTATTTTCAATGAACTCTGCAACTCTTCCAACTACTGATTTCTGTCACAACTGACACCAGTTTGTTGCCAAAACATTGAAAAACATACATACATACATACATACATACATACATACATACATACATACATACATACATACATACATACATACATACATACATACATACATACAAGTGGGACACAATCATGAAGTGGAACGTAGGTGGCGCTACAAAGTATTAACTTATTGCCCAATTTTTCAGTTTTTGATTTGTTAAAAAAGTTTGAAATATCCAATAAATGTCGTTCCACTTCATGATTGTGTCCCACTTGTTGTTGATTCTTCACAAAAAAATACAGTTTTATATCTTTATGTTTGAAGCCTGAAATGTGGCAAAAGGTCCCAAAGTTCAAGGGGGCCGAATAATTTTGCAAGGCACTGTACATACATACACAATATTGTAACGGCGTTCTTCGTTTGTAGAAAGAGAGTCGGACCGAAATGCAGCGTGGTGGTTACTCATGACTTTAATGAAACAATCGCGATACATGAAATAACTAAATAAATACAAAACAACAAACAGAACGTGAAACCTAATAACAGCCTATCTGGTGAAACTACACAGAGACAGGAACAATCACCCACGAAATACAAAGCGAAACCCAGGCTACCTAAATACGGTTCCCAATCAGAGACAACGAGAATCACCTGACTCTGATTGAGAACCGCCTCAGGCAGCCAAGCCCATACAACACCCCTACTCAGCCCCAATCCCAATAACCACAAAACCCCAATATGAAATACAACAAAACAAACCCCTGTCACACCCTGGCCTGACCAAACAATCAAGTGAAAACACAAAACACTAAGACCAAGGTGTGTCAAATATATATATAAACACAGATTGATAAAGTAATACAAATATATAATGACAAAGTTAACAACAACATTTAGCAACATTTGTTTTTAAAATATGAAATATTTCATTTACGTAAGTATTCAGACCCTTTACTCAGTACTTTGTTGAAGCACATTTGGCAGTGATTACAGCCTTGAGTCTTCTTGGGTATGATGCTACAAGCTTGGCACACCTGTATTTGGGGAGTTTCTCCCATTCTTCTCTGCAGATCCTCTCAAGCTCTGTCAGGTTGGATGGGGAACGTAGCTGCACAGCAATTTTCAGGTCTCTTCAGAGATGTTTGATCAGGTTCAAGTCCGGGCTCTGACAGGACCACTCAAAGCCTAGTGGTTAGAGTGGAGGGGTGGCAGCGTAGCCTAGTGGTTAGAGTGGAGGGGTGGCAGCGTAGCCTAGTGGTTAGAGTGGAGGGGTGGCAGCGTAGCCTAGTGGTTAGAGTGGAGGGGTGGCAGCGTAGCCTAGTGGTTAGAGTGGAGGGGTGGCAGCGTAGCCTAGTGGTTAGAGTGGAGGGGTGGCAGCGTAGCCTAGTGGTTAGAGTGGAGGGGCGGCAGGGTAGCCTAGTGGTTAGAGTGTAGAGGCGGCAGGGTAGCCTAGTGGTTAGAGTGGAGGGGTGGCAGCGTAGCCTAGTGGTTAGAGTGGAGGGGTGGCAGCGTAGCCTAGTGGTTAGAGTGTAGGGTGGCAGCGTAGCCTAGTGGTTAGAGTGGAGGGAGGTGGCAGCGTAGCCTAGTGGTTAAAGTGGAGGGGTGGCAGCGTAGCCTAGTGGTTAGAGTGGAGGGGTGGCAGCGTAGCCTAGTGGTTAAAGTGGAGGGGTGGCAGCGTAGCCTAGTGGTTAGAGTGGAGGGGTGGCAGCGTAGCCTAGTGGTTAGAGTGGAGGGCGGCAGCGTAGCCTAGTGGTTAGAGTGGAGGGGCGGCAGCGTAGCCTAGTGGTTAGAGTGGAGGGGTGGCAGCGTAGCCTAGTGGTTAAAGTGGAGGGGCGGCAGCGTAGCCTAGTGGTTAGAGTGTAGGGGTGGCAGCGTAGCCTAGTGGTTAGAGTGTAGAGGAGGCAGGTAGCCGCGTGGTTAGAGTGGAGGGGTGGCAGCGTAGCCTAGTGGTTAGAGTGGAGGGGTGGCAGCGTAGCCTAGTGGTTAGAGTGGAGGGGCGGCAGCGTAGCCTAGTGGTTAGAGTGGAGGGGCGGCAGCGTAGCCTAGTGGTTAGAGTGGAGGGGTGGCAGCGTAGCCTAGTGGTTAGAGTGGAGGGGTGGCAGCGTAGCCTAGTGGTTAGAGTGGAGGGGTGGCAGCGTAGCCTAGTGGTTAGAGTGGAGGGGTGGCAGCGTAGCCTAGTGGTTAGAGTGGAGGGGTGGCAGCGTAGCCTAGTGGTTAGAGTGGAGGGGTGGCAGCGTAGCCTAGTGGTTAGAGTGGAGGGGTGGCAGCGTAGCCTAGTGGTTAGAGTGGAGGGGCGGCAGCGTAGCCTAGTGGTTAGAGTGGAGGGGCGGCAGCGTAGCCTAGTGGTTAGAGTGGAGGGGCGGCAGCGTAGCCTAGTGGTTAGAGTGGAGGGGTGGCAGCGTAGCCTAGTGGTTAGAGTGGAGGGGTGGCAGCGTAGCCTAGTGGTTAGAGTGGAGGGGTGGCAGCGTAGCCTAGTGGTTAGAGTGTAGAGGAGGCAGGTAGCCTAGTGGTTAGAGTGGAGGGGCGGCAGGGTAGCCTAGTGGTTAGAGTGGAGGGGTGGCAGCGTAGCCTAGTGGTTAGAGTGGAGGGGTGGCAGCGTAGCCTAGTGGTTAGAGTGGAGGGGTGGCAGCGTAGCCTAGTGGTTAGAGTGGAGGGGCGGCAGCGTAGCCTAGTGGTTAGAGTGGAGGGGTGGCAGCGTAGCCTAGTGGTTAGAGTGGAGGGGCGGCAGCGTAGCCTAGTGGTTAGAGTGGAGGGGTGGCAGCGTAGCCTAGTGGTTAGAGTGGAGGGGCGGCAGCGTAGCCTAGTGGTTAGAGTGGAGGGGTGGCAGCGTAGCCTAGTGGTTAGAGTGGAGGGGTGGCAGCGTAGCCTAGTGGTTAGAGTGGAGGGGTGGCAGCGTAGCCTAGTGGTTAGAGTGGAGGGGGGCGGCAGCGTGGAGGGCGGCAGGGTAGCCTAGTGGTTAGAGTGGAGGGGTGGCAGCGTAGCCTAGTGGTTAGAGTGGAGGGTGGCAGCGTAGCCTAGTGGTTAGAGTGGAGGGGCGGCAGCGTAGCCTAGTGGTTAGAGTGGAGGGGTGGCAGCGTAGCCTAGTGGTTAGAGTGGAGGGGTGGCAGCGTAGCCTAGTGGTTAGAGTGGAGGGGTGGCAGCGTAGCCTAGTGGTTAGAGTGGAGGGGTGGCAGCGTAGCCTAGTGGTTAGAGTGGAGGGGTGGCAGCGTAGCCTAGTGGTTAGAGTGGAGGGGTGGCAGCGTAGCCTAGTGGTTAGAGTGGAGGGGTGGCAGCGTAGCCTAGTGGTTAGAGCGTTGGACTTGTAACCCGAAAGTTTGCATGATCGAATCCCTGAGCTGACAAGGTACAAATTTGTCATTCTGCCCCTGAACAAGGCAGTTAACCCACTGTTCCTAGACCAGTTAACCCACTGTTCATAGACCAGTTAACCCACTGTTCCTAGACCAGTTAACCCACTGTTCCTAGACCAGTTAACCCACTGTTCCTAGACCAGTTAACCCACTGTTCCTAGACCAGTTAACCCACTGTTCCTAGACCAGTTGACCCACTGTTCCTAGACCAGTTGACCCACTGTTCCTAGACCAGTTAACCACTGTTCCTAGACCAGTTAACCCACTGTTCCTAGACCAGTTGACCCACTCTTCCTAGACCAGTTAACCCACTGTTCCTAGACCAGTTAACCCACTGTTCCTAGACCAGTTAACCCACTGTTCCTAGACCAGTTGACCCACTGTTCCTAGACCAGTTAACCCACTGTTCCTAGACCAGTTAACCCACTGTTCCTAGACCAGTTGACCCACTGTTCCTAGACCAGTTAACCCACTGTTCCTAGGCCAGTTAACCCACTGTTCCTAGACCAGTTAACCCACTGTTCCTAGACCAGTTAACCCACTGTTCCTAGGCTGTCATTTGAAAATAAGAATTTGTTCTTTAACTGACTTGCCTAGTTAAATAAAAGGTCAAATAAAATAAATAAAAAAGACATTCAGAGACATTCACTTGTCCCGAAGCCACTCCTGCATTATCTTGGCAGTGTGCTTAGGGTCGTTGCTCAGCAACTGTCTCTTAGGGCCGTGGTCCTGTTGGAAGGTTGGAACCTTCACCCCAGAGCAGGTTTTCATCAATGATTTCTATGTATTTTGCTCCGTTCATCTTTCCTTCGATCCTGACTAGTCTCCCAGTCCCTTCCGCTGAAAAACAGGGATGGTGCCAGATTTCTTCCAGAAGTGACTCTTTGCATTCAGGCCAAACAGTTCAATCTTAGTTTCATCAGACCAGAGAATCTTGTTTATCATGGTCTGAGAGTTGTTAGGTCCCTTTTGGCAAACTCCCAAGTGGGCTGTCATGTGCCTTTAACTGAGGAGTGGCTTCAGTCTGGCTACTCTACCATAAAGGCCTGATTGGTGGAGTGCCGCAGAGATGGTTGTCCTTCTGGAAGGTTCTCCCATCTCCACAAAGGAACTCAGGAGCTCTGTTAGAGTGACCATCAGGTTCTTGGTCACCTTCCTGACCAAGACCCTTCTCCCCAATTGCTCAGTTTGTCCAGGCAGCCAGCTCTAGGAAGAGTCTTGGTGGTTCCAAACTTCTTCCATTTAAGAATGATGGAGGCTACTGTGTTCTTGGGGTCCTTCAATGCTGCAGATTAATTATTTTTTTAATCAATTTTAGATTAAGGCTGTAACGTAACATAAATGTGGAAAAAGTCAAGGGGTCTGAATACTTTCCGAATGCACTGTGTATATATATATATAGAACTGATGTAATGGTGACTGTGACCCCCCACCACACACACAATGTTGACATTTTCATAAACCCCATCAGTCCTGAGACCTCAGCAAAAATCTACTTTTCATTTCCATCTGGCTTTCATTGATCTGCATGTCCAGCCCTTTATGTTTATAATTAGCCCTCACAACGAGGTGTTTTAACAGTTTGTTTTCACGACAAATCAGAGCTACAAGTAGACCACAACAAATATCAATACAAATAAAATATTGTCCACATTTCTTTTTTCATTTTATCAAAATGAATTCATATGAACGCTGTTAGGTACAGAAATGGTCGCTGGGAAATGTATATCCAACAGGTCAGTGACAAATGGGTGGAGTTTGTGACAGCAACTATGCTAATTACAATATTATATATTATATATTACAATATTATATATATTACATTATTATATATATTACATTATTATATATTATATATTACAATATTATATATATTACAATATTATATATTACAATATTATATATATTACAATATTATATATATTACAATATTATATATTATATATTACAATATTATATATTACAATATTATATATATTACAATATTATAGACACTGGGATTTCCTGGTATTTTCTATGATCTTCTATGTTGTAGAACGATGGCGTATCTGGGTTAGGGTTTGATAGATGGGTATGGAGCTGTATCTGGGTTAGGGGTTTAATAGATGGGTATGGAGCTGTATCTGGGTTAGGGTTTGATAGATGGGTATTATCTGGGTTAGGGGTTTAATAGATGGGTATGGAGCTGTATCTGGGTTAGGGGTTTGATAGATGGGTATGGAGCTGTATCTGGGTTAGGGGTTTGATAGATGGGTATGGAGCTGTATCTGGGTTACAATAATGGGTATGGAGCTGCATCTGGGTTAGGGTTTGATAGATGACATGGAGCTGTATCTGGGTTAGGGAAGATGGGTATGGAGTCATCTGGGTTAGGGGTTTCATAGAGTGGTTATCATAGATGGGTATCTGGGTTAGGGTTTCATAGATCGGTTATGGAGCCGTATCTGGGTTAGGGGTTTGATAGATGGGTATGGAGCTGTATCTGGGTTAGGGGTTTCATAGATGGGTATGGAGCTGTATCTGGGTTAGGGGTTTGATAGATGGGTATGGAGCTGTATCTGGGTTAGGGGTTTCATAGATGGGTATGGAGCTGTATCTGGGTTAGGGGGTTTCATAGATGGGTATGGAGCTGTATCTGGGTTAGGGGTTTCATAGATGGGTATGGAGCTGTATCTGGGTTAGGGTTTCATAGATGTATGGAGCTGTATCTGGGTTATGGAGCTGATAGATGGGTATGGAGTGTATCTGGGTTAGGGTTTCATAGATGGGTATGGAGCTGTATCTGGGTTAGGGGTTTGATAGATGGGTATGGAGCTGTATCTGGGTTAGGGGTTTGATAGATGGGTATGGAGCTGTATCTGGGTTAGGGGTTTGATAGATGGGTATGGAGCTGTATCTGGGTTAGGGGTTTGATAGATGGGTATGGAGCTGTATCTGGGTTAGGGGTTTGATAGATGGGTATGGAGCTGTATCTGGGTTAGGGGTTTGATAGATGGGTATGGAGCTGTATCTGGGTTAGGGGTTTGATAGATGGGTATGGAGCTGTATCTGGGTTAGGGGTTTCATAGATGGGTTTGGAGCTGTATCTGGGTTAGGGGTTTGATAGATGGGTATGGAGCTGTATCTAGGGGTTTCATAGTTATGGGGTTTGATAGAGATGGGTAGGGTTTGGAGCTGTATCTGGGTTAGGGGTTTCATAGATGGGTATGGAGCTGTATCTGGGTTAGGGGTTTGATAGATGGGTATGGAGCTGTAGATGGGTATGGAGCTGTATCTGGGTTAGGGGTTTGATAGATGGGTATGGAGCTGTATCTGGGTTAGGGGTTTCATAGATGGGTTATGGAGCTGTATCTGGGTTAGGGGTTTCATAGATGGGTATGGAGTGTATCTGGGTTAGGGTTTGATAGATGGGTATGGAGCTGTATCTGGGTTAGGGGTTTGATAGATGGGTATGGAGCTGTATCTGGGATGATAGGGTATGGAGCTGTATCTGGGTTAGGGGTTTCATAGATGGGTATGGAGCCGTATCTGGGTTAGGGTTTCATAGATGGGTATGGAGCTGTATCTCTTGCTTATCGTAATATCAAGAAGCTGGATCTCTTGTTCCAGCAGCTCATGTTCCTCTTGCGGTCCCTGCTGCCCCGCCCTCCCGTCAAGCTGCCCATCTCTCTGGTTCTGGTACTGCTGAGGATGATGAAGAGGTTGGTACTGGGACTTGCTTGAGATATGAAGGGGCCCGAGTGATGAAGATGAGGAGGAGCATGCTGGGGCACGGAGATAGGGAGAGTTGGACGGCTCAGCTGGCGCTACACACATACACACACACACACAGTAGCTGATCAACACTGACTAGAACTGAATGGAATACTAATTTGCGATATGTAAGCTACACTGAACCCAGGTATAAATAATGTCAATGAGAAAACTGAGAAAATATCTCACGTTATGGCTGGACGGTGGCTGAGAAGGACCAAAACCTCACAGTCTCTGCCGTGGTCTCTGAGCCTGATCTTCTTGTAAAGGAAAGACATACACAAGAGAAACGCTGCACTGAGAAAACCAGCTGGACTATATAGGTCACAGGTCACCACACAGGATCAGTCGTGGTCTCTGGGCCTGATCTTCTTGTAAAGGAAAGACATACACAAGAGAAACAAGTAAAACAAGTATGGTCTAAAATGTAACAGAAGCTGTGGCTAGGTCTAATGAATTCGATCAAGGAATACCTAGGATAGGATAAAGTAATCCTTCTCACCCCCCTTAAAAGATTTAGATGCACTATTGTAAAGTGGCTGTTCCACTGGATGTCATAAGGTGAATGCACCAATTTGTAAGTCGCTCTGGATAAGAGCGTCTGCTAAATGACTTAAATGTGGTCCTTCTGTAGCTCAGTTGGTAGAGCATGGCGCTTGTAACGCCAGGGTAGTGGGTTTGATTCCGGGACCACCCATACGTAGAATGTATGCACACATGACTGTAAGTCGCTTTGGATAAAAGCATCTGCTAAATGGCATATATATATATAGAAACGCTGCACTGAGAAAACCAGCTGGACTATATAGGTCACAGGTCACAGGTCACCACACAGGATCAGTCGTGCTCTGGAGAGAGGAGCGAGACCGGTCAGTGTGTGTGTGTGTGTGTCTGTCTGTACAGAAAACACCCAAATGGACTTTGAAAGTTTACGATCAGTCACCCACAAAATCTGTTTTGTCTTCTGGAGAGACAGAAAGAGAAATTTGAGTGTGCCAGGAATGTGTTCGCAAGAAAAGAGTTTATTAACTGAGAAATGATCTGTGAGAAGTTAAAAGGAAGAAGAGGAAGTCTCAGCTTTGAGGAAAATCAGACATATTATTTACACTGGAGAGGGAATATCAGTAGTAGGGAGAGAAAAAAGGCCTTCAGCATTTCCAGATGAGAGGAGAGACACGTTGAAGTTCAGAATGCTGATTTTCTGAATGCAAAGCCAGTCTCTGTGGTGAGAACTAAAGCCGAGCTCAGGAACTGTCTCTGGCTTTCATGATGAAACACATCTTCAATACGCCCCTGGTACAAACACAGTCTGCTTCTAGAAAGAAGCAAGTGTTGAGTGCTACTGTAGACTAGTGTTTTTGAGATTGCAAGCTGGTCAGATCACTTCACAGGAAATTAGCACGACCCAACTGGTTTTCCCTGGATGCCATTGGCTAGATTATGTGGTGGAAAAAGTACCCAATTGTCATACTTGAGTAAAAGTAAAGATACCTTAATAGAAAATGACTCAAGTAAAAGTGAAAGTCACCCAGTAAAATATTACTTCAGTAAAAGTCTAAAAGTATTTGGTTTTAAATATACTTAAGTGTCAAAAGTAAACATAATTGCTAAAATATACTTAAGAATTAACAAATAAAAGTATAAATATAAATAATTTCAAATTCCTTATATTAAGAAAACCAGCCACATGTTCTAGTTTTTATTTACCGTGAGCAAGGGGCGCAATCCAACACTCAGACATGATTTACAAACAAAGCATGTGTTTGATCCTCCAGACCAGAGGCAGTAGGGAGGACCAGGGATGTTCTCTGTTTAGTGAGTCCTCCAGATCAGAGGCAGTAGGGAGGACCAGGGATGTTCTCTGTTTAGTGAGTCCTCCAGATCAGAGGCAGTAGGGAGGACCAGGGATGTTCTCTGTTTAGTGAGTCCTCCAGATCAGAGGCAGTAGGGAGGACCAGGGATGTTCTCTGTTTAGTGAGTCCTCCAGATCAGAGGCAGTAGGGAGGACCAGGGATGTTCTCTGTTTAGTGAGTCCTCCAGATCAGAGGCAGTAGGGAGGACCAGGGATGTTCTCTGTTTAGTGAGTCCTCCAGGTCAGAGGCAGTAGGGAGGACCAGGGATGTTCTCTGTTTAGTGAGTCCTCCAGGTCAGAGGCAGTAGGGAGGACCAGGGATGTTCTCTGTTTAGTGAGTCCTCCAGGTCAGAGGCAGTAGGGAGGACCAGGGATGTTCTCTGTTTAGTGAGTCATCCAGATCAGAGGCAGTAGGGATGACCAGGGATGTTCTCTGTTTAGTGAGTCCTCCAGGTCAGAGGCAGTAGGGAGGACCAGGGATGTTCTCTGTTTAGTGAGTCCTCCAGATCAGAGGCAGTAGGGATGACCAGGGATGTTCTCTGTTTAGTGAGTCCTCCAGATCAGAGGCAGTAGGGATGACCAGGGATGTTATCTGTTTAGTGAGTCCTCCAGATCAGAGGCAGTAGGGATGACCAGGGATGTTCTCTGTTTAGTGAGTCCTCCAGATCAGAGGCAGTAGGGATGACCAGGGATGTTCTCTGTTTAGTGAGTCCTCCAGATCAGAGGCAGTAGGGAGGACCAGGGATGTTCTCTGTTTAGTGAGTCCTCCAGGTCAGAGGCAGTAGGGAGGACCAGGGATGTTCTCTGTTTAGTGAGTCCTCCAGGTCAGAGGCAGTAGGGAGGACCAGGGATGTTCTCTGTTTAGTGAGTCCTCCAGATCAGAGGCAGTAGGGATGACCAGGGATGTTCTCTGTTTAGTGAGTCCTCCAGATCAGAGGCAGTAGGGATGACCAGGGATGTTATCTGTTTAGTGAGTCCTCCAGATCAGAGGCAGTAGGGATGACCAGGGATGTTCTCTGTTTAGTGAGTCCTCCAGATCAGAGGCAGTAGGGATGACCAGGGATGTTCTCTGTTTAGTGAGTCCTCCAGATCAGAGGCAGTAGGGATGACCAGGGATGTTCTCTGTTTAGTGAGTCCTCCAGATCAGAGGCAGTAGGGATGACCAGGGATGTTCTCTGTTTAGTGAGTCCTCCAGATCAGAGGCAGTAGGGATGACCAGGGATGTTCTCTGTTTAGTGAGTCCTCCAGATCAGAGGCAGTAGAGATGACCAGGGATGTTCTCTGTTTAGTGAGTCCTCCAGACCAGAGGCAGTAGAGATGACCAGGGATGTTCTCTGTTTAGTGAGTCCTCCAGATCAGAGGCAGTAGGGAGGACCAGGGATGTTCTCTGTTTAGTGAGTCCTCCAGATCAGAGGCAGTAGGGACGACCAGGGATGTTCTCTGTTTTATGAGTCCTCCAGATCAGAGGCAGTAGGGATGACCAGGGATGTTCTCTGTTTAGTGAGTCCTCCAGATCAGAGGCAGTAGGGACGACCAGGGATGTTCTCTGTTTAGTGAGTCCTCAAGATCAGAGGCAGTAGGGATGACCAGGGATGTTCTCTGTTTAGTGAGTCCTCCAGATCAGAGGCAGTAGGGACGACCAGGGATGTTCTCTGTTTTATGAGTCCTCCAGATCAGAGGCAGTAGGGATGACCAGGGATGTTCTCTGTTTAGTGAGTCCTCCAGATCAGAGGCAGTAGGGATGACCAGGGATGTTCTCTGTTTAGTGAGTCCTCCAGATCAGAGGCAGTAGGGATGACCAGGGATGTTCTCTGTTTAGTGAGTCCTCCAGATCAGAGGCAGTAGGGATGACCAGGGATGTTCTCTGTTTAGTGAGTCCTCCAGATCAGAGGCAGTAGGGACGACCAGGGATGTTCTCTGTTTTATGAGTCCTCCAGATCAGAGGCAGTAGGGATGACCAGGGATGTTCTCTGTTTAGTGAGTCCTCCAGATCAGAGGCAGTAGGGACGACCAGGGATGTTCTCTGTTTAGTGAGTCCTCAAGATCAGAGGCAGTAGGGATGACCAGGGATGTTCTCTGTTTAGTGAGTCCTCCAGATCAGAGGCAGTAGGGACGACCAGGGATGTTCTCTGTTTTATGAGTCCTCCAGATCAGAGGCAGTAGGGATGACCAGGGATGTTCTCTGTTTAGTGAGTCCTCCAGATCAGAGGCAGTAGGGACGACCAGGGATGTTCTCTGTTTAGTGAGTCCTCCAGATCAGAGGCAGTAGGGATGACCAGGGATGTTCTCTGTTTAGTGAGTCCTCCAGATAAGAGGCAGTAGGGATGACCAGGGATGTTCTCTGTTTAGTGAGTCCTCCAGATAAGAGGCAGTAGGGAGGACCAGGAATGTTCTCTTGATAAGTGTGTGAATTAGACCACTTTACTGTCTTGCTAAGCCTTCAAAATGGATGGAGGACTTTTGGGTGTCAGTGTATCTGCCGTCGTCGGAGGAAGAAGGTGAAGAAGAGGAGGACCAGGGTGCAGCGTGGGATGTGTCCATATTTATTAAATGAACACGGAAATAACAAAACTAACAAAGAGAAACGACCGAAAACATTTCTGGCTGGTGCAGACACACAACAGGAAACAGTTCTGGCTGGTGCAGACACACAACAGGAAACAGTTCTGGCTGGTGCAGACACACAACAGGAAACAGTTCTGGCTGGTGCAGACACACAACAGGAAACAGATCTGGCTGGGGCAGACACACAACAGGAAACAGTTCTGGCTGGTGCAGACACAAAACAGGAAACAGTTCTGGCTGGTGCAGACACACAACATGAAACAGTTCTGGCTGATGCAGACACACAACAGGAAACAGTTCTGGCTGGTGCAGACACACAACAGGAAACAGTTCTGGCTGGTGCAGACACACAACAGGAAACAGTTCTGGCTGGTGCAGACACACAACAGGAAACAGTTCTGGCTGGTGCAGACACACAACAGGAAACAGTTCTGGCTGGTGCAGACACACAACAGGAAACAGTTTTGACTGGTGCAGACACACAACAGACACACAACAAAACAGTTCTGGCTGGGGCAGACACACAACAGGAAACAGTTCTGGCTGGTGCAGACACACAACAGGAAACAGTTCTGGCTGGTGCAGACACACAACAGGAAACAGTTCTGGCTGGTGCAGACACACAACAGGAAACAGTTCTGGCTGGTGCAGACACACAACAGGAAACAGTTCTGGCTGGTGCAGACACACAACAGGAAACAGTTCTGGCTGGTGCAGACACACAACACACAACAGTTCTGGCTGGTGCAGACACACAACAGGAAACAGTTCTGGCTGGTGCAGACACACAACAGGAAACAGTTCTGGCTGGTGCAGACACACAACAGGAAACAGTTCTGGCTGGGCAGACACACAACACACAACAGTTCTGACTGGTGCAGACACACAACAGGAAACAGTTCTGGCTGGTGCAGACACACAACAGGAAACAGTTCTGGCTGGTGCAGACACACAACAGGAAACAGTTCTGGCTGGTGCAGACACACAACAGGAAACAGTTCTGGCTGGTGCAGACACACAACACAAAACAGTTCTGGCTGGTGCAGACACACAACAGGAAACAGTTCTGGCTGGTGCAGGAAACAGTTCTGGCTGGTGCAGACACACAACAGGAAACAGTTCTGGCTGGTGCAGACACACAACAGGAAACAGTTCTGGCTGGTGCAGACACACAACAGGAAACAGTTCTGGCTGGTGCAGACACACAACAGGAAACAGTTCTGGCTGGTGCAGACACACAACAGGAAACAGTTCTGGCTGGTGCAGACACACAACAGGAAACAGTTCTGGCTGGTGCAGACACACAGGAAACAGTTCTGGCTGGTGCAGAAACAGTTCTGGCTGGTGCAGACACACAACAGGAAACAGTTCTGGCTGGGGCAGACACACAACAGGAAACAGTTCTGGCTGGGGCAGACACACAAAGGAAAACAGTTCTGGCTGGTGCAGACACACAACAGGAAACAGTTCTGGCTGGGGCAGACACACAACAGGAAACAGTTCTGGCTGGTGCAGACACACAACAGGAAACAGTTCTGGCTGGTGCAGACACACAACAGGAAACAGTTCTGGCTGGTGCAGACACACAACAGGAAACAGTTCTGGCTGGTGCAGACACACAACAGGAAACAGTTCTGGCTGGTGCAGACACACAACAGGAAACAGTTCTGGCTGGGGCAGACACACAACAGGAAACAGTTCTGGCTGGGGCAGACACACAAAGGAAAACAGTTCTGGCTGGTGCAGACACACAACAGGAAACAGTTCTGGCTGGGGCAGACACACAACAGGAAACAGTTCTGGCTGGTGCAGACACACAACAGGAAACAGTTCTGGCTGGTGCAGACACACAACAGGAAACAGTTCTGGCTGGTGCAGACACACAACAGGAAACAGTTCTGGCTGGGGCAGACACACAACAGGAAACAGTTCTGGCTGGGGCAGACACACAACAGGAAACAGTTCTGGCTGGTGCAGACACACAACAGGAAACAGTTCTGGCTGGTGCAGACACACAACAGGAAACAGTTCTGGCTGGTGCAGACACACAACAGGAAACAGTTCTTGCTGGGGCAGACACACAACAGGAAACAGTTCTGGCTGGGGCAGACACACAACAGGAAACAGTTCTGGCTGGGGCAGACACACAACAGGAAACAGTTCTGGCTGGTGCAGACACACAACAGGAAACAGTTCTGGCTGGTGCAGACACACAACAGGAAACAGTTCTGGCTGGTGCAGACACACAACAGGAAACAGTTCTGGCTGGGGCAGACACACAACAGAAAACAGTTCTGGCTGGTGCAGACACACAACAGGAAACAGTTCTGGCTGGGTCAGACACACAACAGGAAACAGTTCTGGCTGGGGCAGACACACAACAGGAAACAGTTCTGGCTGGTGCAGACACACAACAGGAAACAGTTCTGGCTGGTGCAGACACACAACAGGAAACAGTTCTGGCTGGTGCAGACACACAACAGGAAACAGTTCTGGCTGGGGCAGACACACAACAGAAAACAGTTCTGGCTGGTGCAGACACACAACAGAAAACAGTTCTGGCTGGGGCAGACACACAACAGGAAACAGTTCTGGCTGGGGCAGACACACAACAGGAAACAGTTCTGGCTGGTGCAGACACACAACAGGAAACAGTTCTGGCTGGTGCAGACACACAACAGGAAACAGTTCTGGCTGGTGCAGACACACAACAGGAAACAGTAAACAATCACCCACCAAACACAATCGAAAACAGGCTCCCTAAATATGGTTCTCAATCAGGGACAACGATTGATTGCCTCTGATTGAGAACCATACCAGGCCAAACACAGAAATAGCAAATCATAGAAAGACTAACATAGACCCCCCACCCAACTCACGCCCTGACCATAGTAGAACAAAGAAGTAATAAAAGAACTAAGGTCAGAACGTGACAGTCAGGGAAAACGTATGGAGTAAAAAATTATATTATTTTCTTTAGGAATGTAGTGAAGTAAAAAATATAAAGACTAAAGTACAGTCAGTGTACTTTAGTATTTGAAATGCAATTTGGCAAACTATTATTATTATTATTTATTGTTTACAAATAACCATTCAAATACCCAAGGACCAGTGGGACTGTGTACCTGTACCAAGGACCAGTGGGACTGTGTACCTGTACCAAGGACCAGTGGGACTGTGTACCTGTACCAAGGACCAGTGGGACTGTGTACCTGTACCAAGGACCAGTGGGACTGTGTACCTGTACCAAGGACCAGTGGGACTGTGTACCTGTACCAAGGACCAGTGGGACTGTGTACCTGTACCAAGGACCAGTGGGACTGTGTACCTGTACCAAGGACCAGTGGGACTGTGTACCTGGTTACCCAGGTGATTATCCATGATATAGTGTAACCCTCCAGAATACCCCACATCCATCTGACTGACACATACACACACACACACACACACACACACACACGGTATTATCCCACATCCATCTCACTAAGAAGAAGTTGTTGTTGACTGCTGGAATTGTGTTGTTGTATGTAAACTAGCTTTTACCAGGTCTCCCTCATTGACTGGTACAACCATTTACCAGGTCTCCCTCATTGACTGGTACAACCATTTACCAGGTCTCCCTCATTGACTGGTACAACCATTTACCAGGTCTCCCTCATTGACTGGTACAACCATTTACCAGGTCTCCCTCATAAAATAAATGTTCTGGTTAAATTAAGGTTAAATAAAATGAACACATCATCCCTCCACATGACCCACTAAACACACACATTCCATGTGTGACTTAAGTAAATACGTCTGGGGTCGAAGGGGGTACTCGTAGGTGATGCAGGCATAGCCAATAGCGTCTGGGAACCAGCAGTGAGTCAAGAGGCTCCGCCCCCCCATGAACTATGGTCCTCACTACGGAAACAGTCAGACCAATGCCAGAGGCTGTGGCCAGAAGATTAGCAAACATGCTGGCCATAAACAACAACCATGTCTGACACACGCACACGGAGAGCGAGAGAGAGAGAGAGAGAGAGAGAGAGAGAGAGAGAGAGAGAGAGAGAGAGAGAGAGAGAGAGACAGAGGACTGTAGAGGGAGAGTGAGAGAGAGAGAGACAGAGGACTGTAGAGGGAGAGTGAGAGAGCAAGAGAGAGAGAGAGACAGAGGACTGTAGAGGGAGAGCGAGAGAGCAAGAGAGAGACAGAGACAGAGGACTGTAGAGGGAGAGCGAGAGAGCAAGAGAGAGAGAGAGACAGAGGACAGTAGAGGGAGAGCGAGAGAGCAAGAGAGAGAGAGAGGACTGTAGAGGGAGAGCGAGAGAGCAAGAGAGAGAGGACTGTAGAGGGAGAGCGAGAGAGCAAGAGAGAGAGCGAGAGGACTGTAGAGGGAGAGCGAGAGAGCAAGAGAGAGACAGAGACAGAGGACTGTAGAGGGAGAGCGAGAGAGCAAGAGAGAGAGAGAGACAGAGGACTGTAGAGGGAGAGCGAGAGAGCAAGAGAGAGAGAGAGAGGACTGTAGAGGGAGAGCGAGAGAGCAAGAGAGAGAGCGAGAGGACTGTAGAGGAAGAGCGAGAGAGCAAGAGAGAGAGGACTGTAGAGGGAGAGCGAGAGAGCAAGAGAGAGACAGAGACAGAGGACTGTAGAGGGAGAGCGAGAGAGCAAGAGACAGAGGACTGTAGAGGGAGAGCGAGAGAGCAAGAGAGAGAGAGAGAGGACTGTAGAGGGAGAGCGAGAGAGCAAGAGAGAGAGCGAGAGGACTATAGAGGGAGAGCGAGAGAGCAAGAGCAAGAGGACTGTAGAGGGAGAGCGAGAGAGCAAGAGAGAGACAGAGACAGAGGACTGTAGAGGGAGAGCGAGAGAGCAAGAGAGAGAGCGAGACAGAGGACTGTAGAGGGAGAGCGAGAGAGCAAGAGAGAGAGAGAGAGGACTGTAGAGGGAGAGCGAGAGAGCAAGAGAGAGAGCGAGAGGACTGTAGAGGGAGAGCGAGAGAGCAAGAGAGAGAGAGAGAGAGGACTGTAGAGGGAGAGCGAGAGCAAGAGAGAGAGGACTGTAGAGGGAGAGCGAGAGAGCAAGAGAGAGAGCGAGAGGACTGTAGAGGGAGAGCGAGAGGACTGTAGAGGAGAGCGAGAGAGCAAGAGAGAGAGAGAGAGGACTGTAGAGGGAGAGCGAGAGAGCAAGAGAGAGAGCGAGAGGACTGTAGAGGGAGAGCGAGAGAGCAAGAGAGAGAGGACTATAGAGGGAGAGCGAGAGAGCAAGAGAGAGAGCGAGAGGACTGTAGAGGGAGAGCGAGAGAGCAAGAGAGAGAGAGAGAGAGGACTGTAGAGGGAGAGCGAGAGCAAGAGAGAGAGGACTGTAGAGGGAGAGCGAGAGAGCAAGAGAGAGAGCGAGAGGACTGTAGAGGGAGAGCGAGAGGACTGTAGAGGGAGAGCGAGAGAGCAAGAGAGAGAGAGAGAGGACTGTAGAGGGAGAGCGAGAGAGCAAGAGAGAGAGCGAGAGGACTGTAGAGGGAGAGCGAGAGAGCAAGAGAGAGAGGACTATAGAGGGAGAGCGAGAGAGCAAGAGAGAGAGCGAGAGGACTGTAGAGGGAGAGCGAGAGAGCAAGAGAGAGAGAGAGAGGACTGTAGAGGGAGAGCGAGAGCAAGAGAGAGAGGACTGTAGAGGGAGAGCGAGAGAGCAAGAGAGAGAGCGAGAGGACTGTAGAGGGAGAGCGAGAGGACTGTAGAGGGAGAGCGAGAGAGCAAGAGAGCGAGAACGAAAAGACTGTCGAGAAAGAGAACGAAAACTGTAAAGTGAGAGAGAGCGTGAGTGAACGAGCGAGAGAGCGAGAAACAGAGAGCGGAGGAGATTGCATTCACTTGCCCAGTCTTCCTACCTCCCTGTTTTTGAAGGGGGAAAAAAAGTTTTCTTCAAGTGATTAAAAATAACTCCAGTGACAGAAAACCAGTGAATTCTCTTTCATCTGAAGGGAAAGAGGAAACAGGAGGACCAGAGGGAAAGAACGAAATGAAGAAGAAAGAAAACAAAGGAGGGAGAAATCTGTGCCAATCATCAGGAGACAGAGGAGAGAGGAGACAGGAAGTAAAACATCACAGGAACCCAAATATTTGTCAAACAGTCGCAGCTCTAAAACATTTCCCCCATAGACAGACATGCATTCTCACATCACCACAGCAACGACTGTCACAGCAGCATCTGTTTCACTTGTCTTTGTCGTCGCCCCCAGGTGTCTCCGATCTCCCCTGTGTATTTATACCTGCGCTTTCTGGTTTGTCTGTTACGAGTTCGTCTTGTTTTGTGTCAGGTCTTACCAGCTCGTTTCCCTGTTTCGCCAGTTTCGCCTGTTCTCAAGTCTTTGTTTTCTAGTCTTCTCGGTTCTGATCTTTCTGCCTGTCCTAATCCTGCTGTTCTGTCCCTGATTGCCTCTGCCTGTCCTGATCCTGCTGTTCTGTCCCTGATCTTTCTGCCTGTCCTGATCCTGCTGTTCTGTCCCTAATCTTTCTGCCTGTCCTAATCCTGCTGTTCTGTCCCTGAGTGCCTCTGCCTGTCCTGATCCTGCTGTTCTGTCCCTGAGTGCCTCTGCCTGTCCTGATCCTGCTGTTCTGTCCCTGAGTGCCTCTGCCTGTCCTAATCCTGCTGTTCTGTCCCTGAGTGCCTCTGCCTGTCCTGATCCTGCTGTTCTGACCCTGATTGCCTCTGCCTGTCCTGATCCTGCTGTTCTGTCCCTGAGTGCCTCTGCCTGTCCTGATCCTGCTGTTCTGTCCCTAATCTTTCTGCCTGTCCTAATCCTGCTGTTCTGTCCCTGAGTGCCTCTGCCTGTCCTGATCCTGCTGTTCTGTCCCTGATTGCCTCTGCCTGTCCTGATCCTGCTGTTCTGTCTCTGATTGCCTCTGCCTGTCCTAATCCTGCTGTTCTGTCCCTGAGTGCCTCT
Source organism: Oncorhynchus keta (assembly GCF_023373465.1). Lineage (NCBI taxonomy): Eukaryota > Metazoa > Chordata > Actinopteri > Salmoniformes > Salmonidae > Oncorhynchus > Oncorhynchus keta. The sequence goes on along the minus strand of NC_068440.1, from coordinate 40,485,124 downwards.
GCCTGTCCTGATCCTGCTGTTCTGACCCTGATTGCCCTTGACCTCCCCCTTTTGTTATAATAAATATTCTAAGATTGGAACTATCTGCTTCCTGTGTCTATATCTGGGTCTCATCCTGAGTCGTAATAGAGGAATATAAATACGAGATCAATAAACTACCGAAACAGTTCAGAGATATTACTGGACCAATCAGCTACCAATACAGAACAGTTCAGAGATACTACTGGACCAATCAGCTACCAATACAGAACAGTTCAGAGATACTACTGGACCAATCAGCTACCAATACAGAACAGTTCAGAGATACTACTGGGCCAATCAGCTACTGATACAGAACAGTTCAGAGATACTACTGGACCAATCAGCTACCGATACAGAACAGTTCAGAGATACTACTGGACCAATCAGCTACCAATACAGAACAGTTCAGAGATACTACTGGACCAATCAGCTACCAATACAGAACAGTTCAGAGATACTACTGGACCAATCAGCTACCAATACAGAACAGTTCAGAGATACTACTGGACCAATCAGCTACCAATACAGAACAGTTCAGAGATACTACTGGACCAATCAGCTACCAATACAGAACAGTTCAGAGATACTACTGGGCCAATCAGCTACCAATACAGAACAGTTCAGAGATACTACTGGACCAATCAGCTACCAATACAGAACAGTTCAGAGATACTACTGGACCAATCAGCTACCAATACAGAACAGTTCAGAGATACTACTGGGCCAATCAGCTACCAATACAGAACAGTTCAGAGATACTACTTGACCAATCAGCTACCAATACAGAACAGTTCAGAGATACTACTGGGCCAATCAGCTACCAATACAGAACAGTTCAGAGATACTACTGGGCCAATCAGCTACCAATACAGAACAGTTCAGAGATACTACTGGACCAATCAGCTACCAATACAGAACAGTTCAGAGATACTACTGGGCCAATCAGCTACCAATACAGAACAGTTCAGAGATACTACTGGACCAATCAGCTACCAATACAGAACAGTTCAGAGATACTACTGGACCAATCAGCTACCAATACAGAACAGTTCAGAGATACTACTGGGCCAATCAGCTACCGATACAGAACAGTTCAGAGATACTACTGGATACAAAGTCAAAGGATTCTGACCCGGTGAATGGACTTGTGATTCTGACCCGGTGAATGGACTTATCTTGTGATTCTCACCCGGTGAATGGACTTGATTGATTGCACAAATAGCACATGAACATATATTTCAGTAGCGAACTCACCAGCAGTCTGCTCTTCTTGTTATAACACAGGATGATGGCCAGTATTTCCTTCAACACCCTACAGATACACCTTACAGATGGATTCCTACAACAACACCCTACAGATACACATTACAGATGGATTCCTACAACAACACCCTACAGATACACATTACAGATGGATTCCTTCAACAACACCAGTCTCATATCAGTCTCACCACTCGTCCAGTAGTGAGTACCACTACATTAGATATCAGTCTCACCACTCGTCCAGTAGTGAGTACCACTACATTAGATATCAGTCTCACCACTAGTCCAGTACTGAGTACCACTACATTAGATATCAGTCTCACCACTCGTCCAGTAGTGAGTACCACTACATTAGATATCAGTCTCACCACTAGTCCAGTAGTGAGTACCACTACATTAGATATCAGTCTCACCACTCGTCCAGTAGTGAGTACCACTACATTAGATATCAGTCTCACCACTCGTCCAGTACTGAGTACCACTACATTAGATATCAGTCTCACCACTAGTCCAGTAGTGAGTACCACTACATTAGATATCAGTCTCACCACTCGTCCAGTAGTGAGTACCACTACATTAGATATCAGTCTCACCACTAGTCCAGTACTGAGTACCACTACATTAGATATCAGTCTCACCACTCGTCCAGTAGTGAGTACCACTACATTAGATATCAGTCTCACCACTCGTCCAGTACTGAGTACCACTACATTAGATATCAGTCTCACCACTAGTCCAGTACTGAGTACCACTACATTAGATATCAGTCTCACCACTCGTCCAGTAGTGAGTACCACTACATTAGATATCAGTCTCACCACTCGTCACCCAGTCCAGTGAGTACCACTACATTAGATATCAGTCTCACCACTAGTCCAGTAGTGAGTACCACTACATTAGATATCAGTCTCACCACTCGTCCAGTACTGAGTACCACTACATTAGATATCAGTCTCACCACTAGTCCAGTACTGAGTACCACTACATTAGATATCAGTCTCACCACTAGTCCAGTACTGAGTACCACTACATTAGATATCAGTCTCACCACTCGTCCAGTACTGAGTACCACTACATTAGATATCAGTCTCACCACTCGTCCAGTAGTGAGTACCACTACATTAGATATCAGTCTCACCACTAGTCCAGTAGTGAGTGCCACTACATTAGATATCAGTCTCACCACTCGTCCAGTAGTGAGTGCCACTACATTAGATATCAGTCTCACCACTCGTCCAGTAGTGAGTACCACTACATTAGATATCAGTCTCACCAGTACTGAGTACCACTACATTAGATATCAGTCTCACCACTCGTCCAGTAGTGAGTACCACTACATTAGATATCAGTCTCACCAGTACTGAGTGCCACTACATTAGATATCAGTCTCACCACTCGTCCAGTAGTGAGTACCACTACATTAGATATCAGTCTCACCACTCGTCCAGTAGTGAGTACCACTACATTAGATATCAGTCTCACCACTAGTCCAGTAGTGAGTACCACTACATTAGATATCAGTCTCACCACTCGTCCAGTAGTGAGTACCACTACATTAGATATCAGTCTCACCACTCGTCCAGTAGTGAGTACCACTACATTAGATTAGATGGTGCAGGCCCGTGCGTTCAGGCTGATGTGTTGCCGCACAGACCCCTTTGGACTAGCGCCCCCATCAGGAAGTTTGCGTGTCCTACAAGCACCTTACTCAGACCCATTTTCATCAGGGCCTTGGGCTGCTCCAGACTGGCACAGCACACACCTGGAGAGAGAGCAAGAGAGGGGAGACAGAGGGGAAAGAGAGAGAGAGAGAGAGAGAGAGAGAGAGAGAGAGAGAGAGAGAGAGAGAGAGAGAGAGAGAGAGAGAGAGAGAGAGAGAGAGAGAGAGGAGAGAGAGAGAGAGAGAGAGAGAGAGAGAGAGAGAGAGAGAGAGAGAGAGAGAGAGAGAGAGAGAGAGAGAGAGAGAGAGATAGAAAGTGCGGGGGAGAGAAATAGCGAGAGAGGGAGAGAACGAGAGGGAGGGAGAACGAGAGGGAGAGAGAATGATAGGGAGGGAGAAAAGGGGGAGAGAGAAAGAGGGAGAGAAAAAGAGATTCAGGAGAAAGAAAGAGGGAGAGAGAAAGAGAGGGAGAAAAAGAAAGAGGGAGAGAGAAAGAGGGAGAGAGAAAGACAGGGAGAGAGAAAGAGATTCAGGAGAGAGAAAGACAGGGAGAGAAAGAGAGGGAGAGAGAAAGAGATTCAGGAGAGAGAGGATAAACATCACAAGGAGAAAGAAAGAGAAGAGAGACCTTGTCATCAAGCGTTCAGGGTCTATTTACTTGTTATCTGCACCACACCAGTCCCACAGTGGAGATGTCACAGACATTAATAATGATTACCTGTTAAACATGACCTACACATCTCTAGAACAATCTCTGGTTCTCTCCAAACACAGCCTCACTACAGTACGTGAGTTCCGGAAAGGCACAGCGGTCTATGGCACTGTATCTCAGTGCGAGACGTGTCACTACACTACCTGGTTTGAATCCAGGCTGTATCACATCCGGCTGTGATTGGGTGTCCCATAGGCAGCGCACAATTGGCCCAGCGTCATCCAGGTTTGGCTGTCATTGTATAGTTGAAGTAGGAAGTTTACATACACCTTAGCAAATACATTTAAACTCAGTTTCACACAATTCCTGACATTTAAACCTCATAAAATCCCCTGTTTTAGGTCAGTTAGGATCACCACTTTATTTTAAGAATGTAAAATGTCAGAATAATAGTAGAGAGAATGATTTATTTCAGATTTGATTTCTTTCATCACATTCCCTGTGGGTCAAAAGTTTACATACACTCAATTAGTACTTAGTATCATTCCCTTTAAATTGTTTTTCTTGGGTAAAACGTTTCAGGTAGACTTCCACAACCTTCCTACAATAAGTTGGGTGAATATTGGCCAAATCCTCCTGACAGAGCTTGTGTAAATGAGTCAGGTTTGTAGGCCTCCTTGCTCGCCCACATGCTTTTTCAGTTCTGCCCACAAATGTTCTATGGGATTGGGCTTTGTAGGGCTTTGTGATTGCCATGCCAATACCTTGACTTTGTTGTCCTTAAGCCATTTTGCCACAACTTTGGAAGTATGCTTGGGGTCATTGTCCATTTGGAAGACCATTTGTGACCAAGCTTTAACTTCCTGACTGATTTCTTGAGATGTTGCTTCAATATATCCACATAATTCACCTCCCTCATGATGCCATCTATTTTGTGAAGTGCACCAGTCCCTCCTGCAGCAAAGCACCCCCACAACATGATGCTGCCAGCCCTGTGCTTCACGGTTGGGATGGTGTTCTTCGGCTTGCAAGCCTCCCCCTTTTTCCTCCAAACATAACTATGGTAATTATGGCCAAACAGTTCTATTTTTGTTTCATCAAACCACAGGACATTTTTCCAAAAATCTTTGTCCCCATGTGCAGTTGCAAACCGTAGTCTGGCTTTTTTATGGCGGTTTTGGAGCAGTGGCTGCTTCCTTGCTGAGCTGCCTTTCAGGTTATGTCGATATAGGACTTGTTTTACTGTGGATATAGATACTTTTGTACCTGTTTCCTCCAGCATCTTCACAAGGTCCTTTGCTGTTGTCCTGGGATTGATTTGCACTTTTCACACCAAAGTACGTTCATCTCTAGGAGACAGAACGCGTCTCCTTCCTGAGCGGTATGACGGCTGTGTGGTCCCATGGTGTTTATACTTGCGTACTATTGTTTGTACAGATGAACGTGGTACCTTCAGGCATTTGGAAATTGTTCCGAAGGATGAACCAGACTTGTGGAGGTCTACAAAAAAAAATCTGAGGTTATGGCTGATTTCTATTGATTTTCCCCTGATGTCAAGCAAAGAGGCACTGAGTTTGAAGGTCGGCCTTGAAATACATACACAGGTACACCTTCAATTGACTCAAATGATGTCAATTAGCCTATCAGAAGCTTCTAAAGCCATGATATAATTTTCTGGAATTTTCCAAGCTATTTAAAGGCACAGTCAGCATAGTGCTTGTAAACTTCTGACCCGCTGGAATTGTGATACAGTGAATTATAAGTGAAATAATCTGTCTGTAAACAATTGTTGGAAAAAATTACTTGTGTCATGCACAAAGTAGATGTCCTCACCGACTTGCCAAAACTATAGTTTTTTAATGATGGGTCAAATTGGGGTCATGATAGGGGCTGCACCAAATGTTTGATGTATTATAATTATTGATTATAATAGGTTGTATTAATAGACAGGGGGGGGGGGCTATGGGACCCCTCTACATTTATAGGGTCCTAGACTACAGATTAACAATATATATATATACATTGGGGTGGCGGGGTGGCCTAGTGGTAAGAGAGTTGGATTAGGAACCGGAAGGTTGCAAGTTCAAACCCCCGAGCTGACAAAGTACTAATCTGTCGTTCTGCCCCTGAACAGGCAGTTAACCCAATGTTCCTAGGCTGTCATTGAAAATAAGAACTTGTTCTTAACTGATTTGCCTGGTTAAATACATTTAAAAAATAATGAAATTGTAAGGTTTTAGAATTGTTCCACAGTCTTTTCTAAGTCTCTGCCTCTTATAAAGAAAATGGTAATTGAGAAAGTATTTCAAAGATAAACATAGAGACCTGCAAGGGAGTAGAAGAGGTAAGAGTCTAGTCAAACAATGAACTTGGGGGAGTGGACATTTGCTGCTGAAGCCTTAGAAATCACTTGGAACTACCTGTATCTCTTGCAAGTTTGTGTAGCTGTGTATGCACGGGCTTGGTCTGAGGAGTAGCAGGTAACGACGTATGCAGTGACGTCACAGGGGGTTGACTACAAGCATGATGAACGCAACTTGGACGTTTCCTTATTGGACAGAACTCATGAGACAGAGTTGTGTGTGTGATGTTTGATCTTTGACTTCTGTCCACAGCTGTATTTTGATTCAAATTATTATGATTTATAAGTGCACACTTTGAGTGTTCCTTATTTGTTAAGTAAATAAAACGGAGCACAGAAAAACGGAACCAACATTAACAACATCTCCATTTGTGGAGTGGTTGAAAAAAATGAGTTTTAATGACTCCAACCTAAGTGGATGTAAACTAGTTTTAATGACTCCAACCTAAGTGTATGTAAACTAGTTTTAATGACTCCAACCTAAGTGTATGTAAACTAGTTTTAATGACTCCAACCTAAGTGGATGTAAACTAGTTTTAATGACTCCAACCTAAGTGGATGTAAACTAGTTTTAATGACTCCAACCTAAGTGGATGTAAACTAGTTTTAATGACTCCAACCTAAGTGGATGTAAACTAGTTTTAATGACTCCAACCTAAGTGGATGTAAACTAGTTTTAATGACTCCAACCTAAGTGTATGTAAACTAGTTTTAATTTTAACAACCTAAGTGTATGTAAACTAGTTTTAATGACTCCAACCTAAGTGTATGTAAACTAGTTTTAATGACTCCAACCTAAGTGTATGTAAACTAGTTTTAATGACTCCAACCTAAGTGGATGTAAACTAGTTTTAATGACTCCAACCTAAGTGTATGTAAACTAGTTTTAATGACTCCAACCTAAGTGTATGTAAACTATGTTTTAATGACCCCAACCTAAGTGGATGTAAACTAGTTTTAATGACTCCAACCTAAGTGGATGTAAACTAGTTTTAATGACTCCAACCTAAGTGGATGTAAACTAGTTTTAATGACTCCAACCTAAGTGTATGTAAACTAGTTTTAATGACTCCAACCTAAGTGTATGTAAACTAGTTTTAATGACTCCAACCTAAGTTTATGTAAACTAGTTTTAATGACTCCAACCTAAGTGTATGTAAACTAGTTTTAATGACTCCAACCTAAGTGTATGTAAACTAGTTTTAATGACTCCAACCTAAGTGTATGTAAACTAGTTTTAATGACTCCAACCTAAGTGTATGTAAACTAGTTTTAATGACTCCAACCTAAGTGTATGTAAACTAGTTTTAATGACTCCAACCTAAGTGGATGTAAACTAGTTTTAATGACTCCAACCTAAGTGTATGTAAACTAGTTTTAATGACTCCAACCTAAGTGGATGTAAACTAGTTTTAATGACTCCAACCTAAGTGGATGTAAACTAGTTTTAATGACTCCAACCTAAGTGTATGTAAACTAGTTTTAATGACTCCAACCTAAGTGTATGTAAACTAGTTTTAATGACTCCAACCTAAGTGTATGTAAACTAGTTTTAATGACTCCAACCCAACCTAGTTTTAATGTGTATGTAAACTAGTTTTAATGACTCCAACCTAAGTGTATGTAAACTAGTTTTAATGACTCCAACCTAAGTGTATGTAAACTAGTTTTAATGACTCCAACCTAAGTGTATGTAAACTAGTTTTAATGACTCCAACCTAAGTGTATGTAAACTAGTTTTAATGACTCCAACCTAAGTGTATGTAAACTAGTTTTAATGACTCCAACCTAAGTGTATGTAAACTAGTTTTAATGACTCCAACCTAAGTGTATGTAAACTAGTTTTAATGACTCCAACCTAAGTGTATGTAAACTAGTTTTAATGACTCCAACCTAAGTGTATGTAAACTAGTTTTAATGACTCCAACCTAAGTGTATGTAAACTAGTTTTAATGACTCCAACCTAAGTGTATGTAAACTAGTTTTAATGACTCCAACCTAAGTGTTTTTAAACTAGTTTTAATGACTCCAACCTAAGTGTATGTAAACTAGTTTTAATGACTCCAACCTAAGTGTTTTTAAACTAGTTTTAATGACTCCAACCTAAGTGGATGTAAACTAGTTTTAATGACTCCAACCTAAGTGGATGTAAACTAGTTTTAATGACTCCAACCTAAGTGTATGTAAACTAGTTTTAATGACTCCAACCTAAGTGTATGTAAACTAGTTTTAATGACTCCAACCTAAGTGTATGTAAACTAGTTTTAATGACTCCAACCTAAGTGTATGTAAACTAGTTTTAATGACTCCAACCTAAGTGTATGTAAACTAGTTTTAATGACTCCAACCTAAGTGTATGTAAACTAGTTTTAATGACTCCAACCTAAGTGGATGTAAACTAGTTTTAATGACTCCAACCTAAGTGGATGTAAACTAGTTTTAATGACTCCAACCTAAGTGGATGTAAACTAGTTTTAATGACTCCAACCTAAGTGGATGTAAACTAGTTTTAATGACTCCAACCTAAGTGGATGTAAACTAGTTTTAATGACTCCAACCTAAGTGTATGTAAACTAGTTTTAATGACTCCAACCTAAGTGGATGTAAACTAGTTTTAATGACTCCAACCTAAGTGGATGTAAACTAGTTTTAATGACTCCAACCTAAGTGGATGTAAACTAGTTTTAATGACTCCAACCTAAGTGTATGTAAACTAGTTTTAATGACTCCAACCTAAGTGGATGTAAACTAGTTTTAATGACTCCAACCTAAGTGGATGTAAACTAGTTTTAATGACTCCAACCTAAGTGGATGTAAACTAGTTTTAATGACTCCAACCTAAGTGTATGTAAACTAGTTTTAATGACTCCAACCTAAGTGTATGTAAACTAGTTTTAATGACTCCAACCTAAGTGTATGTAAACTAGTTTTAATGACTCCAACCTAAGTGTATGTAAACAAGTTTTAATGACTCCAACCTAAGTGTATGTAAACTAGTTTTAATGACTCCAACCTAAGTGTATGTAAACTAGTTTTAATGACTCCAACCTAAGTGTATGTAAACTAGTTTTAATGACTCCAACCTAAGTGTATGTAAACTAGTTTTAATGACTCCAACCTAAGTGGATGTAAACTAGTTTTAATGACTCCAACCTAAGTGTATGTAAACTAGTTTTAATGACTCCAACCTAAGTGGATGTAAACTAGTTTTAATGACTCCAACCTAAGTGGATGTAAACTAGTTTTAATGACTCCAACCTAAGTGGATGTAAACTAGTTTTAATGACTCCAACCTAAGTGGATGTAAACTAGTTTTAATAAACTAGTTTTAATGACTCCAACCTAAGTGTATGTAAACTAGTTTTAATGACTCCAACCTAAGTGGATGTAAACTAGTTTTAATGACTCCAACCTAAGTGTATGTAAACTAGTTTTAATGACTCCAACCTAAGTGTATGTAAACTAGTTTTAATGACTCCAACCTAAGTGTATGTAAACTAGTTTTAATGACTCCAACCTAAGTGTATGTAAACTAGTTTTAATGACTCCAACCTAAGTGGATGTAAACTAGTTTTAATGACTCCAACCTAAGTGTATGTAAACTAGTTTTAATGACTCCAACCTAAGTGTATGTAAACTAGTTTTAATGACTCCAACCTAAGTGGATGTAAACTAGTTTTAATGACTCCAACCTAAGTGGATGTAAACTAGTTTTAATGACTCCAACCTAAGTGGATGTAAACTAGTTTTAATGACTCCAACCTAAGTGTATGTAAACTAGTTTTAATGACTCCAACCTAAGTGTATGTAAACTAGTTTTAATGACTCCAACCTAAGTTTATGTAAACTAGTTTTAATGACTCCAACCTAAGTGTATGTAAACAAGTTTTAATGACTCCAACCTAAGTGTATGTAAACTAGTTTTAATGACTCCAACCTAAGTGTATGTAAACTAGTTTTAATGACTCCAACCTAAGTGTATGTAAACTAGTTTTAATGACTCCAACCTAAGTGTATGTAAACTAGTTTTAATGACTCCAACCTAAGTGGATGTAAACTAGTTTTAATGACTCCAACCTAAGTGTATGTAAACTAGTTTTAATGACTCCAACCTAAGTGGATGTAAACTAGTTTTAATGACTCCAACCTAAGTGGATGTAAACTAGTTTTAATGACTCCAACCTAAGTGTATGTAAACTAGTTTTAATGACTCCAACCTAAGTGGATGTAAACTAGTTTTAATGACTCCAACCTAAGTGTATGTAAACTAGTTTTAATGACTCCAACCTAAGTGTATGTAAACTAGTTTTAATGACTCCAACCTAAGTGTATGTAAACTAGTTTTAATGACTCCAACCTAAGTGTATGTAAACTAGTTTTAATGACTCCAACCTAAGTGTATGTAAACTAGTTTTAATGACTCCAACCTAAGTGTATGTAAACTAGTTTTAATGACTCCAACCTAAGTGTATGTAAACTAGTTTTAATGACTCCAACCTAAGTGTATGTAAACTAGTTTTAATGACTCCAACCTAAGTGTATGTAAACTAGTTTTAATGACTCCAACCTAAGTGTATGTAAACTAGTTTTAATGACTCCAACCTAAGTGTATGTAAACTAGTTTTAATGACTCCAACCTAAGTGTATGTAAACTAGTTTTAATGACTCCAACCTAAGTGTATGTAAACTAGTTTTAATGACTGACCAACCTAAGTGTTTTTAAACTAGTTTTAATGACTCCAACCTAAGTGGATGTAAACTAGTTTTAATGACTCCAACCTAAGTGTTTTTAAACTAGTTTTAATGACTCCAACCTAAGTGGATGTAAACTAGTTTTAATGACTCCAACCTAAGTGGATGTAAACTAGTTTTAATGACTCCAACCTAAGTGTATGTAAACTAGTTTTAATGACTCCAACCTAAGTGTATGTAAACTAGTTTTAATGACTCCAACCTAAGTGTATGTAAACTAGTTTTAATGACTCCAACCTAAGTGTATGTAAACTAGTTTTAATGACTCCAACCTAAGTGTATGTAAACTAGTTTTAATGACTCCAACCTAAGTGGATGTAAACTAGTTTTAATGACTCCAACCTAAGTGTATGTAAACTAGTTTTAATGACTCCAACCTAAGTGTATGTAAACTAGTTTTAATGACTCCAACCTAAGTGTATGTAAACTAGTTTTAATGACTCCAACCTAAGTGTATGTAAACTAGTTTTAATGACTCCAACCTAAGTGTATGTAAACTAGTCTTAATGACTCCAACCTAAGTGGATGTAAACTAGTTTTAATGACTCCAACCTAAGTGGATGTAAACTAGTTTTAATGACTCCAACCTAAGTGGATGTAAACTAGTTTTAATGACTCCAACCTAAGTGGATGTAAACTAGTTTTAATGACTCCAACCTAAGTGGATGTAAACTAGTTTTAATGACTCCAACCTAAGTGTATGTAAACTAGTCTTAATGACTCCAACCTAAGTGGATGTAAACTAGTTTTAATGACTCCAACCTAAGTGGATGTAAACTAGTTTTAATGACTCCAACCTAAGTGGATGTAAACTCGTTTTAATGACTCCAACCTAAGTGTATGTAAACTAGTTTTAATGACTCCAACCTAAGTGGATGTAAACTAGTTTTAATGACTCCAACCTAAGTGGATGTAAACTAGTTTTAATGACTCCAACCTAAGTGTATGTAAACTAGTTTTAATGACTCCAACCTAAGTGTATGTAAACTAGTTTTAATGACTCCAACCTAAGTGTATGTAAACTAGTTTTAATGACTCCAACCTAAGTGTATGTAAACTAGTTTTAATGACTCCAACCTAAGTGTATGTAAACAAGTTTTAATGACTCCAACCTAAGTGTATGTAAACTAGTTTTAATGACTCCAACCTAAGTGTATGTAAACTAGTTTTAATGACTCCAACCTAAGTGTATGTAAACTAGTTTTAATGACTCCAACCTAAGTGTATGTAAACTAGTTTTAATGACTCCAACCTAAGTGGATGTAAACTAGTTTTAATGACTCCAACCTAAGTGTATGTAAACTAGTTTTAATGACTCCAACCTAAGTGGATGTAAACTAGTTTTAATGACTCCAACCTAAGTGGATGTAAACTAGTTTTAATGACTCCAACCTAAGTGTATGTAAACTAGTTTTAATGACTCCAACCTAAGTGGATGTAAACTAGTTTTAATGACTCCAACCTAAGTGTATGTAAACTAGTCTTAATGACTCCAACCTAAGTGTATGTAAACTAGTTTTAATGACTCCAACCTAAGTGTATGTAAACTAGTTTTAATGACTCCAACCTAAGTGTATGTAAACTAGTTTTAATGACTCCAACCTAAGTGTATGTAAACTAGTTTTAATGACTCCAACCTAAGTGTATGTAAACTAGTTTTAATGACTCCAACCTAAGTGTATGTAAACTAGTTTTAATGACTCCAACCTAAGTGTATGTAAACTAGTTTTAATGACTCCAACCTAAGTGTATGTAAACTAGTTTTAATGACTCCAACCTAAGTGTATGTAAACTAGTTTTAATGACTCCAACCTAAGTGTATGTAAACTAGTTTTAATGACTCCAACCTAAGTGTATGTAAACTAGTTTTAATGACTCCAACCTAAGTGTATGTAAACTAGTTTTAATGACTCCAACCTAAGTGTATGTAAACTAGTTTTAATGACTCCAACCTAAGTGTTTTTAAACTAGTTTTAATGACTCCAACCTAAGTGGATGTAAACTAGTTTTAATGACTCCAACCTAAGTGTTTTTAAACTAGTTTTAATGACTCCAACCTAAGTGGATGTAAACTAGTTTTAATGACTCCAACCTAAGTGGATGTAAACTAGTTTTAATGACTCCAACCTAAGTGGATGTAAACTAGTTTTAATGACTCCAACCTAAGTGGATGTAAACTAGTTTTAATGACTCCAACCTAAGTGGATGTAAACTAGTTTTAATGACTCCAACCTAAGTGGATGTAAACTAGTTTTAATGACTCCAACCTAAGTGTATGTAAACTAGTTTTAATGACTCCAACCTAAGTGGATGTAAACTAGTTTTAATGACTCCAACCTAAGTGTATGTAAACTAGTTTTAATGACTCCAACCTAAGTGTATGTAAACTAGTTTTAATGACTCCAACCTAAGTGGATGTAAACTAGTTTTAATGACTCCAACCTAAGTGGATGTAAACTAGTTTTAATGACTCCAACCTAAGTGTATGTAAACTAGTTTTAATGACTCCAACCTAAGTGGATATAAACTAGTTTTAATGACTCCAACCTAAGTGTATGTAAACTAGTTTTAATGACTCCAACCTAAGTGTATGTAAACTAGTTTTAATGACTCCAACCTAAGTGGATGTAAACTAGTTTTAATGACTCCAACCTAAGTGTATGTAAACTAGTTTTAATGACTCCAACCTAAGTGGATATAAACTAGTTTTAATGACTCCAACCTAAGTGTATGTAAACTAGTTTTAATGACTCCAACCTAAGTGGATGTAAACTAGTTTTAATGACTCCAACCTAAGTGTATGTAAACTAGTTTTAATGACTCCAACCTAAGTGTATGTAAACTAGTTTTAATGACTCCAACCTGAGTGTATGTAAACTAGTTTTAATGACTCCAACCTAAGTGTATGTAAACTAGTTTTAATGACTCCAACCTCAGTGTATGTAAACTAGTTTTAATGACTCCAACCTAAGTGGATGTAAACTAGTTTTAATGACTCCAACCTAAGTGTATGTAAACTAGTTTTAATGACTCCAACCTAAGTGGATGTAAACTAGTTTTAATGACTCCAACCTAAGTGTATGTAAACTAGTTTTAATGACTCCAACCTAAGTGTATGTAAACTAGTTTTAATGACTCCAACCTAAGTGGATGTAAACTAGTTTTAATGACTCCAACCTAACTGGATGTAAACTAGTTTTAATGACTCCAACCTAAGTGTATGTAAACTAGTTTTAATGACTCCAACCTAAGTGGATGTAAACTAGTTTCAATGACTCCAACCTAAGTGTATGTAAACTAGTCTTAATGACTCCAACCTAAGTGGATGTAAACTAGTTTTAATGACTCCAACCTCAGTGTGTGTAAACTAGTTTTAATGACTCCAACCTAAGTGTATGTAAACTAGTTTTAATGACTCCAACCTAAGTGTATGTAAACTAGTTTCAATGACTCCAACCTAAGTGTATGTAAACTAGTTTTAATGACTCCAACCTAAGTGTATGTAAACTAGTTTTAATGACTCCAACCTAAGTGGATGTAAACTAGTTTCAATGACTCCAACCTAAGTGTATGTAAACTAGTCTTAATGACTCCAACCTAAGTGGATGTAAACTAGTTTTAATGACTCCAACCTAAGTGGATGTAAACTAGTTTTAATGACTCCAACCTAAGTGGATGTAAACTAGTTTCAATGACTCCAACCTAAGTGTATGTAAACTAGTTTTAATGACGCCAACCTAAGTGTATGTAAACTAGTTTTAATGACTCCAACCTAAGTGTATGTAAACTAGTTTTAATGACTCCAACCTAAGTGGATGGAAACTAGTTTTAATGACTCCAACCTAAGTGGATGTAAACTAGTTTTAATGACTCCAACCTGAGTGGATGTAAACTAGTTTTAATGACTCCTAACCTAAGTGTATGTAAACTAGTTTTAATGACTCCTAACCTAAGTGTATGTAAACTAGTTTTAATGACTCCAACCTAAGTGGATGTAAACTAGTTTTAATGACTCCAACCTAAGTGGATGTAAACTAGTTTTAATGACTCCAACCTAAGTGTATGTAAACTAGTTTCAATGACTCCTAACCTAAGTGTATGTAAACTAGTTTTAATGACTCCAACCTAAGTGGATGTAAACTAGTTTTAATGACTCCAACCTAAGTGGATGTAAACTAGTTTTAATGACTCCAACCTAAGTGGATGTAAACTAGTTTTAATGACTCCAACCTAAGTGTATGTAAACTAGTTTCAATGACTCCAACCTAAGTGGATGTAAACTAGTTTTAATGACTCCAACCTAAGTGTATGTAAACTAGTCTTAATGACTCCAACCTAAGTGTATGTAAACTAGTTTTAATGACTCCAACCTAAGTGTATGTAAACTAGTCTTAATGACTCCAACCTAAGTGTATGTAAACTAGTTTTAATGACTCCAACCTAAGTGTATGTAAACTAGTTTTAATGACTCCAACCTAAGTGGATGTAAACTAGTTTTAATGACTCCAACCTAAGTGTATGTAAACTAGTTTTAATGACTCCAACCTAAGTGTATGTAAACTAGTTTTAATGACTCCAACCTAAGTGTATGTAAACTAGTTTTAATGACTCCAACCTAAGTGTATGTAAACTAGTTTTAATGACTCCAACCTAAGTGGATGCAAACTAGTTTTAATGACTCCAACCTAAGTGGATGTAAACTAGTTTTAATGACTCCAACCTAAGTGGATGTAAACTTCCGACTTCGAATGTAAATAAGAATTTGTTCTGAACTGACTTGCCTAAATAAAATAATTATTTATATAATATTATATATATTATTATATAGATCATTAAAAATAAATCTGCATCAATGAGCTTCACATATGTGAAACAGAC
The DNA here is from genome assembly GCF_023373465.1 of Oncorhynchus keta. Classification (NCBI taxonomy): domain Eukaryota; kingdom Metazoa; phylum Chordata; class Actinopteri; order Salmoniformes; family Salmonidae; genus Oncorhynchus; species Oncorhynchus keta. The sequence goes on along the minus strand of NC_068440.1, from coordinate 40,469,536 downwards.
CAGGGTCCTATACTATTAATATTACCCTTTCAACCCTGGGACTGGTATACTATTATTATCTATTCTATTACTATTATAATATTTTAAATAATTTAAAATATTTAAGGTGCACTTGATTGAGCTTGTTGCCGGTTGAAATGGACTAAAATGGCCAACTGGTCCTCCAACTGGTCCTCCAGGCAGGTTGAAGCAAACGCTCACAGTATCTGAAAGATTTCAAGTAGTAAATCAAGTCCGATGATTTAAACTTTAAAAGGAACTACGTGAAAAATTCTCCCTCAGGGTTTTTCTGCGATCATGTTTTCCGGAGACTCGTAAATATCTGCTCCGAAAGATGATTCAAAGACGTCTGCAGGAAGAATGGGGTGTCAGTTAGGACACGACACCTTGAGTTTGAAAACACCCTGTTTTGGTTATTGAACTACAGTAAATGTACTACAGTAAATGTAGGATTAACGCTCGGTAACGGAAACGTGGTAACGTGGTAACGGAAATGTGGTAACGTGGTAACGGAAACGTGGTAACGTGGTAACGGGAACGTGGTAACGTGGTAACGTGGTAACGTGGTAACGGAAACGTGGTAACGTGGTAACGTGGTAACGGAAACGTGGTAACGTGGTAACGTGGTAACGTGGTAACGGAAACGTGGTAACGTGGTAACAGAAACGTGGTAATGTGGTAACGTGGTAACGTGGTAACGGAAACGTGGTAACGTGGTAACGTGGTAACGGAAACGTGGTAACGTGGTAACGGAAACGTGGTAACGTGGTAACGGAAACGTGGTAACGTGGTAACGTGGTTACGTAATTACATCATGGGTCTCTGATCTGTTCTACACAGAAATAAATAATTATGGATATGAATGTCATTCTCTGCTTGTTTCACAAGTTTATACATCGCAGCACAGTACTGCAGAGCCAGTAGGGTACATTAGCATAGAGTAGAGTACAGTAGAGCACAGTACGTTTAGTCCAGTATAGTATAGTTCAGTCCATAATAGTACAGTATAGTTCAGTACAGTATAGTTCAGTATAGTATAGTTCAGTCCATAATAGTACAGTACAGTATAGTTCAGTATAGTATAGTTCAGTACAGTGCAGTTCAGTACAGCATAGTTCAGTAGTATATAGTTCAGCACAGTAGAGTTCAGTACAGTATATTTCAGTACAGTAGAGTACCGTATAGTTCAGTAGAGATGGGTATAGTACAGTACAGTACTCTGTAGTTTAGTAGAGTATAGTTCAGCACAGTAGAGTACCGTATAGTTCAGTAGAGATGGGTATAGTACAGTACAGTACTCTGTAGTTTAGTAGAGTACAGTTCAGCACAGTAGAGTACCGTATAGTTCAGTAGAGGTGGGTATAGTACAGTACAGTACTCTGTAGTTTAGTAGAGTACAGTTCAGTAGAGTATAGTTCAGTACCACTCAGGTGTCAGCAACTGCTCACGACAGATCATAAGCCACTCGTTCCATTGGTCAACACGTACAACCTGGACAAAGCACCACTCAGGTGTCAGCGAGTGCTCATGACAGTATGCGCCTCGTGAGTGTCAATGTGAAAGCAGTGTTTCCTGGGAAAGCAGTTAGTGGTGACTGACACACTGCCAAGAATCGCAATGAAAGAAAACAATGTCAGCCACAGAAGACGAATTCAAAGCGTATGCGGGAATCTGTGGAGGAGAGCAGACCAGTGTCTGCTCACAGGCTGGGTGACATCAGAGAGGTGACAAGGCAACGATGCAGGCCTCAGAGAATGGAGCAGCTACCCCGCTCACTACAGGGATACCGCACAGCAGCGAGAGAGAGCACATTTATCGGAGCGGGACGGGCTTGTGCCATATCAAGACAGGATTGTCATCCCAGCTTCACAGGGAGAAGACTTTCTACTACAGATACACAACAAGTTCACATGTGGGCTGACAAAGTGCAGAGAATGATCCAAGATGTCGGTGTGGTGACCCGGGCACCAGCCATGCAGGTTCTGTACAGAGAACAAACCAACTCAAAAGAGAGAACCGCTTGTCATGACACTTTTACCTAAAGGTCCATGGCAGAAGATCACAGCCAACCTGTGTGAGCTCGAGGACAAGAAATACCTCCTAGTGGTGGACTACTATTCTAGGGACATAGAAATAGCTCACCTGCCCATTAAGACTAGACAGCAGGTCATCCCTCGCCTCAAAAGTATGTTTGTAAGATTGGGGATACCTACCGAGCTCGTTAGCGACAACGCAACACAGTTTGTCTGCGCTGAGTTCAAGGAGTCCAGAAAGAAGTATGGTTTGGCTCATACCACCTCCAGTCCCTATTATCCACAGGCAAATGGAGCTTTGGAGAGGGCTGGTCAGACAGCTAAGCAAATGAACCAACCAGAACCCACACATGGTTCTGATGTGCTACCGAGCCACGCCCCCATCAGCGAAACAGGAGCAAGCTCAGCACATGACAGGGTGTCAGATCTGGAAGACGGTCCCCACACTGAATGGGGAAACTCCAACCAAAATGCATCAGCCACGGCAGTGTTAAACGGAAGGACCAAGAGGCATTCAATTACACCCTGGACAGATTGTGATCCTACGTTGTGGAAAAACTGAACACGGCACCGTCGCTCGGGGAAACAGGCGACACCTTCAGGATTTTCCAGAGTCACCTACTACAGAGAGACAGATAAAACGAAAAGAGTCGCCCAGTCTACCAGCGAGGACAGCACACAGGCTCCACCTGTGAGCCAGCCAACTCCCATCCCCTCGCTCAGTCCACCACCTCAGCCAGCCTCATTACAACTGGTGAGAATGACCTCCAGAGGTCGAGAGGTATTGGAACAGCAACTGTTTGAAGATATAATAATAATCCTCACGTTGCTGTGGACAACGGGCTGTCTACCCCCATGTCCTAGTTGACACAGTTACGTGTATTGTCGTTAAAGAAAAAAACAAATTTACGGGACTATGTTACAAAAATATATATATGTTATTGAAATACAAATAGGTTGTATAGAAACGGTCCACAGGGTGAATATTTGTATTTGGTTCGAGAATTATAGTTTTGATTTCTCTCAGAAAAGGAGATGTTTCATTGATATCTCCATTAATTGATTGGTTATGTGTGTCATCGTTAGAATCGGATATGACTAACCAATGAGGACGTAGTAGCTTGGTGGACTGCATGTTAATTGATTGGTTATGTGTGTCATCGTTAGAATCGGATATGACTAACCAATGAGGACGTAGTAGCTTGGTGGACTGCATGTTAATTGTCTGATTTAAGAGTTATTGAATGTAACTAAATCAGATCATTCAGTTGGTCTCCGTCATGACAACCTGTATTGTTGTTGTTAGTCATCATCCGCCCAGATTTTGTTTTGACAATTGAACAGTTTTAATCTGCCTTCTCCCTCCTACCCAGTGAATAACACATGCCTCTATCTCCCTCCTACCCAGTGAATAACACAAGCATCTATCTCCCTCCTACCCAGTGAATAACACAAGCATCTATCTCCCTCCTACCCAGTGAATAACACAAGCATCTATCTCCCTCCTACCCAGTGAATAACACATGCCTCTATCTCCCTCCTACCCAGTGAATAACACATGCCTCTATCTCCCTCCTACCCCAGTGAATAACACAAGCATCTATCTCCCTCCTACCCCGTGAATAACACAAGCATCTATCTCCCTCCTACCCAGTAAATAACACATGCCTCTATCTCCCTCCTACCCCAGTAAATAACACATGCCTCTATCTCCCTCCTACCCCAGTGAATAACACATGCCTCTATCTCCCTCCTACCCAGTGAATAACACAAGCATCTATCTCCCTCCTACCCCGTGAATAACACAAGCATCTATCTCCCTCCTACCCCAGTGAATAACACAAGCATCTATCTCCCTCCTACCCCGTGATTAACACAAGCATCTATCTCCCTCCTACCCCATGAATAACACAAGCATCTATCTCCCTCCTACCCCGTGAATAACACAAGCATCTATCTCCCTCCTACCCCAGTGAATAACACAAGCATCTATCTCCCTCCTACCCCAGTGAATAACACATGCCTCTATCTCCCTCCTACCCAGTGATAAAACGCATGCCTCGATCTCCCTCCTACCCAGTGATAAAACACATGCCTCTATCTCCCTCCTACCCAGTGATAAAACACATGCCTCTATCTCCCTCCTACCCAGTGATAAAACATATGCCTCTATCTCCCTCCTACCCAGTGATAAAACACATGCCTCTATCTCCCTCCTACCCAGTGATAAAACACATGCCTCTATCTCCCTCCTACCCAGTGAATAACACAAGCATCTATCTCCCTCCTACCCCGTGAATAACACAAGCATCTATCTCCCTCCTACCCTGTGAATAACACAAGCATATATCTCCCTCCTACCCCAGTGAATAACACAAGCATCTATCTCCCTCCTACCCCAGTGAATAACACAAGCATCTATCTCCCTCCTACCCCGTGAATAACACAAGCATCTATCTCCCTCCTACCCTGTGAATAACACATGCCTCTATCTCCCTCCTACCCCGTGAATAACACAAGCATCTATCTCCCTCCTACCCTGTGAATAACACATGCATCTATCTCCCTCCTACCCCGTGAATAACACAAGCATCTATCTCCCTCCTACCCAGTGAATAACACAAGCATCTATCTCCCTCCTACCCCGTGAATAACACATGCATCTATCTCCCTCCTACCCCGTGAATAACACAAGCATCTATCTCCCTCCTACCCCGTGAATAACACAAGCATCTATCTCCCTCCTACCCCATGAATAACACATGCATCTATCTCCCTCCTACCCCGTGGATAACACATGCATCTATCTCCCTCCTACCCCGTGTATGGTTTTTGTGTCAGTCCATCCCGACCACACATGCATCTATTTACAAAACAATGGGAAGGATCTGTCTGGAATTTAAAAGGCTAAACGTGACTCTTGTGTTTTGATTTAGATTTTACATTTGTAAACAACATTAATGTTATCTTAGTACTTTGGGAAACAAAATTACAAAAAACTAGAGCCGTAATTTTAAACATTGAGCGCTGTTAAAAACTGAGTTAAAGTTGTTGGACTGATCTGATATAAAGGTACTCAAAGACAAGGATATATATGATGGTGCTATGGCTCCACCAAGTGGAGAGATCCCTCAATGACAAGATTATACCGTTTTTCCCCAATTGTTTACACACTAAAATTTGAACTTGAAACGCAATCACCGAAACCTGAAACTCATGTACCAAATCCCTAAAGCAAGTCTGCAAAATTGCAAGCACAATTCCTGATTTGTCATGCCAGGATGAGCCTGCAGGAAGGGTACCACATGAGGGAGGAGGATGTCAGGATGAGCCTGCAGGAAGGGTACCACATGAGGGAGGAGGATGTCAGGATGAGCCTGCAGGAAGGGCACCACATGAGGGAGGAGGATGTCAGGATGAGCCTGCAGGAAGGGCACCACATGAGGGAGGGTCATGTCAGGATGAGCCTGCAGGAAGGGCACCACATGAGGGAGGGTCATGTCAGGATGAGCCTGCAGGAAGGGCACCACATGAGGGAGGGTCATGTCAGGATGAGCCTGCAGGAAGGGCACCACACGAGGGAGGAGGATGTCTTCCCTGTAAAGCACAGCGTTGAGATTGGCTGCAATGACAACAAGCTCAGTCCGATGATGCTGTGACACACCGCCCCAGACCATGACAGACCCTCCACCTCCTAAGCGATCCCGCTCCAGAGTACAGGACTCGGTGTAACGCTCATTGCTTCGACGATCAACGCGAATCCGACCATCACACCTGGTGAGACAAAACCACGACTCGTCAGTGAAGAGCACTTTTTGCCAGTCCTGTCTGGTCCAGCGACGGTGGGTTTGTGCCCATAGGCAACGTTGTTGCCGGTGATGTCTGGTGAGGACCTGCCTTTACAACAGGCCTACAAGCCCTCAGTCCAGCCTCTCTCAGCCTATTGTGGACAGTCTGAGCACTGATGGAGGGATTGTGTGTTCCTGGTGTAACTCGGGCAGTTGTTGTTGCCATCCTGTACCTGTCCTACAGGTGTGATGTTTGGATGTACCGATCCTGTGCAGGTGTTGTTACACGTGGTCTGCCACTGCGAGGACGATCAGCTGTCCGTCCTGTCTCCCTGTTGCTCTGTCTTAGGCATCTCACAGTACAGACATTGCAATTTATTGCCCTGGCCACATCTGCAGTCCTCATGCCTCCTTGCATCATGCCTAAGGCACATTCACGCAGATGAGCAGGGACTCTGGGCATCTTTCTTTTGGTGTATTTCAGAGTTAGTAGAAAGGTCTCTTTAGTGTCCTAAGTTGTCATAACTGTGACCTTAATTACCTACCGTCTGTAAGCTGTTAGTGTCTTAACGACCGTTCCACAGATGCATGTTCATTATTTGTTTATGGTTCATTGAACAAGCATGGGAAACAGTGTTTAAACCCTTTACAATGAGGATCTGTGAAGTTATTTGGATTTTTTTACTAATTATCTTTGAAAGACAGGGTCCTGAAAAAGGGATGTTTCTTTTTTTGCTGAGTTTAGATCACACTTTTTTACAAAATATTACACACCGTTCTCTACATTTAGGCACAACATTCAAAATTAAAATCTCTTTTGTCCCGTTGGAAAGGAACACCAATCGCAATGGCAAGCGCTGTACATCAACTGGCCACACCCACTCCTCACAGGTGTCAACATTAGTTGCTGAATTGTTCACTTAGAAATCAGAGTTTTAAGCCCTATTAAAGGCCACAGATGAGCTCTCCTGTTCTGGAGGAAAATGGAAGTCAATGGTGAAGCAAGAGCTAGAGGTGAAGGAGTGAGAGGAGGAGGAGGAGGAGGAGGAGGAGGAGGAGGAGGAGGAGGTGAAGGAGGAGAGGAGGAGGAGGAGGAGGAGGAGGTGGAGGAGGAGGAGGAGGAGGAGGAGGAGGAGGAGGAGGTGAAGGAGGAGGAGGAGGCGAAGGAGTGAGAGGAGGAGAAGGAGGAGGGAGGAGGAGGAGGAGGAGGAGGAGGAGGAGGAGGAGGAGGAGGAGAGGAAGAGGAAGAGGAAGAGGAAGAGGAAGAGGAAGAGGAAGGACAGTTGTCTCAGATGAGATCAGGGCCACATTTGTTGACCATGTGCTCAACCATGGATTGACTATGAGAGAGGCTGGGCAGAGAGTTCAGCCCAACCTGAGCCGCTACACGGTTGCATCCATCATCTGTACATTTAGAAATGAGAACCGGTAAGTTACCTACCATCTACACTACGCTCTTTATGTATTTATAATGTAGTATACTGTAGTCTGACATATCAGTAGGCCTATGCTACTCAGTGATTTGTTGGCCAATGTTACAATGTCATTTCATATTGAAAGAAAATAGATTTACTTTAGCTTACTGTAACCAATCATATCATATTTGTGGGTCTTCTGCAGAACTTAGAGAGGACCAGGCCATGGTGGAAGACACCGGCTGTTCACACCAGAACAGGAGACTATTGTAAACATGATGGTGGCAAACAATACCATTAGACTCGGAGAAATCCAGAACCACATAATTGCAGACACAATATTGAATAACATTCACCAGGTGGGCTTGTCTACATTGGACCGTGTGTTACAGCACAACCGAATCCGGATGAAACAGGTCTACAGGGAGCCATGTGAGCAAAAACTCAGAGAGGGTTACAGAACAGAGCTATGAATATGTGCAAGTAAGTACTAAACTGTGAATTTACTATCATATTAGCACTGTATAGACACATTACAGTACTGTAATCCAGTGTATTGTGCCTCACCATAGTGATTGCTCTGGGTTTATGTCATATATCGTCTTGTCTGTTTCAGAGAGTCTTGGATGCCGTTGCAATTCAGCACGTTTATATTTACATTGAGGAGGCTTCAACCGAGACAAAAGAACGGGACGGAACATTATTGTGCCATTGTGAATGTCACTGGACAGCTGGGAGGGAATATCACCATGTGTGCAGTCGTTAGCCAGCAAAGCGTCCTCCATCACCATGCCAACCTTGGTCCCTACAGCACTGTCCTTCTCATCACATTGCTGGACACACTACATGGCATCCTCATTTCAGCCAAGCAGAGGGGTGGACCAGAGCAGACCAAGTATGTTGTTATCTGCGACAGCACGAGTTTCCACCGGGCTTCTCTGGTCTACAACTGGTGCATCGATCACCCACAATGTATTGTTCTATACCTCCCACCATATTTCCCCATTCATAAACCTAATTCAATTAGTTTTTTTCGGCATGGCGACGGAAGGTGTATGACCGCCAATCCCCTCACACGCCTGCCTCTCCTCCAGGCAATTGGAGGACGCATGTGGTGAAGTTGATGTTGGGGCTTTCGGCGGGTGGATCCGTCACTCCAGAAGGTCCTTTCCCTGCTGTTTAGCCAGGGAGAACATGGCTTGTGATGTAGATGAGGTACTGTTTATCCAGGGAGAACATGGCTTGTGATGTAGATGAGGTGTTGTTTAGCCAGGGAGAACATGGCTTGTGATGTAGATGAGGTGCTGTGGTCAGGGAGAACATGGCTTGTGATGTAGATGAGGTGTTGTTTAGCCAGGGAGAACATGGCTTGTGATGTAGATGAGGTGTTGTTTAGCCAGGGAGAACATGGCTTGTGATGTAGATGAGGTGCTGTGGTCAGGGAGAACATGGCTTGTGATGTAGATGAGGTGTTGTTTAGCCAGGGAGAACATGGCTTGTGATGTAGATGAGGTACTGTTTAGCCAGGGAGAACATGGCTTGTGATGTAGATGAGGTGCTGTTTAGCCAGGGAGAACATGGCTTGTGATGTAGATGAGGTGCTGTGGTCAGGGAGAACATGGCTTGTGATGTAGATGAGGTGTTGTTTAGCCAGGGAGAACATGGCTTGTGATGTAGATGAGGTACTGTTTAGCCAGGGAGAACATGGCTTGTGATGTAGATGAGGTGTTGTTTAGCCAGGGAGAACATGGCTTGTGATGTAGATGAGGTACTGTTTAGCCAGGGAGAACATGGCTTGTGATGTAGATGAGGTGCTGTTTAGCCAGGGAGAACATGGCTTGTGATGTAGATGAGGTTCTGTGGCCAGGGAGAACATGGCTTGTGATGTAGATGAGGTACTGTGGCCAGACCAAAATAGAAAGCAGAATGCAGCCTAATGTCTTTCTTACATTTTGCACATCTTTTTGTCTTTTTGTCTTTAGAGTTTTGAAGGAATGAGCTACTTTCATGTTTTATTTTTGTACAGAAAACTCGTTATCTTCCTGAATGTTTTTCCTGGTTTTCTCCTGTGTTCAAAAATACTTCATTTTGGAAATAAATGACAATGTTTTTGTTACTGTATTGCATTTGTGTTTATTTATGTACAGTGCCTTGCGAAAGTATTCGGCCCCCTTGAACTTTGCGACCTTTTGCCACATTTCAGGCTTCAAACATAAAGATATAAAACTGTATTTTTTTTGTGAAGAATCAACAACAAGTGGGACACAATCATGAAGCTAAAACAGTTTTGAATGCAGTGTTTGCTTTTGCTATGAGTTTGTAGAGTGTGTTTAGCGTTTTGGGAAAATGGCCCAAAGATTCAGCAAACGTGTGTGTAAACAATTGTTGCAAACTGTAAATATCTGTCTTTTGGCCTATTTCAGCATACTGGAACTAAACAACTAACTCAATAAAATATATTATGACCTGAAACTCTAAAAGGTTAAACCAAAGGCAAAATGGTCTATTGATTATATAAAGAGGGTAACAAAAATATATATTTCAAAACTACAAGTCCCAACATTTAATCAAGATGATCCTGTGTTGGCCTGATTCCACCTCATTCTAGATTTTTGTTTATCTATCTACTTTGAAGGACTACAGTAGTAAAATTATTTGGTCAGACAGTTCTGCAGCATAGGCTACTTAGGCAGGCATATAGGATGACTAAGACTGTACAGTATAGGGAGCGTATAAATGGGGAGCGTATAAATGGGGATCGTATAAACCATATAGCCAAAAGTATGTGGATACGCCCATCAAATTAGGGGATATTTCAGACACACCCAATTGCTGACAGGTGTATAAAATCAAGCACAAAGCCATGCAATCTCCATAGACAAACAGTGTCAGTAGAATGGCCCTTACTGAAGAGGTCAGTGACATTCAATGTGGCACCGTCATTGGATGCCACCTTTCCAACGAGTCACTTCGTCAAATTTCTGCCCTGCTAGAGCACCCCCGGTCAACTGTAGTGGAAATGTTTAGGAGCAACAGCGTCTTAGCCGCAAACTGGTAGGCCACACAAGCTCACAGAAAGGGACCGCCGAGTGCTGAAGCGTGTAAAAGTTGTCTGTCCTCGGTTGCAACACTCAGTGCCGAGTTCCAAACTGTCTCTGGAAACAACATCAGCACAATAACTGTTCTTCGTGAGCTTCATTAAATGGGTTTCCATGGCAGAGCAGCCGCACACAAGCCTAAGATCACCGTGCACAATGCCAGGCGTCCTCTGGAGTGGTGTAAAGCTCACCGCCATTGGACTCTGGAGTAGTGGAAACTCGTTCTCTGGAGTGATTAATCACGCTTCACCATCTGGCAGTCCGACGGACGAATATGGGTTTGGTCGATGCCAGGAAAAACCCTACCTGCCCCAATGCATAGTGCCAACTGTAAAGTTTGGTGGAGGAGGAATAATAATCATGTACTGGAGCTGTTTTTCATAGTTCAGGCCCCTCAGTTCCAGTGAAGGGAAATCTCAATGCTACAGAATACAATCACATTCTAGATTATTCTATTCTTTCAACTTTGTGGCAACAGTTTGGGGAAGGCCGTTTCTTGTTTCAGCATGACAATGCCCCAGTGCACAAAGCGAGATCCATAAAGAAATGGTTGGTTGAGATCGGTGTGGAAGAACTTGACTGGCCTGCACAGAGCCCTGACATCAACCCCATCAAACACCTTTGGGATGATACTCTTGTGGCTGAATGGAAGCAAGTCCCTGCAGCAATGTTCTAACATCTAGTGGAAAGTCTTCCCAGAAGAGTGGAGGCTGTTATAGCAGCAATGTTCCAACATCTAGTGGAAAGCCTTCCCAGGAGAATGGAGGCTGTTATAGCAGCAATGTTCTAACATCTAGTGGAAAGCCTTCCCAGTAGAGTGGAGGCTGTTATAGCAGCAATGTTCCAACATCTAGTGGAAAGCCTTCCCAGAAGAGTGGAGGCTGTTATAGCAGCAATGTTCTAACATCTAGTGGAAAGCCTTCCCAGAAGAGTGGAGGCTGTTATAGCAGCAATGTTCTAACATCTAGTGGAAAGCCTTCCCAGTAGAGTGGAGGCTGTTATAGCAGCAATGTTCCAACATCTAGTGGAAAGCCTTCCCAGAAGAGTGGAGGCTGTTATAGCAGCAATGTTCCAACATCTAGTGGAAAGCCTTCCCAGGAGAATGGAGGCTGTTATAGCAGCAATGTTCTAACATCTAGTGGAAAGTCTTCCCAGAAGAGTGGAGGCTGTTATAGCAGCAATGTTCCAACATCTAGTGGAAAGCCTTCCCAGGAGAATGGAGGCTGTTATAGCAGCAATGTTCTAACATCTAGTGGAAAGCCTTCCCAGTAGAGTGGAGGCTGTTATAGCAGCAATGTTCCAACATCTAGTGGAAAGCCTTCCCAGAAGAGTGGAGGCTGTTATAGCAGCAATGTTCTAACATCTAGTGGAAAGCCTTCCCAGAAGAGTGGAGGCTGTTATAGCAGCAATGTTCTAACATCTAGTGGAAAGCCTTCCCAGTAGAGTGGAGGCTGTTATAGCAGCAATGTTCCAACATCTAGTGGAAAGCCTTCCCAGAAGAGTGGAGGCTGTTATAGCAGCAATGTTCCAACATCTAGTGGAAAGCCTTCCCAGGAGAGTGGAGGCTGTTATAGCAGCAAAGGGGGGACCAACTCCATATTAATGTCCATGATTTTGGAATGAGATATTCGATAAGCAGGTGTCCACATACTTTTGGTCATGTCGTGTTTATAACGTTAGGTTTGGCTGGCAGACTGCTTCTGCTTGAGCAGAGATGAGATGATGACTTTATGGAATGAAAA